>NC_059370.1:7818967-8146467 GCF_019703515.2 Myxocyprinus asiaticus | reverse complement strand
ACGTTGTCACATATGCTGCAGCCACGATGGTAAGTATATTAAACACTTGATTTGATTTAGTGTCACTGCTTATGTGTGCATGCATATCATTTTCACAAACTGGACTACTGATCTGATAGCAAATGTGATCTGCTTGTGAAGTTACCTGTGGATTGATGGTTTTATGCAACTTTGGGTTTGAAGGTGATATTGCAATATATATATACCTGTATGAGTTGATCATGAGCATAATTAAGTTGTGTTTCTAGCTCAGTCTGTCTTCGGCTAATTAATTTATAACCTTTTACATCTAAATATTAAAATTGCTCATATCTGAATGATGTTACCCGGTTGCTAGGATATGTGTGCTGCATAGTGACAGCAGTTCCGTTGCCGTGGGGTTGTCACGCACATCTGTGACTGTGAGCCTGTCCTAAAACACACACACACAAACACACACTCATACCCCACCCACCCCACCCCAGGAAGAGGCTGATCCTTGTCGCATTGCCTCCCCAGGGCTTACCGAGGGACATGCAATCTGTCCAATGTCAAAACTTATATCCTCAGTGCTGTCACTCAGCCTGTAAACACACGCACACTAACTTTCAGGGCATCTCAATGAACTTAGCAGTTGTGGCCAACCGATATGTGTTTTCAAAGGCTGATGCCGATATTGATATTTACAGAAATGAGTGGCTGAGACAGTGACCATACAAAGTATATGGATACTTAAGCAACATCTTAAAATGCATGAATGCCATTGTACTAGATAACAACATATCAAAACAATCTGTCACCTGAAAAACAAAATGGTGCTAGAGATTTCTCAGAAACCTGTGGCACTTTTTAAGCCATTTTTTGCAGTCAGTCACAGAAGAGTAACCACAGGTTTAGTTCGTCACATTAACTTTGAACATGTTCCACTGACATTTTGACAATAACCACAAAGTGTCCATTTAATTTTGATCAGTATATATATTGTTTTAGCATTTAAATCCTAACAAATTTCTTTTTTTGTCAAATGTATTGCTTGGAAAGTGTGCTTGTGCTTTCTTTCATTAAAATAAATGACACTTTCTTTGATATTTAGTTTTTTAATGCAATGACATTTATACATTTTTAAGTGTGGCTTCAGAGTCCAAATACATTTGGGGTATTTACAAACAGCATTTGGAAAAATACAACAAAGAGTAAAAAAAAGTATTTGGATGAACACAGATACAGTATATGCATGCACATATACAATACAGTTTACTTACAACAAATAAGATTAATTGCTAAAAAAAATGCTGAAATTAAATGAACACATATTTTACGCTAAATTTACTCTAAATTCACTAAAATAATTTGAAAACTTGCATTGTCCATTAACAAGGCTGCCATCTTATTTTAAAGTTGACACAAATTGATTACAAAATAATTAGTTACTATAATCTAATTACTTTTGCACTCATTTTTTTTTAAAGATTTTCTCATTTTAACTTCATAACAAAATTCCATCAAATTGAACTGAGTAATCTAAAGAAATAATAAATATAGTTTTATTATTATTATTATTTTTAAACATTACACAATTCAATTGTGTATTCAAACAAGAAGTTAAAATACTTATAAATGACAGTTACTGACTTTCAGTTAATTTAATTTTAAGTATTACATTCACATAAACATATTTCATGCATAAATTACACATATTTCTATAAGAGTAATACATTGAAAACTTGAATTATGTTAATATGTTGCCTGTGTTTCTGTGACATCTGAAGAGTGTTTCCCCCTAATATGTCATTTGTAAGGTGGAAACACATGGTGCTGAGTGCATGACTTGCATGCGACAATATTTTTATTTTAAAGCAAAAAGAAAAACAATCTGTGAAAAGTGTTTTAGAAAGTAACTTTAAAGTAACTCATAATTTAATTACTTTTCTGACAAAGTAATGAGTACAGTAATCCGATTACAATTTTAGAGAAGTAATTATTAATCTTTATTGGTTTGCTTTTTATAAAACTTAGGGTAACACTTGTTTCAATTAGTCAAATGACGATCAGTTATCGTTTGATGCTGATCTCAAAATGGCCAAATAAAACCAATATATCAGTCACTTTGGAGATTTACTTTTGTAAAATCTGTTTTGCATAAAGAAAACATTGATGTTTAAATTTCGATAGCTCAACAGATTTGTATTTTGCCTTATGCCACATGGAGACAAAAAGTTTTCTTAATTTGTTCTTTTGTCTAGCTATTAATTCATTCGGTCATTCATGAGGTAATAAAGTAATTTCCATCTTAAGTGCTGGAAGTGGCAACAGCTATCATTTCTTAAAAGCCCATCAGTGCCACAATAAATAGTAAACAGTTTCTGTGTTAGAGAGAGAACAGATTTCTTGTAGCTTCGAGCCTGCCTGATGTTTTAACCCTGAAAACCATGTCTACCATTTCTGTGTGTGCATCCCTCAGGCTCCACTCAAACTTGATTCTCTCATCAGAAACAACACACTGCTTATGCAGTTAGTGGTGTTCATAAAGAAAGCATCACTGTTTGTATTGTTTATATTTAGGGTTAGGGATTTTTACAAAGCCAAGGGGACCTTTTTTGTACCTTTTAATTAGAGTTTTTAGCTTATGTTGTACATAATCAACATAATCCCTGCACGGGAAGTCGGCATGTTGTTTCCGACAGTTCCGGTACCCTAGATCAGCCACATTATGCCGACTCACTGACAAGTGTCATCTCCTATTAGACATTTTTGCATTGGCTCCAGTGTGTTTACCTTCTCTTGTGGTGCGAACGGAAGCGCGTTGCGTCAACAGCATGGGAAACCCGGGTTCAGATTGAAGGAATTGCGTAACCATCAATCAATATATAATCACTTAATCAGTGACTAGCGTGATTCGGAGGTTGCATTTTTCCCTCTAACATTACATTTTAACTCCACTAACTCCCCCCCCCCCCCCCCCAAGAAGATCAAATCCTAGTACCACCTGTGGTGTACAGCCCTGACTCATACCTGCTGAGATGTGCTTTATGTGTTTTTTTGTGCCACATGCTCTTATTTGCTGGCTGATTGCATGTGCACTGAGTGTGTGTGTGTGTATGTGTGTGTATGTGAAACATATGATGACTGCAGCAATCAAGGTGAACAGAAGTTGCTAATTCAGGTTGTTGATAAAACTTGTCGATGGCCCATTGTGGCTCTTTCATTACTGTGGCAGGGTCGTGCGTATGTGTTTTGGGAAACGTGCTGGTCAATATTAGTACTAGAGTCTATCTCAAAAGGACATGTTTGCTCTTCTTCCACCCCACCCTCCTCCTTTTTTCTTTTACTCTCTCTTGCTCTGGCTCTCTCACTCTCTCTGTTTGTTATGGGTGTGATCACAGTAATGGTAAGAAGATCTGTCTAGAGGAAGTGGAGGTGGAGAATCTGACATGTCTCCATCAAAACTGTCTCCATGAATGTTTTTCCCAGGACAGTCCCGTATTTAAGCACTTTTTCTAGTGCCCCGACTTATTCTGAAAAAAAAAAAAAAAAAAAAAACGTGTTTTGTCCCGTATTTTCCCTCTCCTAAAATTTCTCTATTGACTGTGGCTTTCTCAGTCACGTGAGTATTCTAATCAAAGGCAATCTAATCTAATCATACGGCTTGCAAAACCAATAAAATCACCATGTTATTTGAAGTACATGATTGGATTAAACTATCCAATCAAATCCCCTATCAATAGACGTCCAGTTAGTGAACTGATTGAAGAGTCAGTTTGAAAGAGCACACAGATGAAATTGCGGCTGGAAATATGTCAAGGAAGCATGCATGTACATTTAATGAGGATCTTCAAAAAGAGTTTACATTTCTAAAAAAATGAGTCACAGACAGAGCCTAGAAAGGTGAAGTGTGATATTTGAGGAGCTCGCTTTTCCATCGCCCATGGAGGCCACACCGACATCGCACAGCATGTTCATACAAAAAAGCATGTGGATGCTGCTAAAAGTAAGTGTGCCACACCAAGTGTTAGCGATTGTTTTTGTGAAGAAAAGTTCTAAATCTGACAAGGTGCCCGCAAGTGAAGGACTTTTTGCTTATCACTCTGTTGTGCACGGCCATAGTTTTCTGACTGCACTGCGAAATTGATCAAGAAATTGTATGATCCAAAATTTTCTTCTGCCTACACCAAATCTGAAGCTGTCGTATGCAACGTACTCGCTTTTGTGCAGCTGGACTCTCAGAAATTATGTAACACACATTTCCTCTCTCTTGGTCCAGCTCTTGAAAGAATACTACACATTTTCAATGGTCTGCGTGCATACTTTCTTTCTCAAGAATAATTCCGAACGTTTCTAAGAGACATTTCAGCGATCCTTGCACAAAATTTTGGATTGGCTTTGCACTCAAGCAAACTTTTACCATGTACTGGAGATAGAAGAGCAAAACCACATATCAGCCACAGAAGTGGCTTTGCACATTCATGACCTGAGAAAACTCTTGCAGGCCAGGCTGGAGGAATCATTCATACCCTCTGACATTAAAAAGCAGTTGGATGCCCTGGTTGAAGCTTGTGACATGCGAGCGGATGATTTCTTTTGTGCAGTAAGAAACTTTTATTCAGCATGGGTGGATTACCTCCAAAATTGGAGCCACTCATTGGAGAACACAGAAAAACTTGAGTGGGCACTATTGAGAGACATCCCAGAGTGGAAAGACATTCAGAGCAGCACCGAACACTTCTACTTCAGAATCCCCGCTCTCAGTTTGATTGACGAAATCATGCTCTTTGATGAATGGGCTTGTGTGAAAACATTGTCACTCGTCCCATCACTGAGTGGAACATGAACAAGTTGGCCGTATCTGAGAGATGGACAGATGTTTTTTGTGAGCTGGAGAGCAAGACCATCAACTATGGAGTCTTAGCCAAGGTTGTGGAGTTTGTTTTATGCCTGCCTGGGACATCTGCATCTGTGGAGCATGTATTCTCATTAATGAACGCAGCATGGACACCGGATAAATCTCGACTCAGTGTAACAGTCATGAAGGCAGTGCTTTTCGTACGTCTTAATTTTGGACTGGACTGCTCTGCATTTTATGATAAACTTTTGAAAGACAAGCACACATTGAGAAAAATTGCTGCCATTGAAAAGTACAAGGTGACAACAGTTACAGATGCGGATGCACCCTCTACTTCGCATTGATCTGTGCCTAGGTAAGGATGCACCAGTTTAATTTCTGCTGGGAGGAGGCTGTCCCGTTTTCCACAAGCAGGAATCTGGCCACCCTACTTAGTGGACTTCAGGAGAAAGAAGGGCAGGAACGACAATCCATTCTTGATCATGAACCTGAAACCAAACCACCACAGGAACTACTGAATGCAATCACGACAGAAAATGATAAATGTTGCCTCCTGGAAAACACTCTCTGCTCACCATTCCAACTGCTATATTTTGCACAACTCTTATATTAATTAGTGGTGTTTACTATGGCAAGCATTATTATTACTCTTGCTCATTTCTAGGCTCAGGAATTTGAACAAACCCCTACCCCTATGTTAAGTATAAATGAACACTAAAGGCAAAATAAATATACACTAGAGGTGCTATACACAACAATGGCTTTTATTCACTTTCACACAAATCACAAAGTATTACGACAGATTTTCAGTTTTTAAACACTTACTTTTAGCCCTGTTCCTCACACTATGCTAGCTTATGACATTTAAACACTTTTACTGTACATTTTAACGTTTGCATTACATAACCAATTACATTAATAAACTTATTTGGATACTATCAAGTTGCGCAATAGCTGCAGTGGTTAAGCATTACACTTGCGATGCAAAGGGCTGTGGTATGAGTCCTGAAGTTCATGTGAGCCAAAATTTGTCAGTCAGTTAGGTTTAGGTTTAAGGTTCAGGGTAGGGATTTGTTGATTTAAAATGGATAGCGCATTAACCTTAAAAACCTTGTTTGTTTTGGAGAAAATTTAACTTGATTTTTGCACCACACAGTGGACATCACTGTCATGATATGTGTAATAATCCATGTCGTTTATCATTTTGCGAAAATGTCATTACGGTCATGTAATATTCATAAGATCAAGCTGAAAAAATTTAAAATTGACTTTTCAATGCAGTATTTGTCAAGCACAATCATGAGTGGTTGGCTGTATAAAATAAAAAATTCAAATAAAAACATTTCACTGTCATGGTGATACCCCAGACTGCAGGACATGTACTGTAAGCATCTAAGCAGGATTATGGCAAGAAAAATCACTAAGGATTTCAGCCACACTGCTGTGGTCAGATAAACACTTCCACATCCTCAGGGCCAACAGGGGTCAGGACAAACTACTTCCTCCAAGCCTCCTGGATCCTTCATCCGGATGATGTCAGGGGCCCACAACACCAAACATGCAGAAGGATAGCTTCATGCAAAACTTAACAAGCATATTTACACCTCTTCAGATATATGCACATATAGACATACATCTGCGTATTATATTTGCATATTGGTCTAATAGTACCAGATGCACATAGATAATGTATGATAAAAAAAAAATCTAACTATATTTGATTAACTCTATTTAGTCTATATTTAATCTCCTATTTAGATTTGCAACAGGTTCACTTTATGCTATTTTTTTTTTTTTTGCATTTGTATAAGTTAATATCAGTCAAAAAGTAGTGTGAGAGAGATATAAAACAAATGTGTGTGTTTTTTTTTTTTTTAAATAAAATGTACTATTTTTGTAAATGTTATACTGCTTCACATGTTGCATACATATTAGTTATCTAGCAGTTCATTTTATATATTAATGTAACCAGTCCTGCTCAACCTGCTCTGAACAGGATCCAAACTGACATCTCCGGCATGGGAGGTAGGCGCACTAACGAGGAGGCTAAAGGCTACAGCCTCTAGCGTCAGTCGCTAGTGCACCTCTTGAGGCCAGCGGAGTGAGGTTTACACATACTTCACAGCTATCACGTACCAGCTGGCTCCCGTTATTTTAACAAGACCTTTCTTTGTGATTGCTGGGGTGTTCTGTGGTTGCTAGGGTGTTGCTAAGTGTATGCTAGGGTGTTCTGGGTGCTAGGTGGTTACTTATTGGTCCAAGTCAAAAGAGCCCACCCCCAAGTTTCTATGATACTCTGGTCCTCAGATGTGGCTCGACACCTCCTTCAGTGTAAGTCTTTGATTATAAGAAATTTAATGTTGATATTTCTACAAATATTCACTTTTGAATTATCAGTTGTTTTCTATATAAAATCTTGGTAACAGGGATGTCAATTTAAGATCTTCCCCTACTGACAAACCTAACAAAATATAAGATAAAGTGATAAAAAAGAGACACTTACATTTTTGGTCACCATTCACTTGCACTGTGAGGACCTACAGAGCTGAGATATTCTTCTTAAAATCTTTGTTTGTGTTCAGCAGAAGAAAGACAGTCATACACATCTGATATGGCATGAGGGGGAGTAAATGATGAGAGAATTTTCATTTTTGGGTGAACAAACCCTTTAATGGATGATGATGTTATTATGAGTTTTTTTATTTACAGAATTGTACATTATTTTAATAGAGGGGAGTTATGATGGTACCAGGGTTGACACATAACTTTAAGTCTTTAAAAAAATATATTATGTCCACTAAAACATAAAAATATTTATTTATCTATCAGTCAAAATTTGCATATTTGCCAATACCCGAGGAGAAGTTGGAAACACAGGGCTGGGGACAGGCCAATATGCATCTTCATAATAAAGACGATGAAAAAAAAAACACTTAAAAATATAATAAAGTTAACAGATTTTTGCTGATGTGTTAAGAAAATTGCTTAAAATAACACGTTGCAAAATTTGGCATCAGCTACTCATTGTTAAAATAATTTACACAAATGTTGGAACACACAAAAAAGCACCAATTTTACAGAATAACCCTCATGCAATTCCAATTGCTTAGAAATGGAATTGCCTACCTGTCCTTATCAAACCGCACATTTTGAGAGGTTTAGGGTTAGGAGTTTTGAAAAAGTACGAAAAAGTATAAGTAATAGTGATGTTTTTTTTTTTTTTTTTTTAGGGTTAGGCAAGCACCACAAATTACATGCCATAAAGCTTTGCCTATCAAGAGTGCTAAATAGTGCTATTTTTGTATGTGTACGGCCGAATATGTGTATGTATTTGTGTAGCAGAAAGGCATAAAGTTGTTCTGTCTCTGAAAGGCAGACATTCAAACGGGCCGTAAACTAAACACATCTGCCATCTTCCTTTTTTGGCCCGAGGTTATCATAGCCCTGCACAGCAAATGATAAATAAAAAAATCAGTTCAGAGATTTTCTCCACCTTGGTCTTCTCTCCATAACACGTCAGGAGAAAAATCTGAGTAACCTTGGAGATGAGAAAATATTTATTCAGTGGATTTAGTCATTTTAATATACTATATATATCCCCTCTGCTCCAGCTGCATGTGTGTATGTGTGTGTTTATGTATATGAGTATATGTGTGTGTCTGTTAGTTTGCACGTCAAAAATAGATTGCAAAGTATGAGAATAATGTTTATAATTGCAAAGGCCTTTGTGTTTATCTGTGTGTGTGAGTGTGTGTTTAACATGGGGAACTGGTGTAGTGTGAATTGCAGTAATTGCCCTGTTTGTTTTGTTTTGGCTGGTTCTGTGAGCTGGTAAGCCACTGCTTCACTGCCTCTGATTGTTTGTCATTTGCCATTTCAAGTGGAACTAACAAGCGTACAGACCGAGTGGGATTCAGAAATTGTGTGTGTGTGTTTGTAACACTCTGACAAAATATATATTGTCTCATTTTTTCCCAGTTCTCTGTCATCAAGCAATATATTCCTTCCACCTACAGACATTTTAATTTGTTGCAACGTCCACATCTCTGTCACGCACGCAAAGAGCTGGATGATGATGTGCCGGTGTGTGTGTGCGTGTGCATGCATTTGCTTTAGTGTGACACCTGAGTCACTGGAAGTACATTATCGCTAATGTCCACTTCTGTGAAGTGACCTCATGAATGACCGCCTGGCTGCACATAAGAGTCTGATAGTGGAGTGCTGGAAAAAGGTCACAGCCATTGTAAAGCAATGATGAGCTGAGCGAAGGATGAGTGGAGAGAAGGGGAAAAAGTGAGTTAAGGAAGGAATGGACAGAAAGATGTACAGACAGAGTCTTTATGATGAGGAAAGAATGAAATAAAATGACAGAAAATTGTAGAATTGTGTGGAAGTGTAGAAGATGCAACAAAAAGATGATTGGAACATCAGATGATTGGAAAAAAACTAGATAGGTACATTTAGAAAATAAGGTAACACTTTCCCTTTGTTAAGGGTTTATAAAGAGGTTAATTAATGACTAATAAATGCACGATAAATTATTGATATGCTGTAATAACATGCGAATAAAAATGGGGAGTTTCATGGAATACTTGCCAAATAGTGAGCATTTAACTTACTGTATATTTCAATAAATGTTTAATAACACTTATTCAATATTAGTAACCTATGAAAATGCACCTCAAACATTTTCAAACAGTGACACATATTAAGGAGCTGCCATCATTTAAAAATCTCACTATAAAAGTCTTTTTTGCTGCATTGTGACATTGTGACGTTTTATGTTTTTAATTAATATAAGTATGAATAAGTGTATAAATTAAGCATTTATAACATATAAGTAAAAATACTCACTATTTGGCAAGTATTTCATTAACTTTTAACTTTTTATTCATGTTATAACTACACATCAATGATTTATAATGCCTTTGTAACCCCTTTATAAACCCTTAACAAAGGGAAAATTAATGTAGTGTTACCAAAAATGTGAGTGATGCTTACCCAAGCAAAACTTGCCATCACAATGCTAGGGTGTTGTTGGTGATTGCTATGGTTTCTATACAATTGCTAATGTGTTCTGGTGGTTGCTAGGTGGTTACTTACTAACCATCTATGATATAACATTTCTCAGGTCCCTCCTTCAAAACTGTGAGTACATCATCTGGCAAAAATCATAAGTCTGATTGCTTAGTAATAGCACACATCTCCTTAACAAGCTGCATGAGGTTTCATTACTGTTTATAGGACAAATGGTGCAGGACGAGTTACATACAGTACCTAAGTTCACATCATTGTTCAAAACCCTAACCTTAAAGGAATAGTTCACCCAAAAATAATAATAATTAAACAAAATCATTTACTCACCCTCATGTCATTCCAGATATGTATGACTTTCTTCTGCTTAACACAAACAAGATTTTTAGAAATATATTTCAGCTCTGTAGGTCCATACAATGCAAGTGAGTAGGTACCACAAGTTTGAAGCTCCAAAAAGTACAAAAAGGTGGCATAAAAATAATCCATAAGACTCCAGTGGTTAAATCTACTGTATATCTTTACAAGCAATATTATAGGTATGGGTACGAAATATTTAAGTCCTTTTTTACTATACATTTTTCTCACTGCCCAGTAGGTGGTGATATGCATGAAGAATGTGAATCGGCAAAAACAAAAGAAGTGAAAGTGGAGATTTATAGTGAAAAATTACTTAAATATTGCTCTGTTTCTCACCCACACCCATCATATCACTTCTAAAGACATGGATTTACCCGCTGGAGTTTTATGGATTACTTTTATGCTGCCTTTATGTGCTTTTTTGTGCTTCAGATTTTTGGTCACCATCCACTTGCATTGTATGGACCTACAGAGCTGAAATATTCTTCTGAAAATTTTTGTTTGTGTTCAGCAGAAGGAAAAAGTCATACACATCTGGGATGGCATGGGGGTGAGTAAATGATGAGAGAATTTTCATTTTTGGGTGAACTATTCCTTTAAAGGTGCTGTAAACGATTCTAGCAGGTGTTTACAATGTCATTATTGGCCTTTGTACTTGTAATTTGTGTGAAAGTGAATCAACCGCACAGTTGTTGTAGTGCTTAATATCACCGGGAAACTGCGGCGGAATGTAGAACGCGGACATAAAACTCAGTTTGCGAAAATGTTGTTACATTATATTAACGTTCATTCTAATAGACTAGGTTGGATTTTAGCCATTTTGCTCACTTCCGCCTGTTAGACGGTGCCCATTGTCAGCAAACCCAAATGTCCAAAATGTTTTACAGGTAGAGAGTATTTGTGATTTAGCTAAGTTTTCTGATTAGCTAAAAAACGGTGGCCACTCCCCTGACAGTTGTGTACTGCTTCATACAGCACCTATTACTATAAGATATAGTAATAGTGATGCTTGAGCTCTGCAAACACCATTAATGATAAAACAACATCTTGCATTTTAAAAGCCCGATTGCTTGAAAATGACAGAGGACAAAGAAAAAGTGAAGTGTGTGGCACTTCAGCCCCTCAAAAACTCCAGCAGATGGAAGCACTCAAAGTGACGACTCTAGAGCTGTGACATCATCAGGGCAATGGCTCTTTATGGCATTTACTCTGATTAGTTAAATGGCTGTGATTGTCTGTCCAACAAATCATTCGCGCACACACACACACACACACACAAATGACCAGGCTGTTGCACTGCAGTAATCAGCAGAATGTGTATCTACATAAGCCTCATGATTACGGCCCCCAGTTGTTGGACCAAGTCAAACCCTCTTGGACAAATCAAATTCTCATTAAAGTTTCAATCACTAATCCTGAAACTGGAACCAGCATACAGGCTTGTCATTTCTGTGTTGTCCTGCCAACAAAAGTTTGAAATCGAACATTTGTTCTGTTGACAGTATTCACTGTCTGAATGGCTTGTGGCCCTTTTGGGAATTCTCAACATTCAGTTTTGTAAACAAAAGGAAATGGAATACCCTGTGAACTCTACTGCTGAAATCTTGCCTGTTCCCATCTTCCTGTTGGGATACACTGTTATAATTGCACTTCAGGTGGAAACATCTAATTTAACATGACTGAATCAACCTGACTGCATTGGGTTACACAAACAAAAGTCATTTTTAAAGGTCAGATCAGGAAGAAATAGCTCCTTATGGTAACATTTGCTCATTTTCTTTTGCTTTTTACTATGTACTCTGAAGCTGTAGAGTAATGTTGTGTTACTCAATAAAGGGGACCAATGCAATCTTCACTTTTTGTCAAGGTTTGTGAATGTATTTTTATTTAGTTCTGACTGGTATATCTTCTCCACATTTTAAGCACTTTTTCGGTAACACTTTAACCCTTAACTTTTGTTAAGAGTTTATAAAGGGGTTTATTAATGACTAATACATCATTTACAAATGCATTATAAAGCATAAACATGCAGTAATAGCAATATGCATAAAAGGGCAACTTTTGTTATGTTATAAATGCTTAATAAATACACTTAATCATACTTATAATAATCAAAAACATAAAATGTACTGATTCATGATTAATGTTAGCAAAATAGACTATTATAGTGAGATTAAAAGGATGGATTATGTAATTTTGCTACAGTCTGCTTTGTGTTTATATTCATTATTGTAATGTATTGACGCATTGTCAC
This sequence comes from Myxocyprinus asiaticus, assembly GCF_019703515.2. Taxonomy (NCBI): domain Eukaryota; kingdom Metazoa; phylum Chordata; class Actinopteri; order Cypriniformes; family Catostomidae; genus Myxocyprinus; species Myxocyprinus asiaticus. The sequence continues at coordinate 8,134,000 of NC_059370.1, read as the reverse complement.
GTTGACGTCAAAAGGATGGTGCTACTCCGAGTGCTGTCCCGACTTAACTAGTCCTAGTTACCTAAAGTCCTCTGCAAAAACACTTTTCAGCTCTTCATGCTCATTCACAGCATATATCATATAATAAAGCCTGATGACTGTTAAACCATACTGAACTTTATGTACATAGGTTTCTAATGTTGGCAACTCCTTTAATAAATGCTTAATATGTGTCTATTTTACATTAATGTACATTTTCATAGGTTGCTAATGTTGAATAAGTGTTATTAAGCATTTATAACATGCATTGTAAAATGGCTCACTATTTAGCAAGTATTGCGTAAAAGTCACCCTTTTTATGCATGTTGCTATAACCGTACATTAATGATTTATTATGCATTTGTAAATGACTTATTAGTCATTAATAAACCTCTTTATAAACCCTTAACAAAGAGAACTGTATTTTAAAGTGTTACCACATTTTCTTTTAAATTGGTTGGTTAAATTGGTTAAATTAAGCAATTGGTTTAACTGGTCTCAACTGTTGATGAAAAATCACATACCTGAGACTTAAACTCTTACAATTAAGGTTCTTAAAGGAATATTCCATGTTCAGTACTAGCTTTATCAATAGCCTTTGTGCCATAATGTTCATTACCACAAAACTTAATATCGAGCAAAAATCTGGGTCATAGTGAAATCCTTACAATGGAAGTGAACGGGGGGCCAATCCGGAAACATTAAAATGCTCACTAATTCAAAAGTATAGCCACAACACATATGACATATGCGTGTTAACATGATTTTAATGTGACAAAATCACTTACTAACCTTTTCTGTGTAAAGTTACGCCATAATGCTGTGAACCTGAAAACCCTAAAACAACCTTAAAAAAACCAACAATTTAAACAACTTAACAGATCAAATTATAAAAACTTTATAAAATTCACATTTCTGCCTTTAAACCATCCTAAAATTGGCCCCATTCACTTACATTGTAAGTGCCTCACTCACTGTAACCTCGATTTTTGCTTCTTCTTCTTTCTTTTTTTTTTTTTTTTTTTTATGAAAGAAAAGTTTTATTTATTTATTTATTTTTTAATTTAATGTGGTAATCGACATTATGCCACAAATGCTGTTGATTGAGCTTAACTAGTACTGAACCTGGAATATTCCTTTAACAAGGTTTTTATTTATTTATTTATTTATCTAGAATCATTTTCACTCTTTAGGGTTCTTGAATTGGTTATATGTTCCTTCCGAGATTACAATTTTTTCTTGAAGTTGCATTATACGTTCATCAGATGTGTAGCCTACATTGATTCTGGGTTCTTTAAAGCACAAGCACATAGACGGTTTTCTAAAGAACTCGAGAGTAAAAAGTCCTCCTATAGCATCAGCATGAAAAACCTTTATTGGTTCAACTTGCAATCGTTATTTTTATGCGTGTCATCATCCCAGCACTCTAGAAGGCTGGTCAGGGATTTTGCACGGATGCGCCTGAGAATGCTTGTGCCAATCACAGGGAGGCAGATGCATGTCAAATTCGCCGTGGAGTTTTAGGACTGGATTGAGCACATTGTGCTGTGGGACAGTTCGGAAACAAGCATCTGGGGTCGAGCGCTCACATACATTCAACTTAAGCGATCTGATGCGCACATTGTCACATCTATTGCGCGCATTTCTTTACGCGCCTGTGGTGGTGCGAGGTGTTTGAATCAAAGATTTTTATATCAGAACGACTCCGATCGCGAGTAGCCTATATATGTGACATCTTAATGCTTGTTCATTTGACAGTTTGTCATTTTTTGGTTGTGTGGCGTAGCTCTTCGGGCACATTTTACGCAACAGAATACGTCAGACATTGAAGTTTTTAGTTGGAATCTGATTTTAGGCCACACCATTTTTGGAGATTTATTTGCGAGACTCTCTGCCGGACGGTGGTCCCTGTGTATGGATGTAGTGGGCGGCGGGGTGTCGGTCTGAGGGGTCGATACGGAGCGATCCGGGGGTTCCAGACACGCTTTCCAGAGAATCCCCAGCAGCAGCAGCAGAAACATCACCGTCCAGCCGAGCGCATTCAGCAGCAGACGAGATGATTCTTCTGGGAATACTTCTAAATCTGTTCTTCATTAAGGGTAAGACACATTGAGAAACAACCTAAATGACTTAGGCTATATGGACACATCTGGGTCACACTTTACATTACAGTGTTCATGTTACACAGTATTTACACAAGCACTGAGTTATACTGATGAACAACATGTGCATAATCCAGTTATTATTCTGTGGAGCTGCTTGTGCATACACTTTGTTAGTGTAATAACCATTGCTATTGACTATATTTACAAGTATATGTGTAACATGAACACTGTCATGCATTATCAGTATTTCAGGGTGACCACTGTACCATGTGCTTGTGCTGAAACAATGAAAGAGCTTCATTTTCTTGAGTGTTGTGCACTGGAACAGATGTGCCTCTCATTCCCTTCACATTTCTGATATATATCTTTAATTTATGGCGTTTGAACAACCAATTAACTCTTATTAAATGTTGTTCTGAATTTAGGGTTTCTTTGGCTTGCATCTGTAGATGTGGCAAATATAATTTTAGGTGTTTTCTTTTGTTTTTTTTTAGGTTTTTAGATCCCATAAAGAACCATGTTTTGAAAGGGCATGAGTAAAAAACCCTAAACTTAAACATAAAGACCCGTTTCAGCATAAAAGGGTTCTTATGGTTGATATGGTTCTAAATTGAACTATTATATACTGTGTGTGTGTGTGTGTATATATATATATATATATATATATATATATATATATAAGGAACCGTCAGGTTAAATGAAGTTAAATTGAGTATTCTCCATATTAGACATTTGCATATTAGGCCTGGTTTTGCACTACAATCTTATTTTGTGGACGTAAAGTTACCAATTATAGGTAGCCTACTTTTGTGGTCTTGTTTGAAATGCGTTTCTTTTGAACTATTTATAATATTCTTATTCTTTGAATCAATACATAGTTTTAATATCCCAGACATTACAGGAGCTCCTCCGAGCGTGATTACCATTGCAGGCCAGGTCTAAAAATACAATTCCGTCGACAAATAACAGCATGTTATGAGACATCTGTCACAGTCAATATTTTCCTAATTATGTGATGGCAAGAACACACGCGCGCGCACACAGGCAGATTACACTCGCGAGTTGTTAAAGGGCAACTCCACTGTGTTTTCGTAACACAGTAACCAGCAGTTTCTTTTCACACCTGGGACGACACGATGCAGCATTGCGAGTGTTTTGTAGTCCATTGCACAAGTGGCATTCATCATCGTGAGTAGTATTTGTCGCACCCCAGTGCCTCGAGAACACGCTGTAATGCGCGCGCTGATCGACAGGTTTATTTATTAGCTGTGTTAATGATTGCAGATTTGATGTGCTCGCTCGTGCTGTGCGTTTCCCCCGGGGGTCGGATCATATATCAGTCGCACGGAACGCGAGGAGACCCCCTGACTGAGAGCTCGCGAAACAAACAAACAAATACATTTCCACTTTTGCACTGAGTGTATTTGCATAAAGATATGCCGCGTGCCGCTCTGGATGCTTGATTTAGATGATTTTAAGAGGTGCAAGCCCCGGGACCTGAAACGCTATCAACTTGAACTGTGTACAAACATATGAAATGTCATATTGACTGCTCTTATCGGCCTTTGGGCAGGTGAGTATGTGTGCGCGCGCCAGTCGCGTGCCCAGGTGTGTTTCTGCGCGTTGAACTCCGGACTTTCAGATCATTTTCCCAGTAACAGATGTTTGACAGGTCTAGAAGGTCATAACAAAACATGGCTTGAATGCTTACCTAATGCCTTTCCCTTATTTATGCTTTTACCCAAATGAGTTCTCACAAAAACACATGCTGCAATAAAGAAATGTATCAGTGCATTCAGAGAAGTCTAATATACACAGGTGAAACAGTGGCTTGTCAGCGGATCTGATAATTGCATGATGCTGCAAAAAAAGCTATAATGGACACAGATGCTTTCCTGTCGACGCTAGCCAAGGACATACCCAGGACAGCCTAATTACACTGCCATTTTTAGCAAATCAATCAAATCAAATCAAATCACTTTATTGTCACACAGCCATATACACAAGTGCAATGGTGTGTGAAATTCTTGGGTGCAGTTCCGATCAACATAGCAGTCGTGACAGTGATGAGACATACGCCAATCTACAATAAACATCAAATTAACACAACACAATTTAAACATCTGTTATACATAATTAAACTCGACTTAAAACATCAAATTAACACAGCACAATTTAAACATCTGTTATACATAATTACACAACTTAAAACATCAAATTAACACAACACAATTTAAACATCTGTTATACACAATTACACTCAACAATATACAATAATAACATACATTGCACAGTATACAATATGCTGTTTTTGTTTTTTGTTTTTTTTTTTTTTGTTTTTTACTATATAGATACTATATAGATACACATTATTCAATAAAAATTAAAATATATATGAAAAAAGTATATATATAGAATGTACAGTATTGTACTGTATTGACATTCAGGCTGTCGGTTGATAGTCAGTTGTTAAGAGAGACATAATATAATGACAGTAATATAATTTATGACAGTCCGGTGTGAGATAAAAGAGTAATAAAGTGCAGGGATGATGTATTTTGATCGTGGGAGATCAAGAGTTCAGAAGTCTGATTGCTTGGGGGAAGAAGCTATCATGGAGTCGGCTGGTGCGTGTCCTGATGCTGCGATACCGCCTACCTGATGGTAGCAGTGAGAACAGCCCATGGCTCGGGTGGCTGGAGTCTCTGATGATCCTCCGAGCTTTTTCACACACCGCCTTGTATATATTTCCTGGAGGGAGGGAAGCTCACCTCCGATGATGTGTTTGGCAGTTCGCACCACCCTTTGCAGTGCTTTGCGGTTGTGGGCAGTGCTATTGCCGTACCAGGCGGAGATGCAGCCAGTCAGGATGCTCTCCACAGTGCAGGTGTAGAACCGTGTGAGGATGTGGCGGTTCATTCCAAACTTCCTCAGCCGTCTCAGGAAGAAAAGGCGCTGATGAGCCTTCTTCACAACGACTTCAGTGTGGACGGACCATGTGAGTTCCTCAGTGATGTGGACACCCAGGAACTTGAAGCTGCTGACTCTCTCCACTGGTGCCCCATTGATGGTGATGGGACTGTGTTCTCTGTCTTTTCTTCTGAAGTCCACCACAAGCTCCTTTGTCTTACTGACGTTGAGGGAGAGGTTGTGCTCCTGACACCAGTGTGTCAGAGTGTGCACCTCCTCTCTGTAGGCTGTTTCATCATTGTCAGTGATCAGACCTACCACCGTCGTGTCATCAGCAAACTTAATGATGGCATTGGAGTTATGTGTTGCCACACAGTCATGTGTGTACAGGGAATACAGTAGTGGGCTGAGAACACAGCCCTGCGGGGCTCCAGTGTTGAGGGTCAGTGATGAGGAGATGTTGCTGCCTATTCTAACCACCTGGCGTCTGCTTGACAGGAAGTCCAGGATCCAGCTGCACAGCGAGCTGTTTAAGCCCAGAGCCCGGAGTTTCTCATCTAGCTTGGAGGGCACTATGGTGTTGAATGCTGAGCTGTAGTCTACAAACAGCATTCTCACATAAGTGTTCTTTTTTTCCAGGTGGGAGAGAGCAGTGTGTATTGTAGATGCAATGGCATCATCAGTGGAGCGGTTGTTACGGTAAGCAAACTGCAGCGGGTCAAGATTGAGTGGTAATACAGAGCAGATGTAATCTCTGATTAGTCTCTCAAAACATTTGCTGATGATGGGGGTCAGAGCAACAGGACGCCAGTCATTTAAACAAGTTATTTTCGATTGTTTTGGAACAGGCACAATGGTGGATGTTTTAAAGCATGTGGGGACTACAGACAAAGAGAGGGAGAGGTTGAAAATGTCCGTAAAAACACCAGCCAGCTGGTTCGCGCACGCTCTGATGACGCGGCCCGGAATGCCGTCTGGACCCGCGGCTTTGCGGATATTCACCCGTCGGAATGATCGGGTTACATCCGCTACAGAGACGGAGAGTGAACTAACCTCTGTAGCTTCGGCCGTGAGAGCTCTCTCCGCGAGGGCGGTGTTATTTCCCTCGAAACGAGCATAAAAAGTATTTAGCTCATCTGGGAGAGAGGCAGCGGTGTTCATGGCGGAGTTTTTATTCCCTTTAAAGTCCGTGATGATGTTAATTCCCTGCCACATGCTTCTAGAGTTGGTGGTGTTAAACTGTCCTTCAATCTTACTCCTGTACTGGCGTTTTGCTGTTTTGATAGTTTTTCGGAGGGCATAACTGGCTTGTTTATGCTCCTCCGCGTTCCCGGAATTAAAAGCGGAGGTCCGCACATTAAGTGCTGCGCGAACATCGCTGTTGATCCACGGCTTCTGATTCGGATAGATTCGCACAGTTCTGGTCGGAATCACCTCCTCTACACACGTTCTGATGAAGCACATTACGCTATCAGCGTAAAGCTCGATGTCGTCATCAGAGGCGGACCGGAACATCTCCCAGTCCGTGCGATCAAAACAGTCTTGTAGCGTAGAGTCTGATTGGTCCGACCAGCACTGGATCGAAGAAAAAGAAAATCAAAGAAAAATGATTCAATAAACCACATGGGATTAGTTAATAGAACGGGAATTCACAAAGGTAATTATCCTTCAGTCTTGTATTCTTTACATATGGGGGCAAGAGGGGATGTTTGGGCCTTTTCAGGGCCGTGTGTGTGTTTTGTTGATAACCAGGATTTACAAAGGCAAACACGGTGATGGCAGATGGTGTTGGACTCTGTGTAGGGAGATTCAAGCCAAGCGACAGAATCAGTGTGTGTGCGTGTGTGTGTGTGTGAGTTCCTTTAACACACAGCTCTATGATGATGTTGTAGCCAGTTTTCATTAAAGGCACCGAGTGGTGTAATTTAGTGCCAAGGACCGTCTCAGCATCACGTCCCCGCAGTGAACTCGCTCTCTTCCCGGGGCTTTTGGATTGTCTTCCGTTTCTCCTCACTGTCAATCAGATGGGCCCATCCGAGCTGGTTGTTTTAATACCGCCACCATGCTTTGATGTGACGTGTCACCAATAGTGAACAGATACGGCGCTCTGACCCACATTTGACAAAAACCTCAATGCAGCAAATAACAGTGTGCGCTGAAAGTCTGTAGCACAAACAAGAGTGGACATTCATTGCCAGACTGCAGCTGAACGACTTTAAAACTATTTTGTTTTTGTTCATTCTTCTAGATTTTTGTGTCATTCATGAGGCTGAAGTGCTGAACAAAACACTTAGCTATTCCTCAACAGTTTTTAATGGATTTGAGGGTTTTGTTTGTAATTGTTGGTTTCGGCTCTAGAGATGTAGCACGTGGTAATTTAGCTGATGGATTCTTCAGATTTGTCCACATCGACAGAGCAGACAAGGCTTTGTGGGTTTCCTTGATATGTATCTTGATATAGTGGTGCTTGGTTTACCACAGAGGTTTAGACCTCTGTACGCATTGATTAGCTAATCACGTTAGATCTCCACATATCGACAGCTAGAGTCAGTTTACTGTCGCTGGCCATAAATACAACCACACAAGGATACTTCGATTTACAGTACACGCACATGTACACACACACTTACTCCATTTCACTCGAAGCTTTATTTCTTTCACTCCCCTGTACAGCTGAAACTGCCTTTGTGTCTGTTTCTCTCTCAGTGCGTGCATAAGACTTAAAGCCTCAAGGTGTGTGTGTGTGTGTGGCACTGTCACTTGCTAAATGTGATTTTAGTGCACGCACACACACAGCTCGTAATACCCGGCCAGCATGTGTTTGATTGCCATCAGCCTCCATACTGAGACTGTCTCCTATTGTGTGAAGTGTCTACTATCTGTCATTCTGTTTACTTTTTTTTCTCTGTTCCTTTCTCACTCCATCTCTACATAAATTCTGTGTGCGTGTCCTTCTCTGAACCGCTCCATATTCTCTGTCTAAAAAACAAACACTGAACATACCGATTTTAAAACGTTTATTTAGTAAAGAAATATTATGTTACTGTTATTTTTAAGTTACTTACAGTATGTATGTATGTTTTGTATCATGTTCAGGTATTTATCTATTCATTTAGAACTTAAGTTATTAAATTGCATCTGAAAAGAGATTTCTGTGAGGATTCTCAACCTGTCAAGAAATTGTCCTGGTCCTATTTGACTCCAAAATCAAAAGAAACAAGCAAGAAATTATAATAGTAAAAGTGAAATGTAATGAGGGTAATGAGAATTTGGTGTAAAATGTAATATAATGTCATATCTTTTTCTGTATTGATTTAGGGTTAAATATGACTGGGACAATTTCTTGACAGGTTTCATGAGATTCACCCTTGAAGAATACAAAAAAGGTTTGATAAGCTGTTAATAAACAGTTAAAACAGATAATAACAGTAATTGTACAGTAGATCAGACTATGCTTATCTGATATTAACCAGAAAAGTTACAAAAAAAAAGTAGCTTAAATATGCTTAAAAGCATATATAAAACAGCTCTAGTCAGCTATAAAGTTATAGATTGAAAAAACTACAATATTTTGCAAAAGAGTAGACTATGTTAACTAATGTTAACCAGAAATATCTACGTGCAGCTTTTGTTCCTGCGTGTAGCTCAACTGGTAAAGCATGACACTAATAATACCAAAATCATTGGTTTGATTCCCAGAAAACACACAAACTGACAAAATGTATATCTTGAATGCACTGTTAGTCGCTTTGAATAAATGCATCTGCAAGCTGTATAAATATAATGTAATGCAGTGTAAATACATGTTAAAAATGTAAGCTCTTGTCTGGTTTTCCTTTTAGTATTCCTAAAGTTGAAACTGTAAAAGGCAGCTGAAAAAGAAGAAAATACTGGTAGAACACCAATCACGAACACCTGTCTTTATAGTAAAATGTGCATTGTTACACCTCAATATTGAAACCCAAACCACTAACTGTTTATCAAATGTCTGTGTGATCAAAGTGCATTTATTTGTCTTGGGCTGCTGCGGTAGATGGTCTTTCACGCATGGATTATCTCTCCATGAGCTTTGGACGGAGGTGCCATTTTGTGGTGGCAGAGTCCAAAGCCATGACCAACGTTTAGTCTGCCATCCACAGCCGTGGCTTCTCAATCACCACGCACTTCAAAATGAGGCCTATTGCAATTACAGTTCTTGCCGCAGCACAGAAAGAGAGACACAAAGGGGGATGAGGGTCAGACAGGGTGAAATACAAGAAAGAGAAACACATGTCTCATGCTTCCATAAGAGTGCAAGGGTTATTCTGTTGCTACTTAATGAAAAACAGAGAATATGTGGCTTTGAAATTACCCAGGCCTGTCACAGTTCCCCCTCAGGTCACCCTGAAATCCTGGCTGACAGCAGGGGTCTCTAGAGTCGATAATATCTGTCAGGACGGGGTTTGAGAATGGACTCGTTGCAACGTTAACACAGCAGCTGAATACGAATGTTGGTTGAGTTTTAGAATGCTAAATACGGTGACAGTACATTCCCACACGGTTCAGTTATAAGCAAGGGCTGGGTTTCCTGATAACGTTGCAACTTAAGCTTTATCGATAACCTTAACTAACGTTGCTCGTTATTTTATGATGGAGTAATGCCTGTTTCCCAAACCAGCACGTAGATCGCTCGTTATAAAGTCGAACTTAAGTGCTTAGTTACAGGAGCTGTCCAGCCCAAAGGTGCTGATCACTTTGGCCAGTATGTCCAGAGTTTGTCTTCTCAAAATGAAAAGGTGGAAATACTGCACTGTAAAAAATAAAAAGTAAGGCAACCAGCTGCAAAGTATTTTTAAGTTTACTCAACTTCAGGCAAATTAGTTTTACCAACTTAACAATTCAAGTTGGATCTTAAGTTCCATGAACTTAATACAGTAAGTTCAGCGAACTCAAAAATATCAATGATCATTAAGTTCAGTAAACTTGAATTTTTAAGTATAGCTGTCCATGATTTTCAATATTCTTGAAAACAATATAAAAAAAAATATTTTTTTAAGCAGATCTGTATTTTGACATATGATCATGTATGAGTCCCACCAAGAGACCAAATAGTTGGTCTAACTTAAATGGTGGTGTAGATTACAAATACTTTAAATTTTAGAAGTTGAATCAACTGCATAAATAAAGAAACGTCATCAAAGCGAACACTAATTACCCTGATGATGACTTTAAACAAAACACAATTTTATTTTAATTTTTTTTACAGCAAAACATAATTAAAAACACATAAAGAGCAAAAACAGCTATTAATTCAAAACAGATTATTTACAAATTATTTATATGTCCTCATAAGTAGGCATGCTTTGACCAAACACACTTAAATAAATTCAAGAGCAGGGAATTGTGGGTAGTGTCTTCAGCCACAATGCTTCTCCAGTGGGCATGCTCAGTAGCAGACGCAACAATATGAAGTTCATAGTGCTCAGCCTTACAAAGTTCCCCCAGATTTTGACCCATGAGTTTCAAGACCTTTCCATGACTTTAACAAATGGATAACATCGAAATCAAAGATGTAAATTCCCATTTATTTCCTGATTTTCCATGGTAGAGCCTGGCTTCATAGACTTACAACAGAACAATTTAAACTTCCATTTCATAGCGGTTCACAAAGTTTCAAATAGGGGGGTGTTGGAGGGTCAGTGATCAAACTGAGCATGCTCAAAAGCCTGTATGTTCTACCTTCACCACCAAACTTGATATTGTATGTGCTCACTGTTTAAAAATGCCGCTCTGACTTAAATGGCATAAAAGTTGACTTAATTGATTTTTTTTAAGTAAACTCACTTTTATCAACATTAGATAGTTCAATCAACTTTTAAAATTGAGCTTATCTGACAAAATTGAAGTTTTTTTTACAGTGTGATTAACATGGAAGTTGTTTGTAACCTTGTTGAGGTGCCAAAATGTATTACCTAACTATTACAGAATTTAATTAATTGAAGAAATAAGGATAGTAAGAGTTTCAGATGTATTGATGCTCACTCATAGAGATTAATGAAAGTGACACAATAAATGCATGTAACGTGAATGCACACAATGTGAATCATAAGGGACTCTCGTGTAGCCTGAAGTTTTGTTCCTTTGGCTGGAAACTGAACAAATGCGCACAGAACATGATTAAAACGACGGGCATCGGTATTGAACTACTCATAGGCCTGTCTAAATGTTAATAGGTCATCTGGTTAGTTCAAGGTACTGTGTACTTGTAGCCTTACTGCCATTATGCATCATGCAATTTGTAACTGCCTTGTAAAAAGACTATAGGCGAGCCGATTTGAACCAGCCGTTGGAGGAAGAAAGAAGAGGAGGAGAAAGAGAGAGAATCTCTCATTGCACACTCTCAATCTAATCTCCTCTAACCAAATTGTCATTATTTATTAGGCATATTTATTTAAGTTTTAAACTGCGTGGTCACATAACTCACGTATGTCTTTTTATATCATCTGTTTAATAAGAACATATCGTCTTTCTATTGCCATTACAATTATGCTTATCAAAGAAGGCTAATATAACGTTATACCGTTTTACGTGTCTTGTAAATTTAGACCTATCACGTCACATGCACAGACTGCGGAGACTGCCTATTGATTTCAATGCAATTTTTTTAAACATTATTTATCCTCTGAAATAGTTTACAATGGCTTTCCAGTGATCAAAATATATTAATACAATTTATTCAATGTCCCATTGTCTTTGATAAACTGTGAAAGATGCCAGAAAGATATGTTTAAGTTGCACTTAATGGACTTATGAGCGGTTCAAAGCTCTCGTTAATGTACGAATGTTTTTACGAACTACTTAGATAACTATGCTTTTGGGAAACGCACCTTAGAGATTAAATACTACTTAAGTGCTATTAATGTTCTACTTAAGCCCAGCCAGTAGTGACAACTGTAGTCTATAACTGAACTCACTCAGCTCACTTGAATTTTCAGGACTCACACCCACATTTTGAGCATGAGTTTGGTGAACCACAGTGGTTAATTACAGTAGGATTTGACAGATGAACTTGCGCCTCGATTGGAATCATTTATTAAATATGATTGTCACTGTGGGTACAGGCGTTATTCATGGCTTTTGAGAGAATAGAAAAGGGCCTTGGCTTCCGTAATTCATTCATTATGTACAGACAGTATTATTGTAAGCTATACAAGACAATTTATAAGTCACACCTGTTAGTAAATACAGCTGTCAATCCAAAAATCCTGACTTTCAACAAGGATTAGGGTTGAAACCAGGGACTTGATGCATGAACTTCATAAATGACAATTTTCTACTCCTTAAAGTTATCTGTCCTCTTGCAACAGCTAGCCAGGAAATTACTTTTAGGTCTCTTTAAATGATTTTACACATATTCATTCTGCCCTTGAGTGCAAGTTAAGGGACTTTGATCTTCATTTTTCCACTTTCACAGTCAGCATCTTTTCTATTTGTGTTGAATACAAATATTATAAATATGATGGATTACTGTCATGTGTCGCTAAGAACTAGTGGTCGACCGATGTGAATATTTGAATAACCAATGTGATATTGATTACTAGAGCAAAGTAGGTGATGGCCGATACAATGCTGATATATCTTATAGCAGTTGTGATGAACACATACTGTAAGTTGTGATTGCTTTAAAATCTCATAAGAAATACTGCAATGATGAATTTAATATATGCACAAAGAATCTATATAAATTACATATCACTATTTGTGGATTTTCATATTTTAGTGAATTAAAGTATAAAATATCACACAGCACTTTCACGTGATTCGTTCAAGTAACACAATCCGCTGTTTTTCTACATTAATGTGTTCATAGATGTCGGTGGATGCACGGCCCATAGAGTGCTACTGAAGCCGTTCTTCAATGGGAGTCTATGGCAGATACTTGAACTAATCAAATCTGTGGAGCGAAAGATAGATGTTGATTGGAAGAGAGGCTCTAAGCCCGGCTGCTGTGATGATTGGTAGAGCTCTTAAACTGCGATGTGTGTGACTGACAGCGATTGAAATGTAAATGCATCACTATTGAGCGTAGAGTGTCCGGTGGCTTGGAGAACATGTGTTGTTATTTACAAAGTGACGTAACACCAGTGTTGGGTGTAATCTGATTAAAAAGTAATTAGTTACTGTTGAATTACTTTGTTATTCAAAAAGTAGTGTAACACATTACATTTTAAATTATTGTAATCAGATTACAGTTACTGACTTGCAATGAAGGTAATTACTTTTAAGTACATTGCTTTGATTACACATATTTCTAAAATAATATTATGTTTAATGCATTTCAAATATGAATTGTTATGTTCATGTGTTCTTCTGCTTGCGTTTCTGTGACAGCTGAAGGGTTTGCAACAATGAACGTTGAGCGGAAAATAAAAATGTTTTCTACGAAAAAGTGCTTTCTAAAGTAATGTAAAAGTAAAGTAATTAGAAATATTTGTATTGCAGCACATTTCATGTTACTGTCTCCTTAAGATGAATTGCATCTGTTGTATCCTTCCTCATTTTGTAAGTCGATTTTGATAAAAGCATCTTCTACATGAATGAATATAAATTCTAAATAAAAAATGTAGTAATATGATTACTTTCAGTAGTGATTTGATTAAAGTAATCTTTAAAGTAACTTTTAACCTGATTCTAATTTTAAGAGAAGTAATTTGTCATTTGTATAGGGATTCATTATTTGAGTAACTAATTAATTATTTGAATATCCAACACAGGATATTTTAATAGGCTATTTGCCTAATTTGTTGCAAAAACAGTTTTGAGGTCAGTTATTTTCATTAGGAAATTTAACTGTTTAAGTAGTAGTTTGAGCAGCTTTTGGGAGCAACATTGTAGATGCCAAAAATAATAGTTTGTACTTCCCCACTTTTGTAAAGCACCAACACCAGCCACAACTGGAACACATACAGTGTACAGTATGGTGAAACTCAACAAACAAACAATTTTTGGTAACACTTTACAATAAGGTTACATTCGTTAACATTAGTTAACAACATTATTTAACATGAACTAACAATAAACAATACTTTTACAGCATTTATTCATCTTGGTTAATGTTAATTCCAAAATATACTAACAGTTTTAAAATTAGAAGTTGTATTTGTTAACATTAGTTAAAGCACTGTGAACTAACAACGAACAATTGCATTTTTTTAATTAACTAACATTAACAAAGATTAATAAATGCTGTAAAACATTTATTGGTAACACTTTACAATATGATTCCATTTGTTAACATTAGTTAACGCATCAGGGATCATGAACTAAAAATGAACAATGTATTTTTTACAGCATTTATTAATCTTTATTAAAGTTAGTTAATAAGAATACAATTGTTCTTAGTTCATGTTAGTTCATAGTGCATTAACTAACGTTAACAAATACAACTTTTGATTTTAAAAACTGACAAGCTGGCAGCGCTTCACTTTCGGTTTATCGTGTAAGTAAACCAGTCCCGGTTCTACGGGGGTGCTTGAGGGTGCTAAACACTCTCAAACGAAACTTAGAGCACCCTCAATTGCAGACCAGGGCAAACTACTGCCTGCGGGTCAATTTATCATGCACGTTTTTTTATTAGATCTTTCATTTATCTGGATTTTGGACCTATCGCACATCCACAAGCTTTTAATATGCTCAAGGTTGCCAGATAATACTGTATATGCAACACCCCAATCAGAGATTTATACTTGCACAAATTGGAAATATTATATAATATAATATATATATTTCACCCTATGTCATACTTAATTTATGCAATCTGGCAACCATACACACAAGTGCACGCGCTTTCCACAAAAAACAAACAAACAACAACTTAGCGCTCAATAGTGCACGGAGGGGACACGCGAGTAAAACCAAGCGATAGAGGAATATATTTATTAAATGTTGAAGTCCCTCACACCTGTATGTGAATGTTACTCTGGCAGTAATCATTTATCAGTGTCATGCAGCCTGTTTTATTCAGTGGTGTGCTGAATGGGGTGCCAAACATTGACAAGACCCACATCATGACCCATGAGCATGTAAACAGGTTGATAATGTTCTGAGAATAAAACAAGTAAACGGGTCCACTTTGCGGCCAACATTAAAATAAGCTTTTAGAAACTCTTTCCCGAATATTTTATTTTACTTTTAAACCAGACTCCTGATGTAGAGTGTTAAATTGAATACTAAATTACCACTGCATTGAAGTATGGTAAAATAATCAATTAATAATTTTATTCAGCCTTTATTCAGTTTGACTAACACAAGTATAGAAAGTATAGAAAGTATAGCAGCAATATTTCAAGCAATCGCAGAATGGCCCCATCAGTCTGTGTACACTTCAGAAAATTGTGCATCATTCATTGAGTGCATGTCTGGGCTTGCAGAACTTTTTATCTTCTCTCTTTCATGTTCTACTTAATGGCTGATGTGGCCCCAGTACCAAAACAATTGCACACCTCTGCTCAATTGAATATGTATGTCTAATACTGTAAATTGGCAAGCAGATTTTCTTGAATACCAGCAAACACACAAAAATCCCTGCAGTTTGTGAATACACAAAATGCTGCATCAAAATGTATAAACGTGTATGATTTTGCAAATCAGTATATCCTGTATGTACTGTATCTGCAGGCGCAGAATTTTGCTGTCATTTTCAGCGACAGATCATGGAGGAAAAACACCCGAAGCAATAAATGTTTTGTAAACTTTTCTTTACGAAAAATTTGTAATTATGATATATCTCCACTTTATACAGAGCACCCCCACTATTTTCAGAAGCACCCTCAGTGATTTTTTAATCTGGAACCGGGCCTGAAGTAAACGCGCCCGCTTTGCTTTGGTCAGGCTGCGCGGATGACAGCCTACATTCCTTGTTTCATTTGTTTCTTTTTGCTTTCAGAACAACACGTGATGTAATAATGAAAACACCACTATTAATCCTTGAGATATCCAACCAGTGTTGCCAACTAGTTTCAATGGAAAGTAGCTAAAGCCTGCTCGAAAAGTAGCTAAATGTCGCTAGATGATGTCATACGCTAATTAGCACATGCGTCTCATTTGCATTTTGCATAATGTCTGACCCTTTACATGTGTTTGCTTCTCTGTGCTTACCGTACATACTGTAATACCCTATTAATTCCCTATATTTATCAATCACAAAAAGTCGCTAGATTTGTCGCTAGGTGCTTTTTTGAATAAAAGTTGCTAAAGAGGTCTGAAATGTCGCTAAATCTAGCGACAAAGTCGCTAAGTTGGCAACACTGTTTCCAACCCAACATACAGGTACATCCTCCTTAAACCATAGTAAAACTTAAAGTTACATTAAATGATTAAAACAGAAAACATAAACCTACATCTTGGGGTTCAAAAATATGAGTCTATTCAAAATATAAATTAAACCTGGAAATAAAGTTTTAGGATTTTGCAGGTGTGATTCACCGAAACGGTTAATAGTTGATCGGCTTGTGATGCATGAATGGCTTGCACACGCAGCGCAAGTCTCGTCACACTTTAACAGTGTTTAGCCTCCCATTCAGCTGATGAAAACACGCTGTGTGATCATGAGGAAGGATTACATCAAGATGTAGATTGGAATGCAGGTGCGAAAAACATCATATAAACAAAATAGCCTGCTCCTCTCTCGCTGTTGCTTGCATGCTAGTGATTACCCCTCTGTGTGATTTTGAAAAATATATGACATAATATAAGAAATATTTAAGGTTCCACACAATTTGGTGATCAGTAATCAAATAAGCACATTTGTGACATTAACTGTGTTAACGTATTTTGTACAAAAGGACAGGTTTTCTTTCATTAAAGCACTTTCACAAGATGCTCTGTGAAAATTCACATGAAGGATCATGATTATATCATAATCATCGGGTTTTGTACAAATTTTCCCCTCAAACTGTTATGCTGATAATATCATTTGTAATAAAAAATAAGCAATTAAATTAGAAATATGCACAGCCATTGACCAGGAAAATAAAAAATGGCACTCCATGTCAAAAATGGTTGCCAATCCCTGATTTAGATAAATAGTCGGGACATAATAATGCAGTACTGCCGCGCCATATACTCATATAACGCAGTCTGCGTAGGGCACCAACTTCCTAGGGGGGCACCAGAAACTCCACCGGCTGCCCTTCCTCACATGTTATACATTATCCAATGAACTGATGGCAGTCGCGGAACACAGATGATAGCCTCACAGCTCACACCAAGTCAGATTATCACGACCTTCCCACCCCTGCACCTTATTTCCGGAAACCGTAGTTCCAACGAACATCCGCAAACAGCATCTCAAAGTTGTGGGTTGGAACTACATGTCTTGTTAGTTGGCTGTGTGGACATCATTTGACTTCGCTGAGGCTTCTATATCTTTCATTCCATATATATATTTAATTCTGTCAACACTTTGACCACATTTACATGACTTATTCTGGGGTTTTGCAGAAAGCGACATTCTGAAACATAATGTAATGCGAATGCAGACATTTAAGGGATTAAAGACTGTTAAGAAAAAGCGCTTCATCACACAAGTTTTCTGATGGAGAACACGGCTATTATATGTTTATTTTAATGCATAAGTGCAGTTTATATGTTTTTAAAGAGTGCACATGTGTGTATGTGCTCAAGTGTGTCGGGGGAACACAGAAGTCTGATATAGAGGGAAACCCCACTTTTGCAGCGCATGCATCTGTCGCATTACACACTGCATGCAGCTTTATTGCATAAAATGGCTTTCTGATATGTGTAAATGAGGTTTGATAATTTAATATTCATGGCTGTTATTACTCCACCCCCTGCATAACGTCATTAACGTGGTTCGAATGATGGATGTGCGACAAAGTTAAAAGGGTCTACTAGGGTCTAGGGTCTTGACTAGCTAGTTAATTTCACCAAACGATGCATTGTACTATGGTGGTTAAGCAGTAAGTTATGTTGTTATATATTATTGTTGTTTCGGGAAATGCTCCCCTGACTAGTTTATTGGTCTACCATTACTAAGAACTGTTGCCAATACCTGAAACAGTCTTTCAATTAACAAGTTGGTAAAGCAGGTGGTTTATAGATATTTAGTTGATTGATTTCTTTTGTATTTTCCTCATTCAACTCAAAAATATTTTACCAACACTCCTCCACCCCTCAGGTTCTGTTCCCTCTGTGGTGCCCGTGTTCCCCGGGACTTTGGACTGCATTGCTGCAGTACAGGAATGCATGTTGAATCCAGAATGTAAGAGACAGTTCCGACACCTGGAGTACTGCGTGGATGAGGAGGCGGTGGTCCCCCTGAGCCCGGAGGCGCGGCAGGCCTGCATGGATGCCCAGAACAACCTCATGCACTATCGACACCTGCAAGAATGCAAGTGCCAGCGTGGGTCACGAATGGAGCAACAATGCTTGATCATTTACTGGACCGTCCGTTTTCCACAGGGTAAGGGGTGTGAAGGGTGTGTTGTTGACCTTTAAACTAATGCTGTGTAAACCCACATGGTGACTGTCATCAACTACTGTCCTAGTTTCAATTGCCTTTGATGAATTGAACTGCTGAGAGGGTCCCCTGTCTTTCTGTTTTTAGACGAGAGTGTGTGTTGGTGTGTATGTGTATTTATAGTTAACATGAAATCAAAATTAACCCCTATTTACTTTCTTAATACATTCTTATAGAGTTGAACACTCAGGCTGTGGAAGTAAAAATCCCATTAATTTTCTCCTTAGGCGAATGGATATTTAATGATAACTTTAAAGACATACTTAACGTGAGCTCTGATGTTGTTAATCGATGGTATATACTTTTGCTGAAGCCATCAGTCCATGTTATTTAAACTTAACTTTTTAAAAATCATGTTTAATAGCAGAATTCCTGGTGAAGAACTACACTACCCATAATCCTGAAGAGAGATCCACCAATCAGAGAGTCACAGGAAACAAAAAAGCCCTGCAAAAAGCTTTGAAGCGACTGCCCACTTTCATGACACACTGTTAATGACACAATCAAGTCTGTCTCCCTACACTTTCAAAATATACATTTACAAATATCTGAATATTTTGCAATGAAGTTAAATATATTGTTTATATTCTTATAATTGACAATTTTAAATCAATAGTTTTATATTTTTCCATAGTTTTTTATTTGATTACATCATTCGCTTTGCTTCATGGGATTGTAGTTCAATCCTTCATTTAAGATGGTAAGTACACAGTCTTGTCTTTTTGTCAGATTTTCAAATAATTTTTTGCTTCAAGTCATAGTTTGTATTGTTGTGATTCACCTTTGAGCTGGCTGGTTTAATTCATGGCTTAGAATCTAATATGAAAGATTTTATGAAATCCTTATGGGAAAAAATAAATGGGAAAAATATTTCCAGATCCAAGATGGTTGAAAAAATGGTGGGCACTGTTTTGCTCTATTGTGAATGATTCATTGGTGCATGTTATTCCAAAGAATCAAAAAAGGTCTGAAAGCCTTTCAAACGTGAAATTGTTAATCCAGAGTCATTCTAAACTCTGGTTTAATATAATCCGGGGTTATGCTGTTACATTTTTGCACTGTTCATACTTTAAACCCCCAAGTTTAAAATTACTTAAATCTCAAGTAGTCATTGAAAAATCATGGAAATATCTCAAGTGAATAGAAGATTTTTTAGTTATGCTGTGCTCTAAAATATTTCATTGGCTACAAATTGGTCTTCATGAGAGCGATCTCTATTAAATGATTTTTTTTTAAAAATCCTTATCCAGTAAAGGAAAAGTAATCATGGTAATAACTGGTCAAGAAGTGTAGGAATCCTGTTTTTTAATTTCACCATTGAAGTCCTGTTTTCATAATCATTCATCAAAATTGAATAACTTTCTCCACCTCTGAATGACTTTTAATTTCTGCTGATGTAACCAAGGCTGTGTTGGGGGAGAAAAATATTATTAACCAATAATATCACAGCCCATCATTCACAATCCAATCAAATATCAAAGTATAAAATCAAGTCCTGCCCCACATGGTTTCTCTCAGAATATTTTGTTTTACTAGGAAATATGTCACATTACAGACATTAAATATATTATGAATACTGTTTTATGTTTATGAAAGACCCCAAGAAGATTCCATGACAGAACTGCTCATGTCTAGCAATTCTCCCCAAAAAATACAAGATTGTGATTATGAAAGGGACAGGTATAAAGAAAAAAAAAAAAAAAAAGAAAGAAACAATGTAAATGAGTCTTGGTAGCTCCAGAGAAAATACATGCATAAAAAATTCCGGGAAATTATTTTCGAAATAGCTGCATTTGTTTTGCCTTTCATGACTGTAAGTCATAAACAGTGAACTCATGGATCTCAGTGGAAGCCGTTTGTTATGTTCTTTCAGGACATGCCAAAATGCCTTAATGAGAGTGTTGAGTGAGCTACCAGAGGATTCAGATTTAGCCAGTAATAGCATTTAATTACTGCTTGGTAATGTATATAAACTGGCAAGCAGGCATAAAACCCAGTCAGACACTAAACAAGCGACTGGCTCTCTGACTATTTTATCATGATTAATCTCAAACATTGCTTCATCAGTTCATTACACTCAGCAGGACACATGAATACAAGCAGGAACTACTGTTTGCTTTGTACCATTGAGAGTGTCTGGTTCTGTCTCGTGGCAGATCTTCTGTGTTCATGTGTGTGCCCAGTGGAAAATGTTATTGCTCAGAGGTTGCTCTTTCAAAGGAGACTTCAAGAATGCATGAAATTGCTTGACAGCCTCAGATTTCTTTCTTGTCTTGGTTACTTTGATACAGGAAGTCGATATGGCGAGTGGGACATTTCGCAGGACTTGTTACTTTTATGAAACAGGCAATAGCCTTTACTTTGTCACAGTTGTGAACCCTGATGTACTACTTGCTAATCAGTTGCAGGTGGTATTAGAGGGAGGGACATTCTCAAGTTAGAGAGCGTTTAATTGGAGAAAAATTGGTAACACTTTACATTAATGTTCCCTTTGTTAAGGGTTTATATAGGGGTTCATTAATGATTAATAAGTAATTTACAAATATGTTATAAATCACAGATATATGTTTATAATAACATGCAAAATAAAAGGGTGTCTTCCATGCAATGCCTGCTAAATAGTGAGCCATTTTACCATGTTATAAATGCTTAATAACACTTATTCAACATTAGTAACTTATACAAATTTACATTAATGTAAAGTGGACACATATTAACTATTTATTAAAGAGTTGGCAACATTAGAAACCTATTTATACATAGTTCATTTTATTAAGAATGTATAACATAAGCTAAAAGTCTCACTACTGCATATCAATGATTTATAAACCCTTAACAAAGGGAACAATAATGTAAAGTGTTACCAAAAATAAAAAATACTAAATACAAATAAAAATAAAAAATCTGTGCAGTGCAAGATGAGTCATCAGTATTTTTGGTCTGTTTTCCTAGAAGAGAAAGACTGTACATTTAAATGCTAAAGGTAAATTTTGTAAATTTTTTGGAGTATACTACTAGTATACAGAAGGCTTCAAAGCTAATAGACATGGACTACAACACACAATTTTTATTTCATTGGTCTTTAAAGGTGAAATGTCCCATTTCTGCCCAAATATTGTCACCAAATTAAGTTGGAAAAATAATGACTGTTTTCAAACAGGTTTCCTGAACAGATTTCCTCCATCTTCCATTGGTCAGACTAACAGAGAGCCCCATCCCAAACTAACACCATAAAAACACCATCCAAAATCGACACAAATAAGACAATTGTCGACATACATTAAGTGTTTATAGCTATAAAAATAATGAGGAGATCATAGCTAAGAATTTGAAGAGAAATGTTTGGGTTCATATTGAAATCTTTGACTTTTAATTGCACACTATAATATCTTGGTGATTTTGAGCCTCATTTTTAGACATTGTTGAGATCTCTTCTGAAACTCTAGAGGAGACACATGTGAGATTACTGGGGTGTTTTGCTTAGGAGAAAAAAGGTTAGAAGCAGGAGACTTCAAAAGAAAAAGTGGTAAGACTTCTTCAGAGCACAGGCAAACATCTCAGTCTGCTTTCCATTTAATCCCATTGCTGTCTAGGAAAAACAATTGAGATGTCAAAGATAATCAATGCCTGCATATAAGCGTTAGTGTGTGTGTGTGTGGTTCAGGTTTTTGCCTACATTGTTGGGACCGAATGTCTGATCTTTGTATGTTTGCTCATGAGCCACAGAGATTACGGTGTGCCGGTGAATGGCGTTAGTTGGACAATCAAAGCACGGCTGCAAAATTAATTGATTGTGTGTCCATATTCCCACCCAATATGGCTTATTAATATTAGATCTTATGAAACAGGATGATGGATTCCCACAGCGACTCATCAAGAGCTGTTGTAAATGCTGACTAATCCCAGGCTTCTTCGAGAACAGAACTCGTTATGCGTTGAGTGCAGCACAGGGGCCGCCGGGGCCGGCCTTATCGACAGTCTCAGAAATGAGTGCTTTTAAAGCACAGCACATGAAAATGTCAAGTGTGCTTCTCTTGTGTGGTGCAAATCAAAAATGTCTTATGCAGAAAAATCAGATGCATAATTGTAAATATAGCACACTCGATGCGGCTTCTCTGTAGATTGAATTGTTACGGATGTGTCAATTTGAGCAAGATATGTATATGGGTTTTAACTGTGGGCAAAGTAAAGTCTCGTTAAAATATTTTTCTTTTTCTTTGTTTGCCTACTTACAATTTACAACAGTGTATGTACGTACATGCATTACAGGAAATTTGTGTCATTTTAGTCATTTCTTTTAGAAATTCCCACTACAGTGTCATTTCCAGCACATCTCAAATTCTGTTTTGTGTTTAATAGAATTCTGTGCTGGAAATGATAATGATGAAAATGAAAATATATTTTGCCAAGTTCTTTGTCTTATTAAAGCTCATTTCATTGCTAACATTGTATGTCCTAAATTCACACAATTAAATAATATTTTCACTCTTTTTGCGTAATTTGGGAAAATTATAGCTTGATTGAAAATGACGCCCCAAAAAATATTATGCTCTAGTGAAATGTGCCTTGATATTTCTTTGTTTTCTTCAAACTTCCCATGTCTCATATTTAATCTTAAGCATATTACTATATATTTACTGGCCAAAGTCCGAAGGTCCCACTCTGAAGTCATTATGGGGCCTCGGGGGACCTCTGTCAATATAAATCTATGGGATTTTCAGTCTTTTCAAAGTCTGCAAGGTGAATATCGTAAATCTTATTGCTTAGAAAGGTACAGTAATAGCACACCTCGCCTTAATAAACTGCACGATTTGAGGTATCATTCATGTCCGTAGTACAAATGGTTGCGCTGAAATGTAATACTTAGTTTTAGAGGATTGTTCAAATCCTCTTGGCGTGCGAGGTCTCCAGGGTTGTGAAACACAAATAGACTTGTCCCTATTTTAACTTCTTTGATCCAGACCCCTGAAACTGTGAATGGACAGATTCAGCCAATGCACATATACCACAAACACTGTCCTCTTATTAGGAGTCCTGCAAGAGCTATCAGTGGTGTCAGTTATTATGAATAAAAGAAATATCATATAGTCCCCGTAATTTGATTATATGCAGTGCTATTAATTAGGTGTAATGATAAGGTAATGGTGCAGTTTGGTGAGCTTAATTAATCCCAAACAATCAAGGGTCTATCTGCTTTCACAAGATTGCATTGTGTGTTACAGGTTATGATGACATTGAGACATCCCCATATGAAGACATTGAACTGGAACTGGTGAGAAACACGGAAACATCAAAACTGGCTTCAATAGTTTCAGGTACAGCACACGCATCAGTGATATGATGGAATAAGATGTTTTCCTCCACAGCTGAATGCACTGTGATGATGGACGCAGAGTTTGTTTGTTGGTGTTTGATAGTGTTTTCACTGATGGGTTTCTATTGTATTTCTGTGTGAAATGAGAAAGGCATACTGGTTTATATAGTGGCCCCAAAACGTATTTGGACACGTTAGCCACACTTATAAATGCATATTTCATTGCATTAGAGAACAAAATATCAAACCAAGTGGCACCAGCAAACAAATGATGCTAGACTATGCAGAGCAAACTTTACTGAGCCATTTTTGCAGTCACTTTTAACCAACTGGTCCATTAACTATGAATATGGTGATAATCAAAAAGTGTTCAAATATTTTTAGTCTTCATTTTTAACAGTATACCTATTTGTGTATCATTTAAAACCTAACAAACCTCTTTTTGTGACATGTTTTGCTTGAAAAGTGCATTTGTTTCTTCAAAATAAATGCCACTTGGTTTCATTTTATTTTAATCCACATTATGCCACTCATACAGTTTCAGCTGTTTCTTAAGTGTCCAAATACTATTTTGCTTTAATTTTTAAGTTTAATTAATATAATTATTATTAATTATTATATATTTTGTGCTACCTTTCTTAAAAAAAAATATTTGGTTTGATATTTTATCTTATACATTTACATTTGTACAGTGTAGCTTATGTAAGGAAGTACGGTTCTACCCAGTAAAGAGACCAGTATGAACAATGATGAGACATAGTCAAAGTTGAAGTTTCAAACAATAGAGAGAGAGTTTACTAAGTTGACAAAGTTCTCCACATTTCCAAAGGCAAAAGTCAGAAAGAGAAAATTAGTTGAGGATCTTACCTCGAACTATCTTAGATTACAGAAACAACAGTAATTATAGGCATATGCAAATTAATTGACATCATCTCTTACGAGTACAGAGATCTGATAGGTGAACCATACAGACAGTTCTAGAAATCTTACAAACATGATGTTCTGTTTAAATATGTGAATGCAATTATTCAAAAGATCATATTTTTAAAATACTAAGTCAAGTTGGTAAGCAGAAATGAGTCTTCTCTCCAGATAAACTGGTGTCCAGCTCCTCTGACTTAGTCACATTATTCTCAAAACTTCAAACCATCCCTCCAATGTCATCATTAGACAGAACACAACATAGGCTATTTTTTCTCTCAAGGATGATTCAGACCTCAATGGGACACAGGCCTTATCCAAATGGAACTTTTGATTACTACTGAATGTATTCGACTCATCAATAGGCTGAAGAGACAAGGGTAAACTTAAGTGTCCAAATTGCTACATTCTTTAACCCTAGATCGGATTTGTAACTTCACCCCCTTAAAAAAATAAAAATAAATAAATAATAAAAAATAAAAAAACACAGGTGAAATCTATATGCTCATTCTTTATAAAACTAGTTTTAGCTCTGATCATAATTTTACTAGTAATTTTAATTTCTAAATAGTTCATATAGGTTTTATTCAATTCTGAAGAGTTTCAGGTTGCAAATGAAGTAGGACTTTTGGGTGAAAAAAAAAACAGAAATATGGACATTTTTCATGTTTGTTGGTAAAATCTGTCTTTAGAACTCTACCTACACAAACACATATTTATGAGTGCAATGGACTAGGATCAAATGGTTTGTTTTACAAAAAAAAAAAAAAAAAAAATGTAATAAACTTACTGTACGTACTGTGTTTTAACCATATGTACAGTACTCTATATTGATGGATGACACTATATGAAGCATCAGTTGAATGACAATTTTCTATACTTGTATACCACACACAAATATCTACGTGAACATAGTATTTAACATATATTTAATTACATAACAAAATTGAAAACAATCAAGTTATTACGAAAATAATACCACTATTAAATGCATTGAATACCACAGGAAACACATATGGGTTATTTAGCACCCACATATGCATTCTAGGGGTTGTGATGCAAATTCTCTTATCATTTGAAAAACATTCAACTAAATTCCAAAAAGTAATTTCACATGATAGAAGACACCTTCATTGAGGAATACCTGGAGTGGCAGATCAGACCACTTCTTGTAAAAATGATGTCTTCAAAACTAGATGCTAGGTCATTTTTGATCCACATACTGTATGCATTCTTCGGTTAAAGCACAAGTATATAGATCTATCTATGAACTAAAGAAAAAAACAACAACAAATGTATAAAAAGGTCTAAAAAGGCCATGTCCACACGTTTTGGTTAAAAACGCATTGATTTAGCTGTGTTTATGCCACTCATTCACACTAAAATATAGTTTTCTTTCAATAGACCTTATTCACAGTAGAGCCATTTTTGATTTTTGACGGGAATGAAAGCAAGCCTGTAAGGGATAAACTTAAGGCTCGGGTATACTTAGTTTATCTGCATGCTGGGTCATCTCACATGTGATCGAGCGTCCAGCCTTTCAAAGTATACTCTTTTGACCGCAAGTAAAATGTATGCATTTGTCGCATTACAACTGCTTTGTGATACTCTTTTAGTACAGCCAACGGCAGGCGCATGAGCTGACGATGCACACAGACAAGGACTGACTGCATGTCGAGAAAAACTGGGCCACACGCGGACTGTCCGTGCAGACTGCGGTGATGATGACATTTGCATCACGATTACTGTGCGCGATCTGATATGAAACGCAGATACCTGAAGTATACTTTGACTTTTACAGTCTCTTCAATGGCATTTTTTTTTTTCAATGTTTTTAATGCAGAACAACCAAAAACCATTTAAATAACAGTACAACCCATTGAAAAGACGGTAGGTATATCCATTACAGCCTTGTTTTCATCCCAGTCAAAAATTAAAAATAGCTCTACGGTTAAAGGGATAGTTCACCCAAAAATGAAAATTCTCTTTTTTTACTCACCCTCATGCCATCCCAGATGTGTATGACTTTCTTTCTTCTGCAGAACACAAAGGAAGATTTTTAGAAGAATATTTCAGGTCTGTAGGTCCAAACAATGCAAGTGAATGGTGATCAGAACTTTGAAGCTCCAAAAAGCACATAAAGGAAACATAAAAGTAATGCATATGACCCCAAAGTTTAAATCCGTGTCTTCAGAAGTGGTATAATGGGTGAGAAACCTAAATTTAAGTCCTTTTTTTACTCTAAATCTCCCCTTTCATTTTTACTTTTACATCTGAAAGTGAAAGTTAAAGCGGAGATTTAGAGTAAAAAAGGACTTCTATTTTGATCTGTTTCTCACTCACACCTTTCATATTGCTTCTGAAGACATGGATTTAAACACTGGAGTCTTATGGATTACTTTTATGTTTACTGTACAAAGGTTTGATCACCATTCACTTGCATTGAATGGACCTACAGAGCTGAAATATTCTTCTAAAAATCTTCATTTGTGTTCTGCAGAAGAAAGAAAATCATACACATCTGGAATGGCATGAGGGTGAGTAAATGATGAGAGAATTTTAATTCTCTGAACTGGATGTGGTCTGAAGAATAAAAAGGTCTTTGTGGAACTTAAAAAGGTTCAGTGTACACATAGTTCTCTTTC
The DNA here is from genome assembly GCF_019703515.2 of Myxocyprinus asiaticus. Classification (NCBI taxonomy): domain Eukaryota; kingdom Metazoa; phylum Chordata; class Actinopteri; order Cypriniformes; family Catostomidae; genus Myxocyprinus; species Myxocyprinus asiaticus. The sequence goes on along the minus strand of NC_059370.1, from coordinate 8,106,568 downwards.
TCTCTTTCTCAGTGTCCTCACTTCCTCTGACGGATCAGAACCAGTGTCTCAAAGCAGCTCAGGACTGTGGCTTGTATGAAAAGTGTGGTTCCCTGCGTTCTGAGTATGCGTTGGCTTGCACTAAGATCATACCGGGCACAAACCATTGTAACCGCCACAAATGTCATCGCGCTTTACGGAGGTTCCTGGAGCGCGTTCCAGAGGAGTACAGCTTTGGTGTCTTGTTTTGCCCATGCTCGGATACTTTATGTGGGGAGAGGAGAAGGAAGACCATCGTCCCCTCATGCTCCTATGAAGAACGAGACGGACAGCCCAACTGCCTCCATCTGGAGAGCTACTGCCTTAAAGACAACCTGTGCAGGTGAGATACTTGTTTGTTAGCAGGGGCTCAAAGCAGATGTTATTAAAGACCCCATGAAATTGCTTGACAAACACAGTTTTCTTTCATTGTTGACGTCCATTTCACACTTTTGAAGAACCCTTCAAAAATCATCATTTATATGTCACTTTTGAAAAATTTTATCTTGTCACAGAATACACATCTATTTTTGAATGACCGATCCTTACCCCTTGAACAAATTCTTTGATACCCTCTCATGATCTGACATCATGATCATAACATCATACTGTATTTTCCACTTTCCTCTTTGAGGAACAAGAATTCTGTTTAGTCTTTTTTCTAGACACAGATGTCTCTGGCAGTTCTGCTTATCTAAGCAACATTAATAGCACAAGAATATGCTGAGTAGGATAAAAGAAAGGACAGCGAGTCACATATATGATTAGACACGTCTACTGTGAATATAAGCAAGGATGAAAACTAGAAATGTTTACAGAAAACTTCGTGAAACATGCCCTTAGTTCATGTGATGAACTATAACGGCTGTTATGCTGCCTTCAAATCACGCCGGAAAGATCGTATTTACGAGATCAGTGCACTTGAATGCAACCAAAATGTCATAATTACAACCTAATCTCATGGAAATTACATTACGGTGCCAAATATTTTTATAAAACGATATTACATAGTTCATTACATACATCGCGACAGTTCTGATGTGAAATGTCCACTGTGTGGCGCTAAAAGCGAGTAAAATTTTCATCCAAACAGATAAAAAGCTCCATTGAGTTTTAAATCAACAAAACCGACATCCTTAAACCTAAACGTTAAACCTAAACCTAACTGACAATGTTATAAATGAAAATTTGAGATTAAAAACACAATTGCTGAAGCAAACACATCATTTTGTGGGGCTTCTATGACACTCTTGGCTCATATGTTTACTCGCGTGCTCTTCAGGACTCATACCCCGGTCCTTTGTTTTGCAAATGCAACGCTCTATGAGAACTGCACATGTTGATTGTGTGTGAGCAAGCCTGTATGTAATGCAAAATGTTTAAATGTATCTCTTGACAAATCATTCGCCATATTAAAAGTGTTTAGATGTCATAAAATAGCGTTGTAGGATGAACAGGGTGTTTATGAACAGAAAATCTGCTGTTTTACTCGTGATTTGTGTGAAAGTGAATACAAGTCATTGTTGTTATAGCACCTCTAGTGGTCTTTTTACCAGTAAAGTGCCGTGATACGTACAACAAGCCATGTAAAAATAATTTTGCTAAGTGAGTATAGTAACGTGATTCTATGAGACCAGATTGTGTAAATACCACTGGGAAACAAAGGATTTCTTTAAGCCAGACTTTCCGAGTTGGGGGGGTTGTCAATTCAAGAAACGTTGCGAAAGCTAATAGGAATTGATCATAATTAAAGGTGAAAATATGTAATTTTTGTGCCTCTAGCAACACAAAACTGAATTTCTAGAATAATAAAGTTCCTGAACACTCACCTGTCTGCAAACAGAACTCATTGCATTGGTTGAGCAGGTGTTAAAAAGCATGTGTTTGTTGGGAAGTGAAAAAGAGAGAAAGATTATAAATAAAATCTATATTTTTTCTGAAGAAAATCATATAGTATAAGAACTTCTCAGTAGAACTTTAAGGCAACATTACTTTAATAGGTTATGTGTGTGAACTTATTTCACAAACCCTCTAAAAATGACTTTGGGAGCAGTTGATTCAAAGTGTTTGCTCAGAAAAGTGACTTTTTTGTTTGGCTTAATATTCCAAATACATTTTGTGGCCACTGTATCTGTGAATGGAGAAAAGGTGTTCCCAAACTTTTTTGTCAACTGAAAGCCCATGAGCTAAATTATGTACCCCCTATTTTAAGTAATGTTTGCCTTTTAAGAAATATAATGAATATCACAACATCTTCACATGTTGTTATTTGGAAATATTTAAAACGTATTTAATCATTTTGATAATACTGTGTAATTTTGATATTATATTTTGAGCTTTAATTTTATACAATTGTGTCTAAAATTACACATTATACATATTTATTTATATAATTTTAATAGAATTTCAAAATGTTATAATTTTAAATAACATATACATATAAATTATATATTAAAATTAAATATAAAAAATATAATATTTTTTTTTTATAATATTTTATATTCAATGTACTGTACATGAAATTATTAAATTAAAAGTATTAAATATTATACATACTTTTTTTATTCTATTTAATTCAGCATCGGCACGTCTATAGCAACCATGCGAATAAACTACAATAACTACAAAGGACAAATGTGCATGGCTTGGAGCAACTCAAAATACAGAAGGAAAACTGTACAAATCAGAAAAAAAAAAAAGAAATAAAAAATCAACTCTAAGATTCTGATCATGCATGACTATGGCATATGGTACATTCTGTTTTTAATCATGCCCATGTCCATATTCAAATTTGTCTGTTGTGTCAGGTCGAGATTGGCTGATTTCCAGCAGAACTGTCAGCCGTCTTCCCTCTCCCCCTCCGGCTGTCTCCGGGAAAGTGGAGCCGTGTGTCTCAAGGCCTATGCGGGACTCATCGGTGAGAAACCACCTTAGACGACTTTGAGAAATGTCCGCAAACTTAATGAAGAGTACAAAATGCACCAATCGATACATCACTGCACAATCTGTCCTTAAATAATATTACATTTTTAATGACAATCATTTCTGCATCCTAGTGGAGTGAGTGCACTAAAACAGTGAGCAGTTAAGCAGTTGGCCTGAGTAGTTTGGGATCAACTTCATTTTGTGGATTTACTTAAGGGAAATTGTTAAGCCAAAAATGAAAATTCAGTCATTATTTACTTACCCTCATGTGGTTCCAAACCCATATGCTGTCATTTTGTTCATAGAACACAGAAGGAGAAATTATAAAGAACCTTCACAAGACCATACAATGTTTCACCTTCTCTGTTCCACGAAAAAAGGTAACAGCATTGGGGTTTATAATGACGTGATGCTGAGTAAATAATGACTGAATTTTCATTTTTGGGTGAACTTTTCTTTTAAGCCAGCCAGAGTGACACAAGACAGCTACACTGAATTAGCAGGTCAAACCTGAGGCAACATAATTACACTGGAGGGGGGTGGAAAGACTACACTGGTTTGAGGTTCTCCCAGATGGGAGTTCAGGCTAATTGGCATGAAATTTCTTCCTCTGGCTCTCTCTAGCTCTCTCTCATCCTGTCTTTCTCTATCCCTCCCTCTGCAGGCACCATCATGACTCCAAACTACGTGAGTAACAGCAGTACAGAGGTGTCGCAGTGGTGTAATTGCGAAGGCAGTGGGAACCAATGGCAAGACTGCCTGCGTATCCTGCACATGTTCAACAGCAACACCTGCTTGCGTGAGTACCGAGAATTTCATTTAGAGATTATCATAAAGTCTACAGGAAATCAAAACTGCCCTTCTTAATACATGTTCCTGGTCTTATCGTGAGCAATTCATGTGTGTGTGTTATTGCAAGGAACAAAATTTCACTAAGCCCACTTATTTTTCAACCTCTCGCCATAGAGGCCTCTTTTCATAATCTAATGAATTCCAGATGGATACAATCAAGTTTTGCCCTACTTTTTTTCTTTCAAAAAAGCAAAAATCTGGGTTACAGGGAGGCACTTACAATGGAAGTGAATGGGGGGCAATCAGTGAATGTAAAAAAAAACTCCTGTTTTGTTTCAAAAGTATAGACACAACACATAAACAATATGCATGTTAATATGATTTTAGTGTCATAAAATCACTTACTAACCTTTTCTGTTATATCCAATTTTACAACTTTGTTGCCATGATGATGTAATGTCAACAAACCCTAAAACCCTAAAATGACAGTAAAAAGTACAATTTAAACAACTTTACAGCTCAAATAGTACACAAGTTTTAACAGGAGAATTAATGTAAGTGCTTTTATAAAATTATAAGTTTCATTAAACCCTCTAAAAATGGGTCCCATTCACTTGTAAGTGCCTCACTGTAACCTCCATTTTTTTTTTTTTTTTTTTTTTTAAGAAAAGGAGGTATGAGTGGAAATGAATTTGTGGTAATCAACATTGTCACAAATGCTGTCGATTGAGCTTAACTTGATTTATTAATATTAATAATAATTAAAAAAACCTAAATGTTTCACATTTTACTAATTTAAGTTTGTTAAAGATAACACAATTTAATTTGATGGAAATTTGTTATGAAATTGAAATGTTGCCCCTACAAACAAGGTGATGTCAGCAGTATTTTTCAATCATTTTGTCAGATGGACTCACAACTAACAGACATGGACTAAACTTATTAAATTATTATTGTTTTAATAATAATAATAATTATTATTATTATAATTATATATATATATATATATATATATATATATATATATATATATACATATATTATATTATATTATTATTATTATTAAAAAACAGATTTTTGATAACTTTGCAAATGTATTAAAAAGAAAAAAACTGAAATATCACACTAACATAAGTATTCAGACCCTTGGTTATGACACTTGAAATTTAGCTAAGGTGCAACCCATTTCTCTGGATCATCTTTGAGATGTTTCTACACTTTGATTGGAGTCCACATGTGGCAAATTCCATTGATTGGATATGATTTGAAAAGGCACACACCTGTCTATATAAGGTCTCACAGCTGAAAATGCATATCAGAGCAAAAACCCAAGCCATGAGGTCAAAGGAACTGCCTGCAGAGATCAGAGACAGGATTGTGTCGAGGCACAGATCTGGGGAAGGGTACAAAAAATTTCATCTGTTTTGAAGTTTCCCAAGAACACAGTGGCCTCCATAATTCTTAAATGGAAGAAGTTTGGAACAACCAGGACTCTTCCTAGAGCTGACTGCCTGGCCAAACTGAGCAAAGGGGGGCGAAGAGCCTTGGTAAGAGAGGTGACCAAGAACCTGACAGTCACTCTGGTTGAGCTCCAGAGATCATGTGTGGAGATGGGAGAAACTTGCAAAAGGACAACCATCACTGCAACACTCCACCGATCTGGGCTTTATGGGCTATCATTGCAAGACACATGAAAGCTCGCTTGAAATTTGCAAAAAAGCACCTAAAGGAATCTCAGACTGTGAGAAACAAGATTCTGTTTGGCCTCAATTCCAAGCATCATGTCATGTTCCAGGCACAGCTCATAACCTGCGCAATACAGTACCATCCCAACGGTGAAGCATGGTGGTGGCATCATGCTGTCGAGGTGTATCCTTAATAAAAACCTGGTTCAGACACTCAGGACCTCAGACTGGGCCGAAGGTTCACCTTCCAACAGGACAATGACCCTAAGCATACAGCCAAGACAATGCAAGAGTGGCTTAGGGACAACTCTGTGAATGTCCTTAAGTGGCCCAGCCAAAGCCCGGACTTGAACCCAATCGAACATCTCTGGAGAGACATGAAAATGGCTGTCCGCCGACAGTCCCCATCCAACCTGACAAAGCTTGAGAGGATCGGCAGAGAAGAATGGCTGAAAATCCCCAAATCCAGGTGTGCAAAACTTGTCGCATCATACCCAAAAAGACTTTAGGCTGTAATCGCTGCCAAATGTGCTTCAAATAAGTACTGTGTTAAGGGTCTGAATACGTAAGTTAATGTGATATTTCAGTTTTTTCTTTTTAATTTCTTTCTGAATGCACTGTGTATGTGTGTGTGTATATATGTAAATTTTATTTGAATGCAGTTACATTCTTTGACTTAATTTCCGATATGTGAAACATTTTGCATGTATGAAAGGTACTATATGAATAAAATGTATTATTATTATTATAAAAGCCACAAAAGTCCAATTTCAATTGCATTGGGACTTTACATTTCTTTAAAAGCTTTTTTCACGAACATGTCCAGGCCATATTTCACCCCAGAATCACAAAAGTAAAAATGATACTTTGTTTAAAGTACTATAAATTAAGCTTGTGTTTAGGACCATTGTGAAATAATTTTGATGCCAATTATGCACATTTTCTCCCCAGTTCTGATTTGTGGGTGAAATGTTACCAGGACATTTTTTGTGAGATTCACCCTTTTATGTTTTAGATCATTATCCTCTTTCTTTTATTCTGCTTTGGAAGTAAAACCTTTAGTAATGCAATCTACAACTTACTCCACCTGTTTCCCTGACAGGTAATGCCATTGATAGCATGGGAAGCTCCACTCCTCGTCCAGTGGAGGGCACACCATTTCCTCCACCTCGTCCCTCCCCCCAGGTCCAGCGCGATGAGCTGAACATTAACCTGCTGCCTGAACCCAATACAGTGAGTACTGAACCAATTTCATCAAAAACACTACCATGAACTGGCGGGCCAGTTTATTCTTTATTAGCTTAACCAGCAAGATTTCCTTGGGAAACCAGCTTCACCAGAAAGACCATGCTAGTTTATCAGCTGCTAGACCAGCTCCAAACCGGCACTAACCAGCATAAACCAGCCTGGAAACTCATTCTCCTCTAAAACTGTCTTTTCAGAAGGGGAGTTCCTCATTCACATCAGTAGTGCTTGAAACAAACCAAATTTTAATACTTGTTGTGGTCATAGCCTCGATTTAACAAACGAACGACCACAGTTTCGGCCTTGTTGCTAATTCTGTCCCTTTGCTACGTCAACTTCGTAAAACATCTAACATAACCCACAGTCCTGCTGCTTTGAGCATACTGATGGATCTCAGGAAGTGAACTGAACCTCTTAATGTGCGGCTGATCGTGTCACTGCAGAAATACACGGTCACACGCCATCGCCCCTGCAGCCGCTACAGTAAGCACAGAAACGCTTGTGCAATGCATTTTGTTTGGCTTTCTGTGTGTGTGTGGTGGGATGTGCCAAACTTCCTCGCTAACTGACTGCATTAATTTTGGATTACAGGTAGGGATCATCAAAGTTTATGTACACTAACAAACATGTCCGTGGCATGACTCGCATATGTCCATGGCAAAAATATGTATAGGAAAAAGTATATACAATACATTTCAAATTACAATGCCTGGTAAAGTTATTTCTGACTAAATAGCTACATTTTAATGTCATCTATGAGAATATTTAAAGGTTGCACAATATTGCATGAATTCTCAGGGTTCAGAGGCCGAGCTTTGATCAAATGAGACATTTATTCCCAGTGAGTTGATCTAGCTAGCCAACTGTGAAATATCTGACAAAATGTCAGTGAAATGCACTTGTAATTCATTGTGGGAAAAGGAGTTTTTTTTTATCTGAGAGAGAGATAATGGGTTAAACAGGGAAAAACAGATGTTTTCTGTTGAACAGAAGCAGTTTGCTAACAAAACAAAGGAGGGAAGAACGGGGAAAGTTAACCTCACATATAGTTTTGTCAGTCAAGAGAAATTTGAACATGAAAATTACTTCACATTGGCATTTGAACTTGTCAAAGCAAAACTATCATTTATTACAGGGGATACCTTCAAAGAAATTGCAAGCAAAATCGACCCCAAATTTGTCAAGAGGCTCCAATTAATAACACACTTTTGGTTCACACTTCTATTCTGGTAATATCATTAAAAATGTGCATTTTTATGTGTCCATGATAAAAATGTCTGCCACACGTTGACACAGTGATGACCCCTAGTTGCACATATTTTGGAAAAAGGGATTGTTCACTGATCTCTCGTAGCATCCCATCTATGTGATAAATGAGAGTTTTAGTTTTTATTATTGCAATGCCTCTTTACAGCCTCTTAAAGAGAACCATCTCTTACAACTAATCAATAGGCTTAAAGGTCAAGTCACTTTGACATTAAGTCTATCCTTTGACTTCTACACTGATGACCTTATTTTGATGTCCTGCTTGGTCTTTATCGTACTTTAAAATATTATTTTTATGGATCACCTGACGTCATGTTTTTTTTTTTATATATATATAATGCATGAAGATAGTGAAGAAATGTCACATGTATCTAAAGAGATCACTGTGGGATCTGAATCCAACAGCTTGAACTGCCACCTTAAATTCAATCAGAAATAATCACAGAACCTACAGGTCCCCAGGAACACAATCATGGCAAGGAATTAAATCTCTATCGATTTGCTCTTCCCTTTAGTCAGATTATACTGTGCTTTGGAATGAGGGTGTCAGCTTTACTTTTCTTTCATTATGGCCGATTGCCAAAGTTCAACTGACTCAGTGAGACTTAGTACACAGCGTCACCGAATTAGTTCTTTAATTTGTGGTCAATCCTGTTGTTACTTTGGGTTTAAGCTTTATATGAATGTTACCATACACTTTGCAAAACTTGACTCACCATTGTTGTAATATACTTGGTGAAAGCTATCCGTTAACATTCAACATTATCTCAATGGCAGTTGTTCGGCATGCACCACAGAAGTACGCTCCTGAATGTTGCCACTTTTGTTTCTCAAGCACTTATGCTGTCTTCACGTACTATCGGAATTATCCTACTTTGTAAATCGTAATTATGAGCATGTCACATTCAAGTGCTTTGTTGTTGGAAACATGGAAGACGGCAAGTTAACCTCTTACGCTCTGCAGGATTTTCGGGCTGCCGCGTGAACATTTTTAAAACAAATTTAAAAGCTCCATGTTCACACTTACCGTGGACTAATTGCATAAATTCATTTTACAGATAACCCCCTACTTTTTAAGAAATTATTGCAATAATTAAGAAATAACATTGTATATGTTTACAATTTTATGATAAACGTACATACATTTTATTATTAATATTATTATTATTATTATTATTATTTCTAAAGTTTAAAAGCATGCATTTCAGTTCTGTGCCCTCTATTTTCAAGCAAAAAGTCTTATTTTATTCCACTGAATGGGAGCAAGTACTAGAAAAAATAATTTTTCCTCTATCACCTTCCATTACATTATACTGATCTGAAATGTAGGTGGTGCTCTAACGCATTTTAGTGCTCACCCATAGACAACAAGTAATTTTTTGAAGTGCTAAGAGCTTCCACACTGTTTTGTTGAATATCTTGACTTTTGAGTTGTCTAGAAGCCCAATCTAGGTGTCATTAGAAAACAGAGAATCCCAGCTTTAAAATGATGTGTAACATTTCATCTTCAATAGATGAGAACCTATTTTGCTGATGATTTTATTCTCATACTCTTTCTACCGAACTTCATATTTTGTTAAAATGATTTGACACAAAATTGGATTATTCACCCAAGCAAGCTCACGGACAGGTAAACAAGTAATTTCTTTAACTAATTTTAAAGCTAACAACCCAAGGTAAGATTTGATATAAAGTTTGGGTTTATTTGGGGCTTACAGATCATTGGTCAGCACTGAAAAAAGACATTTGCATTTTATGCCTTACCGAAATAAAATGTAACTTTGTGATATGTTTTTTAAATAATTCAAACTGTGGTGTTATAGCAACAAAAAATAAACTATACTGTCACCTTCTTGAGAATGAGAGCTTTAATTTGAAATATGACTTGTCTATTTAAGTGCTTGAAGGACTTTTATATTCATTTTAAAATTTGTACAACAGAAACTCGAGGTGGGGCCAATTTGTGACACAAAGGTTTTCAGGCCATATTTTGTTATTTTATGTAATTAAATGCAAAAATGTCGGAGTTCTCTAAAAAGGTTCAGATTCTAAGCTTTCAAATGATACCACATATGCCTAACTTATGTGTCCAGGGTCTTCAGCGTTTTAAGTGATAAAATGGCTTGATATATTGCGCCTCCCCACGGACCCACTGGAAGGTCAGCTGAGTTTTGGGCAACTCTTATTTTGACACCGTAATACATGTTAGCCAACTGGCTGACAATAATGGAATTTTGGTCAAATAAATGCTATTTTCTCTTTGTAAAAATGTACAATAAGCATCAAAAAGTTCCTGATGGACATGTATATGACTGAAAAGGAGATTATATGGTAGCTGCATTTAGAAAAATGAATAAAACCGTCATTCACTATTGAAATTCCTCCATGTTGAATGTTTATGTCTTCCAACTTAGAAACTCGGGTATCAAAATTATCTCAGTTTCCCAGTTGTAATTACGACTTGAGGGGACGTTCATGTGCAACTTCCGATTAGGAAACTCGTATTTATGATATGATCAAAAGTCTTAAATTCAGTTTTCAAAATTTAAGGCCAGAAAAATATTTTACATTTTATAACAAAAGTCTTAAGTATCTTTTTAAGAGGTCTTAAATTTGGGGATGGAAAGACAGGAATTGCGATAAGGCCTAATGTAATCATTAAACTGCAAAAGGCTATGATTTAATTAAAAAAATATATAGTCGTGGGTCTGTTGCACATTCTCCAAGCAGGTGAGGAGCGCATGTTACAGTGTTTCCTGCGGTTTCAGAGCGGTTCGCAATCAGTGAATACCAGACAATTATGTCCAGTGATGATCTACTCTTGATGAATTAAGGCTCATATTTGATATTATTTAAAAGAGTTTGTAGATGATTGTAAGTTTTATTTCCCTTATCTGTTTGTGTGAGCAGCTGGAAGTGCAATTTCAAAATAAGAGTATATATATATATATATATATATATATATATATATATATATATATATATATATATATATATATATATATACACACTACCGTTCAAAGGTTTAGGGTCACTTACTCATTCTTTATATATTTTTTTTCTTCACATTTTAGAATAATAGTAAAGTCATCAAAACTATGGAATAACATAAATGGAACTATGAGAATTATGTTGTGACTAAACAAATCCAAAATAAATCAAAAGTGTGTTATATTCTACCATCTTCAATGTAGTCACATTTTGCCTAGATTTTGCAGAAATGTACTCGACATTTTCTCAACCAACTTCTTGAGGTATCACCCTGGGATGCTTTTTAAACAGTACTGAAGGAGTTCCCATCTATGTTGGGCACTTATTGGCTGCTTTTCTTTATTATTTGGTCCAAGTCATCCATTTCAAAAACGTTTTTATTTTTTTAAATAAAATGTTAGTTTTATAATGAAATAAATTAATAGGGTGGCACAATTATATTTTTGTCTACAAAACTAATTTCAAACATTTAAGCATACGCCTTCAGATCAAAAGATTTTTAAGATCATGAGAAACATTTCAGGCAAGTGACCCCAAACCTTTGAACGGTAGTGTGTGTTTATATGTAACAGCCGTGCTGATTTAGGGCCATACAGCACGATTGCGATTGCATAAAATCAATATATGCAATATATGTTGCATGCAAAATAAAAAAAAATATATGATTCGTACGTCAATGGAGAATTATGCTTTTTGTCAGTGTAACTGTATACTTATGGCATTTTTCATCAGAGGCTAACTGTCAAAGCTAACTAGCTAAACCTTGATCCTCTGGCCAAGTTATTAGCTTTAGCATATTATCCTGCCAAAGTCATTTCTAGATAGCAGTCAGCTTTTAGGTCATCGGTGAAACATTTATTATATTATAATAAACTATATGCAATTTATTTGTTGTATGTTTATATGTTGCTTGCATTTAAAAAAAAAAAAAAAAAAATCTAATTTTGAGTGGCCAATAATGGAGACACGTGCTTTTTATCAGTATAATACTATTGTACTAAAAGCATTTACCATTAGAGGCTAACCGCTGAAGCTACCCGGCCAAACCTTGACCCTTTGGCCATGATATTAGCATTATCTTAATATCCCACCAAAGCAATTTCTAGATAGCCAATCAGCCTTTAGGGCTTCAGGGAGTGGCAGCATTCATGATACCAATACTTACTAGACTATCTATTGTAAAATGGATTGTATTTGCTACCCACATAAAAGAGAACCAAATAATCCTCCGGTGTCCAGAGGCGTACCAACTTTATCAAGAAATGGTCCTCTGATCTATGTGTTTGTGTGTCTTCACGTTTGGACGTTGTTCACATCCTCTGTTCTCACAGCACACCACAGCATTCAGCTTAGAGATAATCTGGGCCCACTGACAAAAAGGATTCAATTCAGTTTCAGCTGTCATTTCTTTCTTTCCTACAGTCTTTCTTTCTCTCTCTCGCTCACTTGTGTTCTCCTCCAAATCTCTCCTCTCCAAATGTCCCTGTCTCTCCTGATTTGTCTTTCTTGTTGTGCTTCTCACTTTCTCGACCTGCCTCTCTCTCTCTCTCTCTCTCTCTGTCTCTCTGAACGGATTAGCTAAAGGTGTTTGCAAGCAGCACTGCATCAGTCAAACTTCATTAATATTAATGTATCCGTACTCATCTGTATCTCTCACTGTCTCATTTTCTCTTCCTCCTCCTTTTATCGTTCATTCCTTATCCCTCTCCCTTGCAATCTCTCCGTCGTTCTCGCTGACAAATGCTCACCATCCTACCATTACAACTTCCCAAAGGAAAATTGTATTGCTCAGGGGTTGGTATTTCATAGCTCAGGAGACTTAATGAAGATATCATTTTATAATTCATTCACTTATCAACTTTGTCTCAGATGTTTCTTCTAAAGTCAACTGTTGAAAGTGTACAGTATAAGTATAGGAGTATACAAAAAGATTGTTACGTTTTTACGTTTTGTTAGTGGTGCTTTATCGCCAAATATTTGGATTTTGTGAACTACAGATAGTACCATCTTAATCTCATGCAGTCAGAAAACTGAGCAAAACGCTCAAAGGGGTGAAGCGTTGTTCTGTGTTTACTCGCGGATATGCGTTTTTCAGCCATCTCGGAGCAGTTCACGTGTATTGTGAAGGCAAAGTGCTGCAGGTGCACCCATTCGCTCAATTCCAAACATGTGATTCCGCTTAAAGTTATTATACAAATCTAAAAATCAGTCACAGTATCACAGAAATAGAGGTGGTGACAGAGTTTCACCAGATTTTGTAATGAGGCACTGCAATGTACTATCAGCCGTCAAAATAAAAGCTCAAGGTGAAGGTGAAGTACGACGGAAATGTATTACTGTTGTATAAAACAAATGATTAAAATACTAATAATTCAGTACTGTTTTATAATAATAAACTGAAATGGACAACAATAAATTATTTTTGGGTTATAAAAATAACAATAACAACTGGGTTCCCAAACAGAAGTGAGTGAAGTTGTATTTTTTTACACACCCTGTTCACTCACAAAAAAAATTAAAATAACAAGTTTTAAAATATATATATATATATATATATATATATATATATATATATATATATATATATATATATATATATATATATATATATATATGTGTGTGTAGGTAAATATTGCTTTTTTATTACTGTATTGGTGCATCAAAATTATATTTATTATAGCATAAATTAAATACCATTCTTCCCTGTGTGCAATTAGTGTAAAAACTGGGGAAAACATGCATTCATTATCCTGAAGTATATATTTATTTCACTAAACATTTTGAATGTAGTACAATGGCTGTTTGGATGAATTTAAAAGTATGATTTAAAATAACTTTTATGTAATTTCTGAGCAAATAACACAAACAATTATCAACATATATATCAAATTTCATGTACAAATTTCAAATACATCATGATGGCGCCGCGGATGGCCGCCTCGGTGTGGAGCGCTTTTATTCTTTTGTTGTTTTTGTTTGTTTGTCCTGTGTTTAGTAATCTTTTTCCAGTCAGTTTTACCAGCGACGAACTGCTGAACATTCGATAGCATATACCAGTCAATCTTTTCCCGGATTGTTAATAGTCAGACGTTTGTTTGACATTTTAGTCGGAGGCGCGGCTGTGTTGTTTAAACGCGCTATGAGACGCAGGCGAGGGAGACGAGCAGGCACGCTGGTCAAGCTCTGACGGCGGGGCTTTCGAACAACGCTGCCGAGCATTCATCTTGCGAATCCCCGCTCTCTCCCTAACAAAACGGACGAACTACATCTCCTCACCCGCACAAACAAGGACTTTTCAACCTCTGCTGCCTTGTGCTTCACAGAAACCTGGCTGAGTGAAGCCATTTGGGACAGCGTGTTACATCTTCTGGGCTTCCAGCTGTTCAGAGCGGATCGCATCAAGGAGTTAACGGGGAAAACGAGAGGTGGTGGAACATGCTTTTACATCAATGAAAGTTGGTGTACAGATGTAACAACGTTAAAGAAGATGTGCTGTCCTAATTTGGAAGCGCTCTTTATTAACTGTAAGCCTTTCTACTCACCATGGGAGTTTTCCTCGTTTATTCTGGTGAGTGTGTATATCGCACCAAACGCGTATTTGAATGCACCGCTGCAACAGCTGACTGATCAAATCACAGACACCGAACAACAATACCTGGACTCAGTTGTTATTATTCTTGGGGATTTTAACAAAGCAAACCTCACACGTGAACTGCCCACATATAAACAGCATAATAAATGCCCAACCAGAGACAGGATCATACTGGATCATTGCTACATAACAATATAGGATGCATATCGCTCTGTCCCTAGAGCAGCTTTGGGACTCTCTGATCACTGTCTGGTTGATCTTCCAACCTACAGACAGAAATTAAAATCTGCTAAACCTGTATTAAGGATTGTAAAGAGATGGACCAACGAAGCAGAGCTGGAACTACAAGCCTGCTTTGACAGCACTGATTGGAGTGTTTTTGAGGCTGCAGCACACAGACCTGGATGAGCTCACAGATACGGTTACATCATATATCAGTTTCTGTGAGGATATGTGCATTCCTACTAGGACTTATTTAACATTTAACAACAAAAAAACCATGGTTTACAGCGGAACTCAGGCAGCTTTGTCAGGCCAAAGAGGATGCTTACAGAGTTGGGGATAAAGTCTTGTACAATCAGGCCAGGAACACACTGAATAAGGGAATCAGAGTGGCTAAAAGAAGATACTCTGAGAAGCTGAAAAACAAGTTTTCAGCTAACAACCCTGTATCAGTGTGGAGTGGCATGAAACAACTTACGGATTACAGGACTCCTACCCCCAACCCTGTAGGGAAACAACAACTGGCTGACGACCTGAATGTGTTCTACTGCAGATTTGAAAGGCCCAATCTCACACCCCACACCCACTCTGACTTTCACTTCACACAAACACCAACACCTCCTGCAACCCCCCTCCTCCCCTCCTGCTACTCAACCTGCACTTAAGATCTGTGAAGATGATGTGAGCCACGTCTTTCGAAAACAAAGGATAAGGAAAGCACAGGGCCCAGATGGCATTTCACCTGTATGTCTTAGATACTGTGCTAACCAGCTGGCCCCCATCTTCACACAGATCTTCAATAGATCACTGGAGCAGTGTGAAGTCCCATGCTGCTTCAAACACTCAATCATTATTCCTGTCCCAAAGAAACCAAAAATCACAGGACTTAATGACTACAGACCTGTCGCTCTGACGTCTGTGGTCATGAAGTCATTTGAGAGACTGGTGTTGGCCCTCCTGAATGACATTACTGGACCTTTCTAGATCCCCTTCAATTTGCTTATTGAGTAAACAGGTCTGTGGATGATGCGGTCAACATAGGATTGCATCATATCCTGCAACATCTGGACAGACCAGGGACATATGCAAGGATCCTTTTTGTGGACTTCAGTTCGGCATTCAACACCATCATCCCAGCTATTCTCGGACTAAATTACACCAACTCTCTGTTCCCACGTCTATCTGTCAGTGGATTACCAGCTTTCTGACAGACAGGCAGCAGCTTCAGAGACAGGGGAAATTCACTTCCAGCACCTGTACAATCAGCACTGGTGCCCCCCAGGGATGTGTGCTCTCCCCACTACTCTTCTCCCTCTGCACCAAAGACTGCATCGCCAAGGACCTCTCTGTGAAGCTCCTGAAGTTTGCAGATGACACCACTGCCATCGGCCTCATCCAAGATGATGATGAGTCTGCATGCAAAAGGGAGGTTAAACAGCTGGCTGTCTGGTGCAGTCAAAACAACCTTGAGCTGAACATGCTCAAAACAGTGGAGATGATTGTGGACTTTAGGAGGAACACCCCAACACTGTCCCCCCTCACCATTCTAAACAGCACTGTGGCAGCAGTGGAGTCATTCAGGTTCCTTGGCACTACCATCTCACAGGACCTGAAGTGGGAGACCCACATTGACTCCATTGCAAAAAAGGCCCAGCAGAGGTTGTACTTCCTTCGCCAGTTGAGGAAGTTCAACCTGCCACAGGTGCTGCTGATACAGTTCTACTCAGTGGTCATTAAGTCTGTCCTCTGCACTTCAATAACTGTCTGGTTTGGTTCAGCTACTGTACGAAATCAGACATCAGAAGACTACAAAGGACAGTTTGGACTGCTGAGAGGATTATTGGTTGCCCCCCCCCAAGAACTATACACTTCCAGAATGAGGAAAAAGGCTGGAAAAATCACTCTAGACCCCACTCACCCAGCCCACTACCTTTTGGAACTGTTGCCTTCTGGCCGACGCTTCAGAGCTCTGAGCACCAGAACTGTCAGGCACAGGAACAGTTTTTTCCCCCAGGCTATCCATCTCATGAACAGTTAAAACTGCCCCTTTGAGCAATAATTAATGTGCAATACACAGCTTAGTCTTTTTATATTATCCAACACATCCTACCTCTTCTGCCCTTGCACTGTACATAACTGATTTGTATTTAGATTTGCACTACGTATGTTTATGTGTGTGTATGTGTGTGTGTGTGTGTGTGTATGTATATATATATATGTATGTATATATGTATATATTGTCTATTGTGTATTCTATATATACTTTTTTCTTTTCAATATTTATCTATTTTTTATTCAATTTTAATTATTTTTTAAAAGTCTTGTTGTTGTTTTTGTATTGTTGTGTACTGGAAGCTCCTGTCACCAAGACAAATTCCTTGTATGTGTAAGCATACTTGGAAATAAAGCTCATTCTGATTCTGATTCTGATTCTGAAATTTCATCAACATACTGAAGAAAACCCCCAGTATATATATATATATGTAAAAAATGATATAATTTTTGGAGACATGTCACATCCAGCGCCGTCGTACGGCGGAAGGTTGCTTGGGGCCTCAGAAATTGTAACTCTGCCCCTGAGACCCAAGCACTGAAATTGATTATATATATTTTTTCCTCCTTAAAAGTGTTTTTAGGAAGCTACTGGTTATGAAAATTAACGTTGCAAAATTGCACAATTGAGTTTTAGGGTTTGCACAATTTCACCACTGTTTTAGACAGTAAGTAAATGGTTTGAATTTACAACACAGTTCAATACTGACTTTTAATTTTTATTTTTCATAGTTGCGACTGTTTTTTGTGAGTTTATATCTTGTATTTATATTCTGAGTTATCAAGTTGCAGTTGCAAAAATGAAATTGCAATTTTAAGATTTAAACTTGCATTTGTAATTACAAGTTTATTTCTTCCAAATTGCGAGATATAAAGTCAAAATTATGAGAAATAAATTTGAATTGCAAGAAATAATGCCACAAATGTGAGATATAGAGTTGGAATTACTTTTTTAATCATGGTACCATAATTAAAGACAAGCAGAAATTTGACTCTTTAAAACTAATGAGGACTATTGACATTTATGATATATTTGCTAGTTTAATCAAAATAATAAAAATACCCATCATATCAATGAATACAGTACCATGAATACCATACAACAATGATTTTTCTTTTTTTTTAAATGACACACAGAAAACAGCTGAAAATCAATTGGAGTGGTTTATTTTGATTTACTGAATAGGCTCAAACGTGGTGTGGTGCATTTTTTAAAATTCTGGAATTTTGTCAAAATTTATAAAAAAAAAATATTTTCAGGGGACACAATCTTTTTTCAACCAGTTAATATGTTGGGAATTAATATTACAGGTCAAATACTTAGAAAATTGCTAAGTTTGAAAAGATCTTATAGCTCACAGCTTCCTTTAACACTCTCTCTTTTTTTCTTTTTTTTCCTAAAGGTGGTGGAAAGTGAAGAAGAGGAGGAAGAGGAGGAGGAAGAAGATGAAACTGGAGGAGGGTTCAATGTGATCCTTCCATTCTCAGAGAAGGCGACAGTGACCAACCTGGGCTCTGAGGCCGGCCGGGTCCACAGCCTGGCCTCCACCCTCTCCACCCCTCACTTCCTGCTCTCAGTTCTGCTGCTGATTGCCCTCAGCTGGGGGTAGACACCCCCCTTACACACACACACACACACACACACACACACACACACACACACACAGTCTTAACACATATACATGCAAACACACTCTCTACTGAAGTACTCACTCACATCCAGACTCTAAGACATATTATAGATGGATGACAAGAATGACTAATGGGAGGGAGGAAGAGAGCAAAACAAGAGGAAAACTGTTTTATCCCTCTATATTTTTCATCCATTCTGTTTCTCCTTTTCGGGAAGGGGGTCTGCTATAGATATATCTGCTTGTAGGGATCCGATTTCCGATTTCGGAATCCGATTCCCCAGCTGAATCATTTGAATCACAAAGCTACGACTCCTCGGACTGACTGGTGTTGATTACAGCCGATGGTTACTGAGTGATTTGATCATACTTTGTATCTATTGTATATTGTCAATGTGCTTCAGATATGGAAAGGAAAAGTGAGTTAAACTAGGCAACATTGCTGTTGAAGACTCACTATGTGGTTTTCCCTAAACATGTTCCGCATCGCAGCTTGCATTCAGAAACCCGCTCTGTTTGTTGTTGCTGAACTTGTATGAGAAAAAAATGTATGTGTTTTCTTGTAAGTTTGATTTGCTTGACATCGCTGCTCGTCGACATCAGAGAAAAAAAACTTGTCGAGCACTATTCCTTCATTTTTCACACCTCTGTGTCTCACAAGCCAGGTCACACACCTAACATTGCACACACACACACACACGTGCGCCTCTGCCCTGCTGTGGAGCCGATCGCGCAGATGCAAGCATTTTTCATTTATTGCTCTATCTGCGATGTGCTTTCATTTTTGACTTAGCACAGACTGTGCACTCTAACCAGGGGCATAAATAGAACCTCGAACAGAAAAAACATGAGTAATAAAGAAATAAACAAGCAAAATAAAGAAATATATCGCCGCACAGCAGGTGTCGATGTCCGGTCTGGGTTTAGAACCTGAGGGGAAGAAACAGGAAGTCATTTTCCAGCCGCTTGTCACCCGATACCTTCTCTCGGTGCCTGTTGTTTTACTTTCACAGAGATAATGGCTTACAACACAAACTGTTTATCTTGTTGTGTGTTCACGGCAAAGAATTACTTGTGATGGGAAAGAAATTGAAAAAGAGATCTGGGGGCGGGGGGGTTGGAACAGAGACTTAAACCCTCCAGCAAAAAGAAACATGCAGTCTGGAATCGCATGCTTTTTCTGTTTCTTATAAATCTTTTGCTGACACTGATGCTTTTTTCTCAATCTCGTTTCTTCTCGTTCCTCCCACCCCCTCTCTCCATTCATTCTCATGTACGACTGTTGAAGTAAGAGTTGAAGATTTTCTTAGGGCACTTTCACACTAGAGCTTTTGGTGTGGCGTAAATGCTAAAACCTAAAACAAAAATAAAAACGACGATTGAAACAACTTTACGGCTCAGATAATACACATTTAACTGAAGAATTAATGTAAGTGCTTTTATAAAGTTATAAGTTTCACATGTCTGCCTTTTAAAGAAATATTCGGGGTCAATACAAGTTAAGCTCAATCGACAGCATTTGTGACATAATGTTGATTACCACAAAAATTAATTTAGAATCGTCCCTTCTTTTCTTAAAAAAGGTTATAGTCAGGCAGTTACAATGGAAGTGAATGGGGCCAGTTTTTGGAAGGCTTAAAGGCAGAAATGTGAAGCTTATTATTTTATAAAATCACATCCATTCATTCTTTAGTTAAAAGTGCTATATGTAAGATTGACAACAAGCGTTTGAAATGTGTACTGCAGTCCAAATTCTAAATATTGGAGAGTTGTCTGCCCCGTCCCAGACTCGAAGCTCATGCGGGTTGCCAGAATGAGGTCATGCAACAGGATCCATTTTAAAGGATTTCTGGGCTTTAAGCTGTCTCCATCTTCCAAAGGCATCTCCAGTATTTATCCTTGTTTTTCTACGCCTCTGGTCATGGTGTTTTTTAAGACGGATGGCGAGGCTTTTTAGGTCAGGTGGAATCTGTTATCTCTGATCCAGTTCGTTTGCTGGCTCCCATGGCTGCAGCACGCAGTATTGTTTGCCTGCAAACTTGTTCAAATCTGGCAACCCAGCAGTGTCAAAATACTATTGGTGAGTGGGCAGTGGGCGGGATCACACAGGCCAAAACATAAACAGAAATTCTGGCCCGGAATGGAAATTTCTGGCTGTAGCATTGTTATCGGAGAAACCAGTATTTCAACTTAGCATGTTTCCTAATTCTCTAATGACATATTATGGTCATTTTATGATTTAGTACATTAAACAATATTACTTATAGCACCTTTAAAACTCATGTATTATTTGAGCTGTACTTTTACAGTCATTTTAGGGTTTGTTGACATGACATCGTCATGTCAACGAAGTTATAAAATTGGCTATAACAGAAAAGGTTAGTGAGCAATTTTATCACACTAAAATCATATTAACACGCATATTGTTTATGTGTCTTGTGGCTATACTTTTGAAAATGTAAGTATTTTAATGTTCAGAAATTGGCCCCCATTCACTTCCATTGTAAGCGCCTCACTGTAACATCGATTTTTGCTTCTTTTTAAAGAAAATGAGGGACGAGTGGAAATACATTTTTGTGGTAATTTACATTATTCCACGAATGCTGTCGATTGTGTTTAAATTGTATTGAACCCGAATATTCCTTTAAGGCCAAAGGATACTTTGTTTGTTGCACAGTGTGTGTGACATACATTTTTATCATCTGTATACATCCCAATTTTTGTAGTCACGTGGACTGTCTTAGTCTGTACGTGTTATCTGTGTGTGAAACTGGAGTTGACTGTACTAAAGAGTATCACAAAGCAGTCGTAGTCCCCGTGTGTCGAGCACATCCATATGGGCTCAGGATTAAAAGAATATATTTTGAAAGGCCAGAACGCTCGGCCGTGTTTTAGACGTAACTGCACGTGGAAAAATGAATTACACCCTTGCCTTTAGAGTGTGTGGGCCATTCGAGACATTCGCCTCCCTCCTCCTCTGCAGAAGAAATTAAAGCTTAGCTAAAGTGCTCATATCTCATCTCGCATTCACATGGAGCACCTTAGATTACACCGACACGACTTAACAATCAGATTGTGAACTGATCTATTATGCTGAGGAACGTAGAGGGGAATGCTCTGGTTGAACAGACGTTGTGCTCTTCAACGTCTTCTCCTCCGTGGCAAGGTCAGCGAGGCACGCAGCACACCCGTTCAATCAGTAGGTTTAATTAAGAGAAGAAACGCGCACGCCTCTGGACTGATGCGCCTGTCGAAATAGCGGGCAGCCTTTATGATAGCTGTTGTTATTTTTTAATTGTAATCAGGGGCCATTGTCGTCCGCCCAGCCGTAACAGAGGGAGGCTGAGAATGAGTGACAACGGAGGAGGAAAAGGACGGCATGGGTGTCAGTGATTCACATTAAAATATTTCAGGAAAAAATAAACAAATAAGCCATGCGTTAAATAAATGCACATTGCAGGAAAGTTTGGGGAGGAAAAGACAAAGTGTTAGGATAAGACAGAATCTAGTGAAACCTAGTGAGCTGCCTACTTAGACAGCATTTTATGGCCACATCTAAACAAAATCTGTTTTCATTTGAGAACTCTGTTTGCAGTTTTCTTACGGCATCGTTTTCCAAAGTATGCAGTAATGGAGAGTGTTTTTGAATGATGCTTCGTTTTTGGAGGATAACATTGTTCCAATGTGGAAGAGAGGCGTAAACATAGATCAATGCCTTTTCAAAAAAGTACCTTCTCACAGCAAAATTCTGCAGGCAAAGATGTTGATCGCTTGTGAAACCAGCAAAAATATAATTATCAAGCAGCCTGTTTTAATACTGCACTTTATACTCCGTGAGACTTAAATTAAAAAGAAACTCACTGCTAAAATTATATCCTTGTCCATTGTGAAAATTCAGTGTAGCTGTATACGAAACACCGCCCACACAGAGGTCACCGCCTATTGGTCATCCCGGCGATTTCGCCTGTTAAAGTTCGCCAAACTTGAACTCAAGGCGAAATCAGCGCAAGGGAATTCTTCACCACTGGAATTCAATAGCGCAAAATTCATGATTCCCATTGAGATGACTGTATTTCACCTGCGGAATTTTGCTGTACGCAATCGCACCTTTAGTGTATGTGTAGCATACAGTATGACATCGTAGCCTAAGATGGAAGACTAAGTGAAAGAAATGCTAAAAGTATTGCTAAAAGTAAATCGATAAAATGTTGATAAAATCCTTCATAAAAGCATTCTAAGCCATGAACCAAACCAACCAGCTTCGAGGTGAATCACAACATTACAAGCTTTGATTTGAACCAAAAAATTATTTAAAAATCGGACAAAAAGACAAAAGTACAAGACTGTGTACTGTGTACTTAACATCTGTCATGAGGGAATGAACAACATTCCCATGAAGTATTGCTAATGATGTAATTGAATTAAAAACATATAAATATTGATTTCAAGTTTTTTATTATAAGTATAGAAACAATATATTTAAATCTTATTGCAAAATATTCAGATATTTACTAATATATACTGTAAGTAGTTTGAGAGAATAGGAAGACCAACTCGATTGTGTCATTTACTGTACAACATGCAAATGATTCTCTGATTGGTAGGTCTCTCTTCAGGATTATGGGTAATGTAGTTCTTCACCACAAATTCCACTGTTAAACATAATTTTTAAAAAAAGTTAAAATAAAGCGCACTAATGGCTTCAACAGAAGCATATACTATAGATTAACAACCTCGGAGCTTACTCTAAGTCTGTCTTTAAAGGTTTATAAGTTATTATAAAAACATATTTGCCTATGGAAACATTTATTGGATTTTTACTTCCAGAACCACACTGTTGTGCATTATTTTAATCAGTTGTGAATTGAACGTTATTTATATGGTATGCAAAGTTGCTGCATATGTACTAGAGCAATGTACGTAGATCAATTATTTTATTTCAGTAAGGATGCTGCCTTGGAAGGCAGTTGCCTATGTAGGCAGCAGACAACAAGGTAGCTCACTGGGTTTTGGAACAGATTTAGAGGCCCACACTAAATTAGCCATAGCAATTTTCATTGTTTATGTTTATTTGCATGTGCAGCATTACAACCACGGTTTGGCACACATACAGATTTGCTTAATATAAATCTACCATTTCCTCCTCGCCCATCTGTGCCTGTGTGTACACAGGAGAACCTCGCCACGGCAAATCGTATGCGCCGAGCGCTAGATTGCAGGGAGCAAGAGAACAGAAAAGAGATAAACACACAATAAGGGATAAAGGGATGGAGAAAGTGGAGAAGAGAGCGAGAGTATGGGTTAGAGAAAAAAGCACCACAGTGAGAGAGCTGGTAGCGTGATGGAGAGAGAGAGGGGGATTGCATGAGGGCAAAACGCAGGAACGAGAGATAGTGAGGGAGAGAGAGAGAGAGAATAGTTTACCCTGTAGGCTCATAGCTTTATTATTATAGTATGCGATCACTGATTTATTTGGCGGCTGCAGGCACCCGTACTGAAACTCATTTCAATGGTACTGATGTTGACTCTCTCTCTCTCTCTCTCTCTCTCTCTCTCTCTCTCTCTCTCTCTCTCTCTCTCTCTCTCTCTCTCTCTCTCCTTTGGCTCTGCATTTGTGAGTGCACTGGACTGTGTGTCACTGTTTTTCACCCCACAATGCACCATCAATTACATGAACAATCAGCACTGCTAATGTTTTTCTAATGAAGATGCCAAAAATAGTATCTGTATTTAATCCTCTTTAATGGAGTGCACTTATGCTTTTTTATTTTCATAACTCCGTATTTTCACTTTTAATAATGACTTTACAGATTTGCTTTGTCTTTACTGGAGTTAATTTTAAGGAAACTATCAACATTGAACACACTTCCTCAAGTCTATCTATCTGATCATGTGCAGGCTGACACGGAAAGCTTCGCAGATTTATGCAGAATTGAAATTCCCACAAAGCTGTACACGTTTTCCCGCTGTTGCGTGTTCATTTATTTAATATTTTTGGTAATTCATGCTTTCAGCTGCCAATAAAAGTGTTGTACTGTCAGCTCTGTTTATCACATTTTACCATGTTTAAATCTGCAGAATATCATACGGGTACAATGGGGCTAAAGTCTCCCCTTATGGAAAATGTATCAAGTGTATCAAGATTGAAAAAAAAATCTTTTTTTGTTGAATATTGATGGAGCAACATAAATTTTGTGATAAGAAATAATAACGGAAGTTTGTTTTGATTAAAATGTAATAATAATAAAAAAAAAAAGGTGGTGAGGGGGCCTTTAACCCCACACTTTGGGGTAATAGTGATGTAGTGTAGCTACACGTGGGGCAATAGTTATAGGGTTATTATTAGCTCCTGCAACAAATACTATCCTTTAACTTATTAAACAGTTATTGAAAAGCATTCGATTTAAACACCTTGAACTAAAAGTAAGTTTAAAGGGGTCATGACATGTTTCCTTGAAGTTCACTTGTAATATTTGTTGAGGTTCACTTATAATATTAGTAAAGTTTTTTGCCAAAAAAACATTTGCATAATATCATCCCCCAGCCCCCCCCCCCCATTATTCTGACCTTCTGTCAGAAATGCTTGGTTTTTGTGCTGCTTCTCCTTTAAGACTTGACAGTAAATGTCCACTGTTGTGATTGACCCTCTGCTCTTGATTGACCTGCCATCTCACTGCTCACTGCTATTGGGCAGGGCTACTGAGGTGATAAGGTAAAGTAGGCGTTGAAGTGTTGTTGTGGAGGCAATCAGATGCAAATATCTACCACAGTGTGACATCACAATATGGAGGAAGTACAGAACGAGTCGTTTTGGCAGCTCGGTTTCAACAAATGCCCTTTTTGCTGTGAGGAGGAAGCTTTGAGTTCTGAAACTTACAGTATGTTTTTATAGTACAATGACCTCTTCTACAGTAAGTCAAAATATTGAGGAAAATTTGAATGTCATGACCCCTTTAAGGTATTCTCATTAGCTACATAAATATGCAACATTTTAAAAGTTGTGAAGTTCTGAAAAATGTTGCCGTGCATACTGACAAACATGTGTTTAGGAAATTGCTGTGGTAGTTTTTATTACTATTAAGCATTTTGGGAGAATTTTCCCTGTTGGGACCTTTAGCCCCGTTGTGCCCTATCCCTCAAATTGGAAAATCGAAAAGCGAAATTCTGCAGATTTTGTCTGGGTCTAATTGTTTTCCATTTAATGTTCATGTCATTCAGCCAGCCAATCAGATTCCCTCATCGTTGCACATACTCAGTCACTGTCAACGTTTAATGTGACGAAACATCATAAAGTTTACGTGGGGGAAAAAATAGCACACAATATAATGTTTTGGGTTGTCATTTTACTTGAATTTGAGGTTTTTTTAGAGACTTGTTAAGTGGTCAAGTGGAATTTGCTGTGGTTTGAGTATGTCTTTCAATGCCATGTTGGATCTGCCTTTAACAGCTCAAACACATCTGCCCTAAAAAGGACCTCCTCCTCAACCACTGCCCTCTGGGTCACTTTTCTGACCTGTTTTACAGTGCCGGTTCTTCGCCGTTTCTTTCCCATCAGAAGTCTGGTTCTGTTTATGTGCTTTGTTTCCTATCAGGTGTAAAAAACTGAGATTTCACTGTTTCTGTGACCCATGATAATGTACCATCCAAAATAAAGGAAAACAACTGTACTCATTCATTGTCTATGTTTTGTGTTTGAAAAAACAGGGGAAAAAATATCATAGACTTGCATTGAAGGAGGGACCCAAGTCAGATTAGATCTAGGGCCCAGACTTAGGGGTGGGCTCATTTGACTTGTGCCAGTAAGCGACTACTTAGCAACCACCCACAACACTTTGAAATGTTGGAGCTTTGCTCGGGCAAGCACCACCATAAAAATCTATTACCATCTCGAAACAAATTTTTGGAGAAGCATCAGACAAAGTTGTTGAATCAGAACTGAGAAATCCATTAAATCTCATTAGCTGTGAGTGATCAACCTCTGAGCAACAACATTTTCCACTGGGTGCATACAGTACGTGTGTGTGCATACAGTATGTGTGTGTGTGCATATGTTTTACTGTTTGCATATAACAACTCTGATACATAGCAAACAATCTCTGAACTAAAGTTTAAGACTGTAAAGTGCATTGTGGGAATGCAGTGTACGTGTGTGGTTGGTGACCCCCCCTGGGTGCATCATTGTTCTAATTGCATCTGGGTTAATCAGAGCATCATCACATCTGATAAAGACAGCCGAGGTGCTGGTGGAGTCTCACTGGCATATGGAAGCTGGTGAGAAAGTGTTTATTTATTAATCATATTTCTCTCTGTCCCACCGAGTTCAATCACACAGTCTGCGATCTCTGTCTTTCTCCTCCCAGAATACATCTCTTCACTGTCTGCAGAAACAAACACAAAAGACCCCATTATAATTTTGGCGAAAAAGTTAAAGCTGAAGTGTGTGATTTCTTCGACACAAACGTCACCAAACAGAATTGCAAAAAAAAAAAAAAAATTTTCAAACAGATTTCTGAAAATAACCTCCATCCGCCACTGGTCAAACAAAAAGATAGTCCCCTCTGAAACATACAGCACTGGTCGAGCCAATGTTGCTATGTCGGACTGAACTGGCCACTCAAATAAACAGATCACTGTTTGATAGTGCCACAGAGGCACAGTTAAAAAAAAAAAAAAAAAAAAGACAAAACGAAACGACAAGGGAAAAAATTATGCCCTTATTTTCTCACCCTCATGTTGCTTCAACCCTGTATGACTTTCTTTTTTCCATGAAACACAGAAAGAGATATGAACACTGAATTCACAAGTCAGAATTCTCCAAATATGATCTTTGGGACCCAGGAAAAGCAACATTTTTACACATCTCATATCTCTGTCATTGCCATATTTGCTCAGTCACTATTGGCCTGGTTTGATCTTCCTTTAAAGCTCCACTCATTCATTTTTTTTGCTTATTTAAAAAGTTTCACACATATTGAAATGAATAGTGCTGTTATAAAATACTGTATGTTTACAATAATGTACATTCACATGACTTCTAGAAAGTTGTTTCATTCTACATGGAGCCATAGTTGCCTCATTGGGGCCAGCCGAATACTACTCAGCATATTGTGGCCTTCAAGTGGAGTTGGAAATATCATTATTATGAGTTCCGAATACATGAATAACAGAGCAACATCGTATTTACCAGTGGGAAATAAGGAATTCCAGATGATACCAAAGTTACTGAGTTGTAATGTTTGAAGGGTCGTATCGTCATGAGTACAACAGAATGCAGGGATCTCGAGATGTGTTTTTTTTTTAAGTTTCAAACTAAGTTTATCTTGACACAGTGTCCTAAAAGACAGTGCTTATGTGAGACGCTGAAAACTGATGAGACACAATGAAACCAAAATGAGACGCTCCAAACGTGTCGTTTGGACATACGAGTACATAGACCAACAGTTAAAAATAGCACAGTCAGGGGTAGGCCAATAATAGGGTTATGTTCAATGATATGGAAATAAAAGAAACAATATTTTGACTTCTAAAGCAACTTTTTGTAATATCTAAATGTTTCACTTGTCTGCTACCACAATATATGTATATGGTTTGAATTATATATTTATAATTATTTCAATTATTATAGCCTATTCTAAATTAAATTTGTTTGGGGACTTTTCTAATTAATTTTATATATGCGATTAATTATGATAATTCTATTAATTACAATAATTTAATTAATCAGCACACAGTGTAATGAATTAGATTACAAATTTTAATAGATTGACAGCCCTAATAATTTGTCAGATTCAATGCATTAATAAACCACTGAGGTCATGTAAAAAAAGAAAAAAGAAAAAAAGAAATATATATATATATATATATATATATATATATATATATATATATATATATATATTGCTGTTGTTTATTTTATATTTGCTTTAGTTTGTAATAACGAATGCCCAAATCTGATATATGAGCTTCCCATGTGCGTTTGAAGGCAGCATACTGTACTGTATATCCCTCTATTCTCTGAAATTTTCAACTGAGGAATAAATTAATCATGCACCCAGAAAAATGTCTGTGAATTGATATTAATACAATGGCATTAGTAACAACAGCTTTTGCCTTTTTTCACATTATCAGAAAACCAGCCAATCGCTTACATTCATGGAAATCACTTATCACTTTGTTCTCTTCACTGTCTGTGGAATAAAACACTCCGGCCCTGTCAATGCACCCCTGACCTCCACAGTCTTGCGATGAGAATCATAATTCTCCAAAGAGACAGCGCATTTTACACGGGAATGTTTGGGTTTTGTCTTTGTGAGGAGTTGTCTCTGTCTGATGGCTCGAGAAATCCTCCACCCCTCCTCTGCTTCTCAAACTTCCTTTCTCTTTCACATTATAATAGTGTGGCATCTCCCTCTGGGCAGAATGCAGGCTTGATTACTTTACAACTATCATTTAATAATGCAATCATCTAAATCAGCAGTAAGACATTCTCAGTGACTCCAACTCTCTATTTTTCCTCTCTTTCTCTGTGGCTCTGATCCAAACTCTAGTGAGCTGCCTTGCTGTCTACTGCCTACATGGGCAGCTGCCTTTTAAGGCAGCATCCTAACCAAAAAGAACCTTGTACAGGAAGTGACTGATTTGGAATTCTCTGCATAGGTAGCAACTTAGTATGTAATACAAATAGCGCTTCTCACGCAAAGAGCAGATATTATGTAGTTATGTTATGTTATGTTATGTCATGTCATGTTATATAATGTTATGTTGCCCACCTATGCTGCCTCCCTTTTGGAATAGCCTTTGTGCTGGGCACGTGTGATGCCTAAAAATGCTCTCAACCTAGGCAGTTCACTAGATTTTGGGACAGAGCCTCTCTCTCTCTCTCTCTTTAGGCACTGGAGCGATCCACTACTGAGATTCTCCATCTAACCAGCCATGGTCCCTGGGGAAGCTTTATTCTACTCCACTCTATCCATGGTCAGTTAGAAGCAGATAAATGGAGGAGGGAGAGAGAGGCAGAAATGGAGAACAGAAGGAGACAATGTAAAGCTTTTAATCTGTTAATGGAGGGATGGTCTGATTCATTTAAGAGCTTAAGCACAGACATTGTTTGGGTTTGTATTAAACATTTATGTTGCTAATGTTGCGGAAGACAATAGTGCAAACTTGACATTACTTTATCAGTTCAGACTTCAGACTGCAAGCTGGTTCACCTTCAGAGCCACAATACTGTGCCCTGGGTAGACTGCATGCACTAAACCACTTATATAATAATAAAACATCTAATTAACAATCACTGCTCACATTTATAGTAAACTGACCACTCTTTGCTCAATTTCATAGTAAACCCACCAGTCGCTGCTCACATTCACAGAAAACCAGCCAATTGCTGCTCAAATTGACAGTAAACTAATCCCTGATGTTCACAGTAAACAAACAATCGCTGCTCACAGTGACAGTAAACTGACCGCTGATATTCACAGTAAACAAACAATCACTGCTTACACTTACAGTAAACTGACCGCTGACTTTCACAGTAAACAAACAATCACTGCTCACACTTACAGTAAACTGACCGCTGACATTCACAGTAAAAAAACAATCGCTGCTAACATTGACAGTAAACTGACCGCTGACGTTCACAGTAAACAAACAATCGCTGCTCACATTGACAGTAAACTGACCGCTGACGTTCACAGTAAACAAACAATGGCTGCTCACACTGACAGTAAACTGACTGCTGACGTTCACAGTAAACAAACAATCGCTGCTCACATTGACAGTAAACTGACCGCTGATGTTCACAGTAAACAAACAATCGCTGCTCACATTGACAGTAAACTGATCGCTGACGTTCACAGTAAACAAATAATCGCTGCTCACATTGAGAGTAAACTGACCGCTGACGTTCACAGTAAACAAATAATCGCTGCTCACATAGAGAGTAAACTGACCACTGACGCTGACGTTCACAGTAAACAAACAATCGTTGCTCACATTGACAGTAAACTGACCGCTGAAGTTCACAGTGAATTACCAATCACCGCTCACATTGACAGTAAACTGACCTCTGATGTTCACAGTAAACAAACAATCACTGCTCACATTGACAGTAAACTGACCGCTGACGTTCACAGTAAACAAACAATCGCTGCTCAAATTGACAGTAAACTGACCGCTGACGTTCACAGCAAACAAACAATCGCTGCTCACATTGACAGTAAACTGACCACTGACGCTGACATTCACAGTAAACAAACAATCGTTGCTCACATTGACAGTAAACTGACCGCTGAAGTTCACAGTGAATTACCAATCACCGCTCACATTGACAGTAAACTGACCGCTGACGTTCACAGTAAACAAACAATCGCTGAACACATTGACAGTAAACTGACCGCTGACGTTCACAGTAAACAAACAATCGCTGCTCAAATTGACAGTAAACTGACCGCTGACGTTCACAGCAAACAAACAATCGCTGCTCACATTGACAGTAAACTGACCGCTGACATTCACAGCAAACAAACAATCACTGCTCACATTGACAGTAAACTGACCACTGACGTTCACAGTAAACAAACAATTGCTGCTCACATTGACAGTAAACTGACCGCTGACGTTCACAGTAAACAAACAATCGCTGCTCAAATTGACAGTAAACTGACCGCTGACGTTCACAGCAAACAAACAATCGCTGCTCAAATTGACAGTAAACTGACCACTGACGCTGACGTTCACAGTAAACAAACAATCGCTGCTCACATTGACAGTAAACTGTCCGCTGACGTTCACAGTAAACAATCAATCGCTGCTCACATTGACAGTAAACTGACCGCTGACGTTCACAGTAAACAAACAATCGCTGCTCACATTGACAGTAAACTGACCGCTGACGTTCACAGCAAACAAACAATCGCTGCTCACATTGACAGTAAACTGACCACTGACGCTGACGTTCACAGTAAACAAACAATCGCTGCTCACATTGACAGTAAACTGACCGCTGACGTTCACAGTGAACAAACAATCGCTGCTCACATTGACAGTAAACTGACTGGTGACGTTCACAGTGAATTACCAATCACTGCTCTAATTGACAGTAAACTGACCGCTGATGTTCACAGTAAACAAACAATCGCTGCTCACATTGACAGTAAAATGACCGCTGACATTCACAGTAAACAAACAATCGCTGCTCACACTGACAGTAAACTGACCGCTGACGTTCACAGTGAATTACCAATCACTGCTCACATTGACAGTAAACTGACCGCTGACATTCACAGTAAACAAACAATCGCTGCTCACATTGACAGTAAACTGATCGCTGACGTTCACAGTACACAAATAATCGCTGCTCACATTGACAGTAAACTTACCGCTGACATTCACAGTAAACAAACAATCACTGCTCACAATGACAGTAAACTGACCGCTGACGTTCACAGTAAACAAACAATCGCTGCTCACATTGACAGTAAACTGAATGCTGACGTTCACAGTAAACAATCGCTGCTCACATTGACAGTAAACTGACCGCTGACGTTCACAGTAAACAAACAATCGCTGCTCACATTGAAAGTAAACTGACCGCTGACGTTCACAGTAAACAAACAATAGCTGCTCACACTGACAGTAAACTGACCGCTGACGTTCACAGTAAACAAACAATCGCTGCTCACATTGACAGTAAACTGACCGCTGACGTTCACAGTAAACAAACAATAGCTGCTCACACTGACAGTAAACTGACCACTGATGTTCACAGTGAATTACCAATCACTGCTCACATTGACAGTAAACTGACCGCTGACGTTCACAGTACACAAATAATCGCTGCTCACATTGACAGTAAACTGACCACTGACATTCACAGTAAACAAACAATCACTGCTCACAATGACAGTAAATTGACCGCTGACGTTCACAGTAAACAAACAATTGCTGCTCACATTGACAGTAAACTGACCGCTGACGTTCACAGTAAACAAACAATCGCTGCTCACATTGACAGTAAACTGACCGCTGACATTCACAGTAAACAAACAATCGCTGCTCACATTGCTCACATTGACAGTAAACTGACCACTGACGTTCACAGTAAACAAACAATTGCTGCTCACATTGACAGTAAACTGACCATTGACGCTGACGTTCACAGTAAACAAACAATCGCTGCTCACATTGACAGTAAACTGACCGCTGACGTTCACAGTAAACAAACAATCGCTGCTCACATTGACAGTAAACTGACCGCTGACGTTCACAGCAAACAAACAATCGCTGCTCATATTGACAGTAAACTGACCACTGACGCTGACGTTCACAGTGAACAAACAATCGCTGCTCACATTGACAGTAAACTGACCGCTGACGTTCACAGTAAACAAACAATCGCTGCTCACATTGACAGTAAACTGACAACTGACGCTGATGTTCACAGTAAACAAACAATCGCTGCTCACACTGACAGTAAACTGACCGCTGACGTTCACAGTAAACAATCAATCGCTGCTCACATTGACAGTAAACTGACCGCTCACGTTCACAGCAAACAAACAATCGCTGCTCACATTGACAGTAAATTGACCGCTGACGTTCACAGTAAACAATCACTGCTCACATTGACAGTAAACTGACCGCTGACGTTCACAGCAAACAAACAATCGCTGCTCACATTGACAGTAAATTGACCGCTGACGTTCACAGTAAACAAACAATCGCTGCTCACATTGACAGTAAACTGACCACTGACGTTCACAGTAAACAAACAATCGCTGCTCACATTGACAGTAAACTGACCGCTGACATTCACAGTAAACAAACAATCGCTGCTCACATTGCTCACATTGACAGTAAACTGACCACTGACGTTCACAGTAAACAAACAATTGCTGCTCACATTGACAGTAAACTGACCATTGACGCTGACGTTCACAGTAAACAAACAATCGCTGCTCACATTGACAGTAAACTGACCGCTGACGTTCACAGTAAACAAACAATCGCTGCTCACATTGACAGTAAACTGACCGCTGACGTTCACAGCAAACAAACAATCGCTGCTCATATTGACAGTAAACTGACCACTGACGCTGACGTTCACAGTGAACAAACAATCGCTGCTCACATTGACAGTAAACTGACCGCTGACGTTCACAGTAAACAAACAATCGCTGCTCACATTGACAGTAAACTGACAACTGACGCTGATGTTCACAGTAAACAAACAATCGCTGCTCACACTGACAGTAAACTGACCGCTGACGTTCACAGTAAACAATCAATCGCTGCTCACATTGACAGTAAACTGACCGCTCACGTTCACAGCAAACAAACAATCGCTGCTCACATTGACAGTAAATTGACCGCTGACGTTCACAGTAAACAATCACTGCTCACATTGACAGTAAACTGACCGCTGACGTTCACAGCAAACAAACAATCGCTGCTCACATTGACAGTAAATTGACCGCTGACGTTCACAGTAAACAAACAATCGCTGCTCACATTGACAGTAAACTGACCACTGACGTTCACAGTAAACAAACAATCGCTGCTCACACTGACAGTAAACTGACTGCTGACGTTCACAGTGAATTACCAATCACTGCTCACATTGACAGTAAACTGACCGCTGACATTCACAGTAAACAAACAATCGCTGCTCACATTGACAGTAAACTGACCGCTGACATTCACAGTAAACAAACAATCGCTGCTCACACTGACAGTAAACTGACCGCTGACGTTCACAGTAAACAAACAATCGCTGCTCGCATTGACAGTAAACTGACCGCTGACGTTCACAGTAAACAAACAATCGCTGCTCACACTGACAGTAAACTGACCACTGACGCTGACGTTCACAGTTAACAAACAATCGCTGCTCACATTGACAGTAAACTGACCGCTGACATTCACAGTAAACAAACAATCGCTGCTCACATTGCTCACATTGACAGTAAACTGACCGCTGACGTTCACAGTAAACAAACAATCGCTGCTCACATTGACAGTAAATTGACCGCTGACATTCACAGTGAATTACCAATCACTGCTCACACTGACAGTAAACTGACCGCTGACGTTCACAGTAAACAAACAATCGCTGCTCACATTGACAGTAAACTGACCGCTGACGTTCACAGTAAACAAACAATCGCTGCTCACATTGACAGTAAACTGACTGCTGACGTTCACAGTAAACAAACAATCGCTGCTCACATTGACAGTAAATTGACCGCTGACATTCACAGTGAATTACCAATCACTGCTCACACTGACAGTAAACTGACCTCTGACGTTCACAGTAAACAAACAATCGCTGCTCACATTGACAGTAAACTGACCACTGACGTTCACAGTGAACAAACAATCGCTGCTCACATTGACAGTAAACTGACCGCTGACGTTCACAGTAAACAATCAATCGCTGCTCACATTGACAGTAAACTGACCGCTGACGTTCACAGTAAACAAACAATCGCTGCTCACATTGACAGTAAACTGACCACTGACGTTCACAGTGAACAAACAATCGCTGCTCACATTGACAGTAAACTGACCGCTGACGTTCACAGTAAACAATCAATCGCTGCTCACATTGACAGTAAACTGATCGCTGACGTTCACAGTAAACAAACAATCGCTGCTCACATTGACAGTAAACTGACCGCTGACGTTCACAGTAAACAAACAATCGCTGCTCACATTGACAGTAAACTGACCGCTGACGTTCACAGTAAACAAACAATCGCTGCTCACATTGACAGTAAACTGACCGCTGACATTCACAGCAAACAAACAATCGCTGCTCACATTGACAGTAAATTGACCTGCTTACGTTCACAGTGAATTACCAATCACTGCTCACATTGACAGTAAATTGACCTGCTTACGTTCACAGTGAATTACCAATCGCTGCTCACATTGACAGTAAACTGACCGCTGACGTTCACAGTAAACAAACAATCGCTGCTCACATTGACAGTAAACTGACTGCTGACGTTCACAGTGAATTACCAAACACTGCTCACATTGACAGTAAATTGACCTGCTTACGTTCACAGTGAATTACCAATCGCTGCTCACATTGACAGTAAACTGACCGCTGACGTTCACAGTAAACAAACAATCGCTGCTCACATTGACAGTAAATTGACCTGCTTACGTTCACAGTGAATTACCAATCACTGCTCACATTGACAGTAAATTGACCTGCTTACGTTCACAGTGAAATACCAATCGCTGCTCACATTGACAGTAAACTGACCGCTGACGTTCACAGTAAACAAACAATCGCTGCTCACATTGACAGTAAACTGACCGCTGACGTTCACAGTGAATTACCAAACGCTGCTCACATTGACAGTAAATTGACCTGCTTACGTTCACAGTGAATTACCAATCGCTGCTCACATTGACAGTAAACTGACCGCTGACGTTCACAGTAAACAAACAATCGCTGCTCACATTGACAGTAAACTGACCGCTGACATTCACAGTAAACAAACAATCGCTGCTCACATTGCTCACATTGACAGTAAACTGACCGCTGACGTTCACAGTAAACAAACAATCGCTGCTCACATTGACAGTAAATTGACCGCTGACATTCACAGTGAATTACCAATCACTGCTCACACTGACAGTAAACTGACCGCTGACGTTCACAGTAAACAAACAATCGCTGCTCACATTGACAGTAAACTGACCGCTGACGTTCACAGTGAACAAACAATCGCTGCTCACATTGACAGTAAACTGACCACTGACGTTCACAGTAAACAAACAATCGCTGCTCACATTGACAGTAAACTGACTGCTGACGTTCACAGTAAACAAACAATCGCTGCTCACATTGACAGTAAACTGACCGCTGACGTTCACAGTAAACAAACAATCGCTGCTCACATTGACAGTAAACTGACCGCTGACGTTCACAGCAAACAAACAATCGCTGCTCATATTGACAGTAAACTGACCACTGACGCTGACGTTCACAGTGAACAAACAATCGCTGCTCACATTGACAGTAAACTGACAACTGACGCTGATGTTCACAGTAAACAAACAATCGCTGCTCACACTGACAGTAAACTGACTGCTGACGTTCACAGTAAACAATCAATCGCTGCTCACATTGACAGTAAACTGACCGCTGACGTTCACAGCAAACAAACAATCGCTGCTCACATTGACAGTAAATTGACCGCTGACGTTCACAGTAAACAATCACTGCTCACATTGACAGTAAACTGACCGCTGACGTTCACAGCAAACAAACAATCGCTGCTCACATTGACAGTAAACTGACCGCTGACGTTCACAGTAAACAAACAATCGCTGCTCACATTGACAGTAAACTGACCGCTGATGTTCACAGTAAACAAACAATCGCTGCTCACATTGACAGTAAATTGACCGCTGACATTCACAGTGAATTACCAATCACTGCTCACACTGACAGTAAACTGACCTCTGACGTTCACAGTAAACAAACAATCGCTGCTCACATTGACAGTAAACTGACCACTGACGTTCACAGTGAACAAACAATCGCTGCTCACATTGACAGTAAACTGACCGCTGACGTTCACAGTAAACAATCAATCGCTGCTCACATTGACAGTAAACTGACCGCTGACGTTCACAGTAAACAAACAATCGCTGCTCACATTGACAGTAAACTGACCACTGACGTTCACAGTGAACAAACAATCGCTGCTCACATTGACAGTAAACTGACCGCTGACGTTCACAGTAAACAATCAATCGCTGCTCACATTGACAGTAAACTGACCGCTGACGTTCACAGTAAACAAACAATCGCTGCTCACATTGACAGTAAACTGACTGCTGACGTTCACAGTAAACAAACAATCGCTGCTCACATTGACAGTAAACTGACCGCTGACGTTCACAGTAAACAAACAATCGCTGCTCACATTGACAGTAAACTGACCGCTGACATTCACAGCAAACAAACAATCGCTGCTCACATTGACAGTAAATTGACCTGCTTACGTTCACAGTGAATTACCAATCACTGCTCACATTGACAGTAAATTGACCTGCTTACGTTCACAGTGAATTACCAATCGCTGCTCACATTGACAGTAAACTGACCGCTGACGTTCACAGTAAACAAACAATCGCTGCTCACATTGACAGTAAACTGACCGCTGACGTTCACAGTGAATTACCAAACGCTGCTCACATTGACAGTAAACTGACCGCTGACGTTCACAGTAAACAAACAATCGCTGCTCACATTGACAGTAAATTGACCTGCTTACGTTCACAGTGAATTACCAATCACTGCTCACATTGACAGTAAACTGACCGCTGACGTTCACAGTAAACAAACAATCGCTGCTCACATTGACAGTAAACTGACCTCTGATGTTCACAGCAAACAAACAATCGCTGCTCACATTGACAGTAAATTGACCGCTGACGTTCACAGTGAATTACCAATCACTGCTCACATTGACAGTAAACTGACCGCTGACGTTCACAGTAAACAAACAATCGCTGCTCACATTGACAGTAAACTGACCGCTGACGTTCACAGCAAACAAACAATCGCTGCTCACATTGACAGTAAATTGACCGCTGACGTTCACAGTGAATTACCAATCACTGCTCACATTCATTGTTAACTGGCCAATACTAGTTGACATTCAAAATAAACTGACTAATCATTGCTTACATGCACATTTAACCAGCCCATCACTGCACACTTTCATAGTAAATTGAGAAATCATTGCACACATTCTTGAGCCGTGCAAATATGTTTCTATTTGCGACTAAATCAACAGAATTTTCTATTAGAACCGACACTTGCTGTTGTTCTAGACAAACTTCTGTACTATTCTGGAAAAAAGTCCATTCACACTTAAACACAGACAAAAATATCCTAAAACTCTTTATTTATCTAGACTAAGTGATTTTGTTCCATTTATTTTTATTTTTTTTCTGGGGACCAATTCTTTATTCTCACACAGGGATATTTTTAGAAAATGCTGAAACCGGAACAGTGGGGCTGTTACAGAAATGACTTGCTGACAAATTTGCGCAGGCTTATAAAAGAAATTGACTCTGATTAGTTCCACATCCATCGCAAATCTTTAGAGTCAAATGGTCAACTGGAGTCTCCCAAAACTCGTCCAGGAAGTCATCCATTTACCTGCCTCAGGTGAGTATTTTAGATCTTCTCTGTTGGCTTATTGCTTGGAATGGAAATTTTCCATTCCATTTTCTCCAGACCCATGAAATTAACTAACACATATAAAATTTTTTGCAAGGTATCACATTACTCAAAGCCTGTGAGTAAGTCTGGCAAATGTATCTATTATCGTAAGCGAGGCTTTACCTTCAGCAACAAGCCTTTATTGTGGACTGGTGGCCATCTCTTGGGCAGAGGATTATGAGGAGGAGTACTCTCTGGATTGTTGAGTCATGCTTTTTGAAAGCAGAGCTGGAGGCTGCCATGCATTTCCGTGGCTCATACTGTAGATTTGAGTACACTGATAGGTTGTCATAAGAAACACAGAACGGTGCACTGCAGAGTTGTGTTATCAATACTGTCTACTGAAGCGTATCATAATGTGCTCTTTTATGGTACTTTCTGTATTAAAAGCCTTAATTGAGTCAAATACAATGGACATGATGCACAATTTCCCACTTGACAGAGGTCAAATTTAAGCATTTCAAGGAACACAATGAGACCAAAGAAATGCTGAGTTGTAGATAGTTAGATTAAAGGCCTGTAGACACAGACTGAATCCATTTGTCTCTTCTGTTGAGGGTAGAGAGTTTAATATGGAATTATTAGAAATCTTAGTTCTGTAGAACCCTGTCTAGTTGGGCAGGTATGTTTGTGGTCTATAATACCTGGAAAAAGCTCTCTGTTCCTATTAATTTCAATGGCAACTGAATTTGGTGCAAACATTTCCATTTCATGCTTTTCAGAGCTATCAAAATAAATAAATATGGGTGAGAAAAAGATCAATATTTAAGTCATTTTTTACTATAAATCTCCACTTTAACTTTCACGTTCTTCTTTTGTCTTTGGTGATTTGCATTCTTCATGCATATCACCACCTACTGGGAAGGCAGGAGAATTTATAGTATAAAGGTCTTAAATATTGATCTGTTTCTCACCCACACTTATCATATTACTTCAGAAGACATGGAGTCGTATGGATTACTTTTCATGCCTTTATCTGCTTTTTGGAGCTTCAAGTTTTGGTCACCACTCACTTGCATTGTATGGACCTACAGTGCTGAAATATTCTACTAAAAATCTTTGTTTATATTCTGCAGAAGAAAGAAAGTCATACACATCTGGGATGGCATGAGGGGGAGTAAATGATGAGAGAATTTTAATTTTTGAGTGAACTATCCCTTTGAAGGGGTTCATTATTGACTAATAAGCCATTTACAAATGCCTTTATAAATCACTGATGGGATTATAACAAAATGCATTAAAAGGGTGACTTTCATGCAAAACCTGCTAAAATGAGCCATTTTACTTCACATATTTTAAATGCTTAATAACACTTATTCAACATGAGTGACCATCAAAATATATCTTAATGCAAAGTAGACACATATTAAGCATTTATTAAGGAGTTTCCAACATTAGAAACCTATGTACATAAAGTTCAATATGGTTTTACGGTCATCAGCCTTTATTATATGAGATATGCTGTGAATGAACATGAAGATCTGAAAAGTGTTTTTTCAGAGGACTTCAGGTAACTAGGACTAGTTAAGTTGGGAAAACACTCGGAGTAGCACCATCCTTTTGACGTCAACGTGACAAGGAAATTGACACAAGTGAGTCAAGACATTACCGTAATTAATAATCCTCCCTTTAATCTCACTAATAAGTCTATTTTTGAATTGGGAAATTTATGTTTTTATTAAGTAAGCCTTTATAGCATCTATAACCTATCCCTTTTTTCTCATGTTGTTATAACTGCATATCAACGATTTATAATGCATTTGATTTGTAAATCACTGTCAGTGTGAAAGGAAGTACTTGCTTTCAACTAAAAGAGCCAATCACCTTATTGGATAAGGCATGGCTGGTCTGCATGACAGTCCTTCGTTTAAAACACTTATGCTCATAAACTGGACTAACCTGAAAAATACTTTTTAACCAAGTTTTCATGATTTTTACTGGTTTTGGAGATTTCAATCTATCCCCATTTAAGTATAAACTTGCATGTCTACAAAATACTGTAGCTGCCCGGTGGCTTTACCAAGAGGTTACCAAAACTTGCTTTAAGAAGTTTCTTGGCTGCAGCATGTGGAGCTCGTCCAGTATGTGAGCGGGTTGTTCTTTGAAGATCCCCTTTGGTGTCCAGAGCGCCAGGCATCATTCCAGAACATCTTTATTTCATTACTGCAGTAGCTCAGCAGTCGGTCTGTGTCTCTGAGGCTCTGTCTGTTTCTGCTGCTCTTCCTACATCTAATTGAGAGATAGCACAACAACAGGAGTCCCTCTCTCTCTCTTAATTCAATACAATGCACTGGATTCTGAATTGTTATTGTTGACTAAAAGCAGTTGAATTTCTTAATGTTGTAGTATTATATTAAACTATGCAGAATGGAACATACTATCAACCAGATTCCACCAATGAGTCTATCATAGAACCATTTATGGTTATTAAAACCATAAAAGCAGAAGATCATTGCATCTCACTGCAATGACTCACTGCTGTCTCGTCAGCACAAGATAACCACGTGAAAATATTAAAACGTTTTTTTTTTTTTTGTTTTTTGTTTTTTTTTTAATCTCTCAACATAATGCATTGCTTACTTTTTATACCCTGGGCAAATAGTTTCAGAGGGTCTCAATTTTGCCTGTTAG
The DNA here is from genome assembly GCF_019703515.2 of Myxocyprinus asiaticus. Taxonomy (NCBI): domain Eukaryota; kingdom Metazoa; phylum Chordata; class Actinopteri; order Cypriniformes; family Catostomidae; genus Myxocyprinus; species Myxocyprinus asiaticus. The sequence goes on along the minus strand of NC_059370.1, from coordinate 8,065,261 downwards.
CACATATTCTTACCTCATTAGTTTATTAGTATTTAGCTTTCCTTTAGCTAGACTCCGGTCATTGGTCATGGATATAATTCACTCTTTCTCAGATTTGTATCTCTGATGATAAAGAGATATTTGATATATATTTGAAATGATACATTTCTAAGTTGAATAAAGATTTTTTTTTTTCCCCAAATGCTCTAGCTTTTCTTTGTTTCTTTGTTCCTTTGTTTCTTTCTTATTAAATAGTATTGCTCAGTTAATGCAATGTTAATCATGTTAATCTCCACTCAAACATAAATATATATATGTATATATATATATATATATATATATGAGTTTGTGTGTGTGTGTGTGTGTGTGTGTGTGTGTGTGTGTGTATATATATATATATATATATATATATATATATATATATATATATATATATATATATATTAGCCTATTTTTAAGATTTACGCTTTTTAATTTCATAATAAAAATCGAATTAAATAAAACTTTATATATTTACTTTTTTGTTTAAAGTTTATGCAATTCAGTTTGATGGAATTTTCTTATGACACTGAAATAGCTCTGGAGACATAATGGAGCTCTAACACCATGGTTAATTTGTGGTACAGGTATGATTTTTAAAAAATCGTTTTCCAATATGAATAATAACCATATTTTCATTATAGTAAACCTGTAGTAAACATGTAACCATTTTTTTTATTATTATTATTTGTTTTTTATTTGTGGTAAGAACCATAATTTTACAAACCATGGTATATGTACCACAAACTAACCATGGTGTTACTATAGTAAAACAATTTTTTTTTTTGACTGAATGATTATTATTTTTTATTTCTATAGACAGGGTTGGGAGAGTTACTTTGAAATGTATTCCACTACAGATTACAGAATACATGCTGTAAAATGTAATTTGTAACGTATTCCGTTAGATTACTCAAGGTCAGTAACGTATTCTAAATACTTTGGATTACTTCTTCAGCACTGGTAGATTTTTTTCACTTGTTTTGACTATAAAAACTCTGCCAGTGCAGTAAGACAAAATACATGTTAAAAATACATTTTCTGAAAAACCTAAATATCTTATGCAGTGTTGTTTCTAAAACAAGATAAATCAAATTGATCTTGTTTAAGGATTTTTAGATATTTTTACAGGAAAACAATACAAAAATTATTATCATGAATATGATTTTTGCCCTAATATCAAAGGTCTTACTAGAAAAAAAGAAATTATGATCCAACGTAAATTTTCTTGATAAAAAAGTGTGATCGTGCTGGTAACGTGTGCATGTAAAATGGATAGAAATAGAATTTTAGCTTAGCGTAAAGCTGACAATTTACACAAGGTTTATTTCTATTTCTTGTGCTCCAAACTTACTTCAAACTTACTTCTCTGTCTGCTCGTATGAATGTAACACATCATAAGAAAGTGTTTCACCGCTGTTCAAATGCACTTTGGATCGCATCATTTATATGTATAAATGTTTTCCATCTGAAAGGACTAAATATTAAATGAAGCAAATGACAATAAAATGCAAAGTAATCTCTTCAGTAATCAAAATACTTTTTGAATGTAACTGTATTCTAATTACCAATTATTTAAACTGTAACTGTAGTGGAATACAGTTACTTATGTTTTGTATTTTAAATACATAATCCCGTTACATGTATTCTGTTACTCCCCAACCCTGTCTATAGGTATGGTTTTCCTGTATTATGTGTTTTTTACTGGTTTTTCTTTAGAGGTTACTTTAAATCTCATTGCTGTCTAGGAAAAACAACTAAAATATTAAGGAGATCTGTGATTTTTCTTTTCTTAGGGTGGCTGAACTTAGGCTGCACTAATACAGATGATATAAGACAATGACTGGTGTGTGGAGCTTGTGAATTTGAAAAACATTGTTTCAAACAGTATGACCAATTTTGTAATCCCACTCTTTTTCCCTCTCCCTCTCTTTCAGTGAGTGTGTGTGTGTGTGTGTGTGTGTGTGTGTGTGTGTGTGTTTTCATACGGGTAGTTTGCTCTCTAATGGGGCCTGTGTTTTTAATGAGCACTAAGCTCTTGCCGTTTGCTCACTTTCATATTCAGTCCCCTTCATTACTGCTTTATCACCCCACCTAATCTCCCTTTCTCTCTCTCTCTCTCTCTTTCTCTCTCCATCTCTCCATCACCTGAACAACACTTCTACTTCTTTCTTTTCTGTAGTTTAATTACTCTTGTTCCATCTCTCGGTGCATTAGTATGGGTGTGGGGTAGTAACTGAAGTCTTTCTGTACTTCGCTGCTCTTGTGCTGCACTAATAACAGGGGCTGCAGTAATTTATAGGCTGTTGTCTGTTTTAAAGGCATCAGCATGTTTAATACATCTGCTCCACACAGTCACACTCGTCTGGCCACTCTCTCCTTTTTCCGATCACCTCATCTCTCTCTCTCTCTCTCTCTCTCTCTCTCTCTCTCTCTCTCTCTCTGATGCTCACTCATGCCATTACCTTGGGCGCTAAAATTCTGTCTTGATGTTTTTTTCCTTTTTTCTCGCACTCTCTTTAATTTTTTCTCTGTCTTTTCATTCTCTTCTCTTGACACCTCAATCCTCCTATCTTCCCTCCATCTGCAAAACCTTGTGCATATCTGTGCTTTTTTATCTCGTAGTCTCTCCATCCATTACTCTGCATTTTTGTGCTGCTTCCATCCATTTTTCTCACTCTTTCCTTGTCATTAATTCAAGATGACATCAGATCTATCACTCCCACTTTCTCCCACTCTCCTCCACTTTATTTCTTTCATCAAGTAGCCCGATAGTGCCTTGTGAAATGGACTTCACAGTGTAATTGGACATCTTAAGAGATATTCCAAATTGTAGGGATGCAAACATCATAGGGAACATAGTGCATTTGGATTTACAGTTGAAGTCAGAAGTTTGCATACACTTAGGTTGAAGTCATTAAAACTAATTTTTTAACCACTCCACAGATTTAATATTAGCAAACTATAATTTTGGCAAGTCGTTTAGGACATCAAATTCCAGTGGGTGAGATGTTAACATACACTAAGTTAACTGTGCCTTTAAGCAGCTTGGAAAATTCCAGAAAATGATGTCAAGCCTTTAGACAATTAGCTTCTGATAAAAGGTGTACTGAATTGGAGGTGTACCTGTGGATGTATTTTAAGGCCTACCTTCAAACTCAGTGCCTCTTTGCTTGACATTATGGGGAAATCATAAGAAATCAGCCAAGACCTCAGAAATAAAACTGTGGACCTCCACAAATCTGGTTCATCGTTGGTAGCAATTTCCAAACACCTGAAGGTACCACGTTCTGTACAAAAAATAGTATGCAAGTATAAACACCATGGTACCACGCAGCCATCATACCGCTCAGGATGGAGACACATTCTGTCTCCTAAAGATGAATGTAGTTTGGTGCGAAAAGTGTAAATCAATCCCAGAACAACAGCAAAGGACCTTGTGAAGATGCTGGAGGAAACAGGTAGACAAGCATCTGTATCCACAGTAAAACGAGACCTATATCGACACAACCTGAAAAGCTGCACATCAAGGAAGAAGCCACTGCTCCAAAACCGCCATAAAAAAGCCAGACTACAGTTTGCAAGTGCACATGGGGACAAAGATCTTACTTTTTTGGAGAAATGCTCTCTGGTCTGATGAAACAAACGTTTTTACTTTTTGGCCATAATGACCATTGTTATGTTTGGAGGAAAAGGGGTAAGGCTTGCAAGCTAAAGAACACCATTTCAAATGTGAAGCATGGGGGTGGCAGCATCATGTTGTGGGGGTGCTTTGCTGCAGGAGGGACTGTTGCACTTCACAAAATACACTATATTGCCAAAAGTATTCGCTCATCTGCCTTTAGACGCATATGAACTTAAGTGACATCCCATTCTTAATCCATAGGGTTTAATATGACATCGGCCCACCCTTTGCAGCTATAACAGCTTCAACTCTTCTGGGAAGGCTTTCCACAAGGTTTAGGAGTGTGTTTATAGGAATTTTTGACCATTCTTCCAGAAGCGCATTTGTGAGGTCAGACACTGATGTTGGACGAGAAGGCCTGGCTCGCAGTCTTCGCTCTAATTCATCCTAAAGGTGCTCTGTCGGGTTGAGGTCAGGACTCTGTGCAGGCCAGTCAAGTTCTTCCACACCAAACTCGCTCATCCATGTCTTTATGGACCTTGCTTTGTGCACTGGTGCGCAGTCATGTTGGAACAGGAAGGGGCCATCCCCAAACTGTTCCCACAAAGTTGGGAGCATGGAATTGTCCAAAATCTCTTGGTATGCTGAAGCATTCAGAGTTCCTTTCACTGGAACTAAGGGGCCAAGCCCAGCTCCTGAAAAACAACCCCACACCATAATCTCCCTCCACCAAACTTCACAGTTGGCACAATGCAGTCAGACAAGTACCGTTCTCCTGGCAACTGCCAAACCCAGACTTGTCCATCAGATTGCCAGATGGAGAAGCGTGATTCGTCACTCCAGAGAACGCGTCTCCACTGCTCTAGAGTCCAGTGGCAGCCTGCTTTACACCACTGCATCCGACCCTTTGCATTGCACTTGGTGATGTATGGCTTGGATGCAGCTGCTCGGCCATGGAAACCCATTCCATGAAGCTCTCTACACACTGTTCTTGAGCTAATCTGAAGGCCACATGAACTTTGGAGGTCTGTAGCGATTGACTCTGCAGAAAGTTGGCGACCTCTGCGCACTATGCGCCTCAGCATCCGCTGACCCCGCTCTGTCATTTTACGTGGCCTACCACTTCGTGGCTAAGTTGCTGTCATTCCCAGTCACTTCCACATTGTTATAATACCACTGACAGTTGACTGTGGAATATTTATTAGCGAGGAAATTTCATGACTGGACTTGTTGCACAGGTGGCATCCTATCACAGTACCACGCTGGAATTCACTGAGCTCCTGAGAGCGGCCCATTCTTTCACAAATGTTTATAGAAGCAGTCTGCATGCCTAGGTGCTTCATTTTATACACCTGTGGCCATGGAAGTGATTGGAACACCTGAATTCAATTATTTGGATGGGTGAGCGAATACTTTTGGCAATATAGTGTAGATGGTATCATGAGGAAGGAAAATTATGTGGATATATTGAAGCAACATCTCAAGACATCAGCCAGGAAGTTATAGCTCATTTGCAAATGGGTCTTCCAAATGGACAATGAACCCAAGCATACCTCCAAAGTTGTGCAAAATGGCTTTAAGGACAACAAAGTCAAGGTATTGGAGTGGCCATCACAAAGCTCTGACCTCAATCTGATAGAAAATTTGTGGGCAGAACTGAAAAAGTGTGTGCGAGCAAGGAGGCCTACAAACCTAACTCAGTTACACCAGTTCTGTCTGGAGGAATGGGCCAAAATTCCAGCAACTTATTTTGAAAAGTTTGTTGAAGGCTATCCAGAATGTTTGACCCAAGTTAAACGATTTAAAGACAATGCTACCAAATACTAACAAAGTGTATGTAAACTTCTGACCCACTAGGAATGTGATGAAAGAAATAATAGCTGAAATAAATCATTCTCTCTACTATTAATCTGACATTTCCCATTCTTAAAATAAAGTAGTGATCCTAACTGACCTAAGGGAATGTTTTCTAAGATTAAATGCCAGGAATTGTGAAAAACTGAGTTTAAATATATTTGGCTAAGGTGTATGTAAACTTCTGACTTCAACTGTATAACTTCACAGGAATCTATATACATGAATGTACTCTATTATACACAGGGGTTAAATTTGGGCGGAATGGTCTGGAACGGTGTTCTGGTACCTCCAATTTCAAAAGGTAAAAAGTAGTCCAGAATGTGTCTCGTCAGAACCTGTTCTGCTGTGATTCACCTAGAGCGGCACTGCTTTAAGTGCATATGCGCTCCGCCGCCTGCTTCAAGCAGTCTAACCAGCGAGAACAAATTTGTTTGATACTTTTATGGTATTTTTTTCATGCCTTTCAGAGCTTGATAGCTCCTTGTCACAATGAAATTTCATATGAGAGCTGCTTAAGAGCTGCTTTTGTATTATATGAAAATAAATAAATAACTAACATACAAGTTTGGAATGACATGAGAATGAGTAAACAATGAAAGAATGTTTATGTTAGAGAGAACTATTCCTTTGAGTGAACTTCTCAGATATCTCCTGCTCAATTTGTAGGTAGCAGTGAACCCTTTGTAGAGATCTTGTGAATCTGAACAAAGCTTCTGTCTCTCTCTATCACACATCTACACCTGGTCCTGCGACTGCTGCTGTGTCTCTCTCATTCTCTGGTCGCAGTAATGGAGTCCTTGAACTCGTTAGCTGTGAACAGTCTAATCCCACATGCTTTCAACCCCCAACAGGTGCTGAGTGCAACCTGACACTCGCCTGTGCAGGATGGAGGGTAAAAACACTGCAGAGAAAAGAGAACAATCTGGAGGGCTGACAGGAGGAAAGAAGGAGCCAATCCTCATGAGGAAACAGTGAAGAGAGAGAGAGAGAGAGAGAGAGAGAGAGAGAGAGAACTTGAAAACCTCCTTTGTACAATGAATCCCTCAGAAAGTTTTCATAAAAGACTTCTTGCACGACTATTGCCACTTGTTTTGCTCTTTCCTCATTATGTTTTTTTCCTGTAGGCTTTTGTTTGGATCATTAAATGCGAGCTTTTCTTTTCAGTAAGGTTTTATTAGTTTGGTTGAGGCTGAATCATTTTACTGCAGCCTGACAGCATAAATAGGCAACAAGGCTAATGTAGATTAAATTAGGTAATACTTTCTTGTCCACTACTGTTGCAATTTGTCTTTTACTTCTAATAAATATGAACAAATGCCCAATACAATTAACCCAACCCAGCCCAGTGACCACTCAGAACTAGCCAAAAAATCCTAATGTCCAATCAGAACTAGCCCATTACCAGCCAAATGACCAATCAGAACTAGCCCAATACAAGCCCAATAAACAATCAAAACTAGCCCAAAACAAACCAATGACCAATCAGAACTAGCCCAAAACCAGCCCAATGAAAAAGCAAAATTAGTCCAAAACCAGCCTAATGGCCAATAAGAACTAGCCAAAAACCAGCCAAATGACCAATCAAAACTAGCCCGAAACCAGCCCAATGACTAATCAGAACAAGCCCAAAACCAAACTAATAACCAATTAGAACTAGCCCAAAACCAGCCCAATCACCAATTAGAATTAGACCAAAACCAGCCCAATTACCAATAAGAACTATGCCTGAACCAGCCCAATGATAAATCAGAATAAGCCCAAAACCAAACCAATGACCAATCAGCCCTAACCCAAAACCAACCCAATGGCCAATCAGAGATAGCCAAAAACCAACCTAATGTCCAACCAGGGATAGCCCAAAATCAACCCAATGGCCAGTCAGAGATAGCCCAAAACAAACCTAGTAGATAATCAGAGATAGCCCAAAACCAACCAAATGACAAACAGAGACAGTGACTAATTAGAACTAGCCCAAAACCAGCCCAGTAACCATTCAGAACTAGCCCAAAACTAGCCTAATCACCAATCAGAACAAGCCCAAAACCAAACCAATGACCAATCAGAACCAGCCCAATGACTAATCAGAATTAGCCCAAAACCAGCCCAGTAACCTATTGGAATTAGCCCAAAACCCACCCAATGACCAATCAGAACATGCCAACAGCCAATCCAATTACCAAATAGAACTGGACAAAAACAAATCCAATGGCAAATCAGAACTATAACAAAATCAGCCCAATGACTAATCAGAACATTCCCAAAACCAAACCAATGACCAATTAGAACTAACCCAAAACCCGCTTAATCACCAGTCAGAACATGCCCAAAACCAATCCAAAGACCAATCAGATCTTGCCCAAAACAATCCAATGACCAATCAGAACTAGCCCAAAACCAGTCCAATGGCCAATTAGAGATAGCCCAAAACTAACCCAATGGCCAATCAGAGATAGCCCAAAACCAAAACCAATGACCAATTAGAAATAGCCCAAAAGCAACCCAGTGACCAATGAAAACATGCCTGAAACCAAACCAGTGACCAATTAGAACAAGACCCAAACAAGTCCAATAGCCAATCAGAACTAGCCCAAATCCAAACCAATGACCAATCAGAACTAGCCCAAAATTAGCCCAATGACCAGTAAGAAATATCCCAAAACCAGCCTCATGACCAATGAGAGCTAGCCCAAAAACAGCCCCATGACCAATCAGAACTAGACCAAAACCAGCCCAATGACTAATCAAAACTAGTAAAAAACCAGCCCAATGACCAGTAAGAACTAACCCAAAACTAGCTCGATGAACAGTCAGAACTAGCCCAAAACCAGCCAAATGTCTAATCAGAACTTTCCCAACACCAGCCCAATGACAAATCAAATCTATCCCAAAACCAGCCCAATGACCAAAAAACCTAGCCCAAAACCAACACAATGACCAGACAGAACTAGTCCCAATCCAGCCCAATGACCAATCAGAACTAGACTAAAACCAGCCCAATGACCAATCAGAACTAGACTAAAACCAGCCCAATGACCAGTCAGAAATAGCCCAAAACCAGCCAAATGACTAATAAAAACTAGCCCAAAACAAGCCCAATGACCTGTCAGAACTAGCCCAAAACCAGCCCAATGACCAATCAGAACTGGCCCAAAACCAGACCAATGACCAGTCAGAACTTGCCCAAAACCAGCCCAATCACTAATGACAACTAGTCCAAAACCAGTTCAATGACCAATCAGACATAGCACAATATCAACACAATGGCCAATCAGAGATAGCCCAAAACCAGCCCCATGACCAAACAGAACTAGCCCAAAACCAGCCCAATGACCAATCAAAACTAGCCTGAAACCAGCCCAATGAATAATCAGAACAAGCCCAAACCCAGCCCAGTCACCAATCAAAACTAAACCAAAACCAGGCCAATTACCAATTAGAACTAGCTCAAAACCAGCCAAATGACCAATTAGAACTAGCCCCAAACCAGCCCAATGATTCATCAGAAGCAGCCCAAAACCAAACTAATGACCAATCAGAGCAAGCCCAAAGCCAGCCCAATGACCAATTAGAAATAGCCCAAAACCAACCCAATGGCCAATCAGAGATAGCCCAAAACAAACCTATTAGCTAGTCAGAGAGAGCCAAAAACAAACCCAATCAGAGATAGCCAAAAACCAGCCTAGTAACCAATCAGAACTAGCCCAAAACCAAATTAATGACCAATCAAAACTAGCCCAAAAGTATCCCAATGACTAATCAGAATAAGCCCAAAACCAGCCCAATGACCAATCAGAGCATGCCCATAAACAATCCAATTACCAATCAGAACTGGCCCAAAACAACACCAATGTCCAATCAGAACTATCCCAAAATCGGCATAATGACTAATCAGAACAAGCCCAAAATCAAACCTATGACCAATCAGAACATGCCCACACCAAACCAATGACCAATTAGAACTAGACCAAAACAAGCCCAATGGCCAATCAGAACTAACTCAAAACCTAATCAATGACATTCAGAGCTACCCCAAAACCAGCCCCATGATCGATCAGAGCTAGCCCAAAACCAGCCCCATGACCAATCAGAACTAGCCCAAAACTAGCCCAATGACCAATCAAAACAAGCCCAAAACAAGCTCAATGACCAGTCAGAACTAACCCAAAACCAGCCCAATAACCAATCAGAACTAGCCTAAAACCAGCCCAATGACCAATTAGAACAAGCCCAAAAACAGCCCAATGACAAGTCAGAAATAGCCCAAAACCAACCCAATGGCCAATCAGAGATAGCCCAAAACCAAACCTATGACCAATCAGAAGTAGCCCCAAACCAGCCCAATGACCAATCAAAACTGTCCCGAAACCAGCCCAATGACCAGTCAGAACTAGCCCAAAACCAGCCCAATGACCAATCAAATCTAAACCAAAACCAGCCCAATGACCAATCAGAACATGCCCAAACCAAAGCAATGACCAATAGAACTAGACCAAAACAAGTTCAATGGCCAATCAGAACTAACTCAAAACGTAACTAATAACCAATCAGAACTAGCCCAAAACCAGCCCAATGGCCAATTAGAGATAGCCCAAAACTAACCCAATGGCCAATCAGAGCTAGCCCAAAACCAGCCCCATGACCAATCAGAATTAGCCCAACACCAGCCCAATGACCAATCAAAACTTGCCCAAAACCTGCCCAATGACCAGTCAGAACTAGCCCAAAACCAGCCCAATGACTAATCAGAACTAGCCCAAAACCAGCTCAATGACCAGTCAGAACTAGCACAAAACCAGCCCAATGACTAATCAGAACTAGCACAAAACCAGCTCAATGACCAATAAAAACTAGCGCAAAACCAGCCCAATGACCAGTCAGAACTAGCCCAAAACCTGCCCAATGACCAGTCAGAACTAGCCCAAAACCAGCCCAATGACTAATCAGAACTAGCCCAAAACCAGTTCAATGACCAGTCAGAACTAGCCCAAAACCAGCTCAATGACCAATAAAAACTAGCCCAAAACCAGCCCAATGACCAGTCAGAACTAGCCCAAAACCAGTCCGATGACTAATCAGAACTAGCCCAAAACCACCTCAATGACCTATCAAAACTAGCATAAAACGAGCCCAATGACCAATAAGAACTATCCCAAAACCAGCCCAATGACCAGTCAGAACTAGCCCAAAACTAGCCCAATGACCAGTCAGAACTAGCCCAAAATTAGACCAATGACTAATCACAACTAGCCCAAAACCAGCCCAATGACCAATCAGAACTAGCCCAAAACCAGTCCAATGACCAGTCAGAACTAGCCCAAAATTAGACCAATGACTAATCACAACTAGCCCAAAACCAGCCCAATGACCAATCAGAACATGCCCTAACCAAACAAATGACCAATTAGAACTAGACCAAACAAGTCTAATGGCCAATCAGAACTAACTCAAAACCTAACCAATGACCAATCAGAACTAGCCCAAAACCAGCCCAATGGCCAATTAGAGATAGCCCAAAACTAACCCAATGGCCAATCAGAGATAGCCCAAAACCAAACAAATGACCAATTAGAAATAGCCCAAACCAGCCCCATGACCAGTCAGAGCTAGCCCAAAACTAGCCCCATGACCAATAAGAACTAGCCAAAAACCAGCCCAATGACCAGTCAGATCTACCCCAAAATCAGACCAATGACTAATCAAAACTAGCCCAAATCCAGCCCAGTGACGAGTCAGAACTAGCCCAAAACCAGCCCAATGACCAGTCAGAACTAGCCCAAAACCAGTCCAATGACCAGTCAGAACTAGCCCAAAATCAGGCCAATTACTAATCACAACTAGCCCAAAACCAGCTCAATGAATAATCAGACATAGCCAAAAACCAACCCAATGGCCAATCAAAGATAGCCCAAAACCAAACCAATGACCAATCAGAACTATCCCAAAACCAGCCCAATGACCAGTCAGAACTAGTCCAAAACCAGCCCAATGACCAATCAAAACTAGCCCAAAATCATACCAATGACCAGTTAGAACTAGCCCAAAATCAGACCAATGACCAGTCAAAACTAGCCCAAAATCAGACCAATGACTAATCACAACTAGCCCAAAACCAGCCCAATGACCAATCAGAACATGCCCACACCAAACCAATGACCAATTAGAACTAGACCAAAACAAGTCCAATGGCCAATCAGAACTAACTCAAAACCTAATCAATGACCATTCAGAGCTACCCCAAAGCCAGCCAATGGCCAATTAGAGACAGCCCAAAAGTAACCCAATGGCCATTCAGAGATAGCCCAAAACCAAACCAATGACCAATTAGAAATAGCCCAAAACCAGCCCCATTACCAATTAGAGCTAGCCCAAAACCATTCCCATGACCAATCAGAACTAGCCCAAAACTAGCCCAATGACCAGTCAGAACTAGCCCAAAAGCAGACCAATGACTAATCACATCTAGCCCAAAACCAACTCAATGACCAATCAGACATAGCCAAAAACCACCCAATGACCAATCAGAGATAGCCTAAAACCAAACCAATGGCCTATCAGAACTAACCAAAAACCAGCCCAATGGCCAATTAGAGATAGCCCAAGACTAACCCAATGGCCAATCAGCGATAGCCCAAAACCAAATCAATGACCAATTAGAACTAGCCCAAAAGCATCCCAATGACCAGTCAGAACATGCTCAAACTTAAACCAATGACCAATTAGAACTAGACCAAAACAAATCCAATGGCCAATCAGAACTAACTCAAAACCTAACCAATGACCAATCAGAAGTAGCACAAAATCAGACCAATGACCAGTCAGAACTAGCCCAAAATCAGACCAATGACTAATCACAACTAGCCCAAAACCAGCCCAATGACCAATCAGAACATGCCCACACCAAACCAATGACCAATTAGAACTAGACCAAAACAAGTCCAATAGCCAATCAGAACTAACTCAAAACCTAATCAATGACCATTCAGAGCTACCCCAAAACCAGCCCAATGGCCAATTAGAGATAGCCCAAAACTAACCTAATGGCCATTCAGAGATAGCCCAAAACCAAACCAATGGCCAATTAGAGATAGCCCAAAACTAACCTAATGGCCATTCAGAGATAGCCCAAAACCAAACCAATGACCAATTAGAAATAGCCCAAAACCAGCCCCATGACCAATCAGAGCTAGCCTAAAACCATTCCCATGACCAATCAGAACTAGCCCAAAACCAGCCCAATGACCAGTCAGAACTAGCCCAAAAGCAGACCAATGACTAATCACATCTAGCCCAAAACCAAACCAATGGCCTATCAGAACTAACCAAAAACCAGCCCAATGTCCAATTAGAGATAGCCCAAAACTAACCCAATGGCCAATCAGAGATAGCCCAAAACCAAATCAATGACCAGTTAGAACTAGCCCAAAAGCATTCCAATGACCAGTCAGAACATGCTCAAACTTAAACCAATGACCAATTAGAACTAGACCAAAACCTAACCAATGACCAATCAGAACTAGCCCCAAACCAGCCTAATGGCCAATTAGAGATAGCCCAAAACTAACCCAATGGCCAATCAGAGGTAGCCCAAAACCAAACCAATGACCAATTGGAAATAGCCCCAAACCAGCCCCATGACCAATCAGAGCTAGCCCAAAACCAGCCCCATGACCAGTCAGAACTAGCCCAAAACTAGCCCAATGTCCAATCAAAACTATCCCAAAACCAGCCCAATGACCTGTCAGAACTATCCCAAAACCAGCCCAATGACTAATCAGAACTAGCCGAAAACCAGCTCAATGACCAGTCAGAACTAGCCCAAAACCAGCCGAATGACTAATCAGAACTAGCCCAAAACAAGCTCAATGACCAATCAGAGATAACCCAAAACCAACCCAGTAGCCAATCAGAGATTACCCAAAACCAAACAATGACCAATCAGAACTGTCCCAAAAACAGCCCATTGACCAATCAGAACTAGCCTCAAACCAGCCCAATGAATTATCAGAACTAGCCCAAAACCATCCAATGACCAATAACACCAGGCAAATACCAAAACTAAAAATATGCCACAGATTTCAGTCCCTATTATATTAAAAAATAAAATGTATTTCCTCCAAGGCAGGACAGGCTTTTTACGGTGTTGCTTGCATAATAGAAATGTTTAGAGTACGCTGCTTTTCCTTCATATGTAGGCTTATTACTAGTTCCTTATTTCTGCCGACACACTATATGATCTGTAAATTAACTGTATTGTCACCATAGCCACAGTTGGTCAATCTGCTTCCATAAAGATTGGTATCCATCTTGATTATTTTGAAGAGAGGCTGTTGGTTAGTGAAAAATCCTTATATTCAGATCAATCAGCAATATGCCGATATGATTTTTCAGTTTTACAATACCTTTGTCTAACTCTGCTTAATATGCAGAGACAACCATATGCAAGTCACTTGTACTGTAGGTTTATTTCCATGAAAAATGTAAATACTGTATGTCTATGGTGAATTAAATCCATTGCTCCTGACCTATCTGACACAACAGCATTGGCTCAACTGATGGTGGCAGTTTGAGGCTGGACCACCTTTTTGTCCAAGCAATGTGGTAGTCTAGAGATTTTTGATTGATTTTATAGCCTATTATAAAGTATTTTAAAATGAGGGTAAAGTGTAAGGAAACATTCCTTTCTGTGTTTAGAATTGCATCTTGATAGGTGCTGAGCTGCAATATGTAGCTCTGCAACTGTTTCTCAATTATTTTTCCAGCCATTTTCACAATTCTGGACAGTTAGATTTTTTTTCTAATTGAAAACTTGTTTCAAAGTTATCTTCGAAAGAGCGAATGCAATGGAAAGAACTGCATTTGAGAAGCTGAGGATGACTCAAATAATTCTCAGATGGAGTGATGAGCTTTGTGAAAAACACTTTTTTCACTCTGACACAACAGGAGTCAATCTCTGGGGCTTGGTGAAACTTTAAGTGTAAAGCTGGAAGGAGGGATAGAAATATAAGAACAAGACTCTCCTTAGATACCACTCCCTCTGAGAAACAATCAAGAAGGAGACATTCACTGTTCAAAAGAACTTTGACAGGTAAATGGAGTGTCAATCATGGGCCGCTGTATAAAACACATTATCCATCTCTCATGTTCTGAGATTCTCCATCAATTTCTCTCTCTTGTCATCACATATAACACTGATCATGGAGGAGATGAGAGCCTAACTTATAACGTATCTAAAAAATTTGTGGACACACACACACACACACAGACACACACACACACACACACATACACACACACACACACACAAATTCTTTCTGTCTAAGGGAAGGGCCTAAGCGAATACCTCAAAGCCTTTCAAGAAATTGTCTCCATCATATTTCACCCCAAAAATAAATAAATAAATAATAATAATAAATAATAATAATATTTTGCATAAGGAAAATGAAGCCTCATTACCATAATGTGAAAAATTCTGATTTTCATTACGTTAATGCAGCAAAGGGTAAGTTTAAATGGTATTCAAATTTTGTATTGTGAAATTTATTGTGATATATTATTTTTATTGTATATTATATATTGTATATTTTATTGGATAGGCAAGATGGCGCCGGTGTGTATGGCAAGCCGTCTGCTACCTGGTCTTTTCACGTCTCTTTTTATTAAAAATATATCTGCTCTGTTGGTTTATGACCACCAAACGCTCCTTATCATTAAAAATAATGTTGACGAGCTGTTTAATCATGTGCTGGACTATGCACCAAACTCCCCCCTACTCTGGCTGCACTTCATGCCTACACCGGTTACCTTGTGTCCTTCCCCAGAGGAGACGTCGCAGAAGACGTGGAAAGCGAGGCGGAATTGCCATTGAGCTCAAGTCCTGTTTGGCATCTTCCTGGGTAATTTATCCTTGCCTCTTCCTCTCTGAACACGAGCCGGTCTTTGACCACTTAATCTCTTGGCTCTCTATTGAACCGCCGTACCAGTGGATTCTACCGATTGTTCTAGTTTCCTTTACTGAGTTCCCACAGCACCAGCCTCCGCACCTCCACAGAGGCGGCGTGGAAGTGCGCAACCTTCGCCCGCTGTGCCGTGCCTCTCTAGTAAAAGATGGGCCGTTCATCACTAGGCTGGCTCTGGTGAATGCAAGATCACTATTAAATAAGACATTGATTTTGAATAATTTTTTCACCTCTCGACAACTGGATTTTTTATTTGTGACTGAGACGTGGGTGAACACCAGTGATTTAACCCCTTTTTCTGAACTCGTTCCCCTGGATTGTAATTTTTTAAACTCCCCTAGGACTTCGGGTCAGACGGTGGACTTCCATCTACTTTTAGAATCCGTTTCCACTATCGGTCTTTAACGGCTTTAACGATTTTTTTTCTAGTTTTGAACTACAATTGTTCCAGATAGACTTGTTGGACTCTGTATTGTGCGCATTGGTATATCGGCCACCTAAATCCAGTAAAGAATTTATTCAGGAGTTCTCTGACTTTTTAGGAGGGATCATGCTTAGGTATGACATACAGGTGCATCTCAATAAATTAGAATGTTGTGGAAATGTTCATTTATTTCAGTAATTCAACTCAAATTGTGAAACTCGTGTATTAAATAAATTCAATGCACACAGACTGAAGTAGTTTAAGTCTTTGGTTCTTTTAATTGTGATGATTTTGGCTCACATTTAACAAAAACCCACCAATTCACTATCTCAAAAAATTAGAATATGGTGACATGCCAATCAGCTAATCAACTCAAAATACCTGCAAAGGTTTCCTGAGCCTTCAAAATGGTCTCTCAGTTTGGTTCACTAGACTACACAATCATGGGGAAGACTGCTGATCTGACAGTTGTCCAGAAGACAATCATTGACACCCTTCACAAGGAGGGTAAGCCACAAACATTCATTGCCAAAGAAGCTGGCTGTTCACAGAGTGCTGTATCCAAGCATGTTAACAGAAAGTTGAGTGTAAGGAAAAAGTGTGGAAGAAAAAGATGCACAACCAACCAAGAAACCGCAGCCTTATGATTGTCAAGCAAAATCGATTCAAGAATTTGGGTGAACTTCACAAGGAATGGACTGAGGCTGGGGTCAAGTCATCAAGAGCCACCACACACAGACGTGTCAAGGAATTTGGCTACAGTTGTTGTATTCCTCTTGTTAAGCCACTCCTGAACCACAGACAACGTCAGAGGCGTCTTACCTGGGCTAAGGAGAAGAAGAACTGGACTGTTGCCCAGTGGTCCAAAGTCCTCTTTTCAGATGAGAGCAAGTTTTGTATTTCATTTGGAAACCAAGGTCCTAGAGTCTGGTGGAAGGGTGGAGAAGCTCATAGCCCAAGTTGCTTGAAGTCCAGTGTTAAGTTTCCACAGTCTGTGATGATTTGGGGTGCAATGTCATCTGCTGGTGTTGGTCCATTGTGTTTTTTGAAAACCAAAGTCACTGCACCCGTTTACCAAGAAATTTTGGAGCACTTCAGGCTTCCTTCTGCTGACCAGCTTTTTAAAGATGCTGATTTCATTTTCCAGCAGGATTTGGCACCTGCCCACACTGCCAAAAGCACCAAAAGTTGGTTAAATGACCATGGTGTTGGTGTGCTTGACTGGCCAGCAAACTCACCAGACCTGAACCCCATAGAGAATCTATGGGGTATTGTCAAGAGGAAAATGAGAAACAAGAGACCAAAAAATGCAGATGAGCTGAAGGCCACTGTTAAAGAAACCTGGGCTTCCATACCACCTCAGCAGTGCCACAAACTGATCACCTCCATGCCACGCCGAATTGAGGCAGTAATTAAAGCAAAAGGAGCCCCTACCAAGTATTGAGTACATATACAGTAAATGAACATACTTTACAGAAGGCCAACAATTCACTAAAAATGTTTTTTTTTTATTGGTCTTATGATGTATTCTAATTTTTTGAGATAGTGAATTGGTGGGTTTTTGTTAAATGTGAGCCAAAATCATCACAATTAAAAGAACCAAAGACTTAAACTACTTCAGTCTGTGTGCATTGAATTTATTTAATACACGAGTTTCACAATTTGAGTTGAATTACTGAAATAAATGAACTTTTCCACGACATTCTAATTTATTGAGATGCACCTGTACTGTTAATCCTTGGGGACTTCAATATTCATGTCTGTTGCCCATCTAACCCTTTGGCAAAATAATTTTTAAATTTTATTGATTCTTTGAATCTTGCTCAATCTGTGAAAGGTGCTACACATATACATGGGCAAACTTTAGACCATATATTATCTTTAGATCTGTCTGTATGTCTTACTGAAATATGTGATGCAGTTTTTTCTGACCATAAGCCAGTTATTTTTAGTGCCTCATTCCCTAATGTAAAAATTAAACCACATACCCCTGCTCGCTTGGCTCGCAATATAAACCATGCCACTACTGAGCATTTTGCAACTTCGTTTACTAATGCTTCTATCACTACCCCCCCTTGAAAGTCCCCTTTCTCACTTGAGTACCGAGGATCTGCTCACTTTGTTTAACTCATCTTGTTCCACTAATTTAAATTATGTTACCACGTTAAAAGTGTGTTAAATCCAAATCTGAGCCCTGGTTAAATGATGTTACCCATGCTTGCAGACAGGCTTGCAGGAGAGCAGAGCGCAAGTGGAAGAAGGAGAAGCTCCATGAGTCTTACAAAATTTTAAGAGATTCTCTGCGTATCTATCAGAACTCAGTTAAAGAAGCTAAGAATGTCTTTCTTCCAAGAGAAGTTTTTCAGTTAATATTGGTTATATTGCATCCTCCTCAGCCCCCTTTAATTGTGGGGTTCCTCAAGGGTCTATTCTAGGCCACACTTTGTTCCCACTTTACATGCTGCCCATAGGGTCCATTTTAGAAAGCATGGCATATCGTTCCATTGTTATGTGGATGACACGCAAATTTATCTGCCACTAAGAAAGAATAACAGGTATGCATTAGGATCCCTTCTTAATTGCCTAGATGATATAAAAGCTTGGATGTCGGTGATGTTTTAAAATTTCAATGAAAGTAAAAGAGAAATTATTTGGTTCAGGGGCTCTGATGTCCATCACACCTCAAAAGTAGGAGCTTTGGCCCCCTTTTGTAAACCAGTGGTGAAGAATCTAGGTGTAGTATTTGACAACTCTTTGAAAATTTGACAAGCAGATCAATTCAGTTGTAAAATCTAGTTTTTTTTATTTTTTTTTTTTATTTAAGGTTATTGGTAAAAGTTAAGCCCTTCCTATCTTTTTCCAATTTTGAAAAGGTGATTCACACATTTATTTCCTCAAGGTTGGATTACTGTATTTCTCTCTACATCGGAGTCAGTCAATCGTCATTGTCTTGCCTTCAGATGGTCCAAAATGCCGCTGCCAGGCTGCTGACGAGCACCCGTAAGCGTGATCACATCTCCCCCATTTTAATATCTCTTCATTGACTGCCTGTACATTACAGAATCGATTTTAAACTGCTACTGTTTGTTTTTAAGTTGTTGAATGGGCTGGCGGCTATCTATCTCTGTGACCTCCTGCACATACATAAGAATTCAAGGTCACTTAGGTCCTCTGATCAGATGATTTTGACCATTTCCAGGTCCCAGTTAAAGCTAAGAGGTGATCGTGCTTTTGCAGTTGCTGCCACGAAGCGTTGGAACAGTTTGCCCCTGCACATAAGAACGGCTCCTACTTTATCTATATTTAAATCTCAATTAAAAACACATATTTTCTCTCTGGCATTTGGTCTTATAGAGTCTTGATAAATTACTTGTTGTTTGTTCTTCATTGTAAACTTTTTATTTTTCTCTTATGTATTTAAAATTTTTCATTTTATAATCTTTCATTGTACAGCACATTGGTCAACAGTCTGTTGTTTTTAATTGTGCTTTATAAATAAATTGTTGTTGTTGTTATTATTTAAATTGTAATGTAATTTATGCATTTTTTAATTAAAACAAATAATGTCCATTTTACAGCAATTAAATCTCAGGAGAAGCATCACTGACAATAGGGCTGTCCAATATAGACAAAAATAATAATAACTCAATTTTTTTTTTTATAGTTTTTGCGATTGCGACTTATTTACACATTTTCATTCAAAAAAGCGTTTCATTGTTCAAAAACAAATTTCAAGAGGGAAAGAATGTCTTAGGATAAATTAAAGAGTCTGCTATTTCTTTGTGCCTTTTTGATTTTCCTTTATTCTTTATTCACCTTTACAATTTCTGTTCCGTTCTCTCACCCACTATGTTTATTTGCACTGCATTCTGATTGGTGAAATCTCATCAGTGTGCAAAAGATTGCATAACAACAATGAGAATTGGGGAGTATAATGGGTTTTACTTCACATACAGTACATGTTCCCTTTGTTAAGGTTTTATAAAGGGGATCATTAATGGCTATTATTTTGTATAATTTACAAATGCATTATAAATGATTGATATGCAGTTATAACAGCATGAACAAAATGGCGACTGCCATGCAATACTTGCCAAATAGTTAGCCTTTTTGACATGTTCTAAATGCTTAATAACATTTATTCAACTTGAGTAACCTATGAAAATTTATGTGAAATGAACACCTACTGTATAAAGCATTTATAAAGAAACTGGCAACATTAAAAACCTATGTTCATAAAGTTGAGTGTGGTTTAATGGTCATCAGGCTTTTTTATATGATATATGCTGTGAATGAGAATGAAGAGCTGAAAAGTGTTTTTGCAGAGGACTTTAGGTACTATAGCTAGGACTAGGTACAGCACTCGGAGTAGCACCATTCTTTTGACATCAACGTGACAAGGAAAGTGACAACGAAGTGAGACAAGACATTACAGTAATAAATAGAAACAAAAAGCGAACTGTAGCAAAATGACACAATCCCTCCTTTATAATCTCACTAATAATAATCTATTTTTGCTGCATTGTGACATAAATCATGATTTATAGTTTTGATTTATGATTTTTGCATTTCATGCATTTGATTACTATAAGTATGAATAAGATGTAAAAATATTTGACATGTAAGTTAAAATGCTCACTATCTGGCAAGTATTGCATGAAAGTCGCCCTTGTTATTTAACTTGTTATAATTACATATCAATGATTTATAATGTATTTGTAAATTACTTAGTCATTAATGAACCCCCTTTATATATATATATATATATATATATATATATATATATATATATATATATATATATATATATATATATATATACAGTATATAAAAGAATAATATATACTGTATATACTGTATATATACATACACTGGCGGCCAAAAGTTTGGAATAATGTACAGATTTTGTTGTTTCAGAAGGAAATTTGTACTTTAATTCACCAAAGTGGCATTCAACTGATCACAAAGTATAGTCAGGACATTACTGATGTAAAAAACAGCACCATCACTATTTGAAAAAAGTCATTTTTGATCAAATCTAGACAGGACCCATTTCCAGCAGCCATCACTCCAACACCTTATCTAAATTGCTAATTTGGTACTAGAAAATCACTTTCCATTATATCAAACACAGCTGAAAGCTATTTCGTTCAATAAATGATGCTTAACATTGTCTTTGTGTTTGTTTTTGAGTTGCCACAGTATGCAATGAACTGGCATGTCTTAAGGTCAATATTAGGTCAAAAATGGTAGAAAAAAGAAACAGCTTTCTCTAGAAACTCGTCAGTCAATCGTTGTTTTGAGGAATGAAGGCTATACAATGCTTGAAATTGCCAAAAAACTGAAGATTTCATTCAAAGGTGTACACTACAGTCTTCAAAGACAAAGGACAACTGGCTCTAACAAGGACAGAAAGAGATGTGGAAGGCCAGATGTACAACTAAACAAGAGGATAAGTACATCAGAGTCTCTAGTTTGAGAAATAGATGCCTCACATGTCTTCAGCTGACAGCTTCATTGAATTCTACCCGCTCAACACCAGTTTCATGTACAACAGTAAAGAGAAGACTCAGAGGTGCAGGCCTTATGGGAAGAATTGCAAAGAAAAAGCCACTTTTGAAACAGAAAAACAAAAAGAAAATGTTAGAGTGGGCAAAGAAACACAGACATTAGACAACAGATAATTGGAAAAGAGTGTTATGGATCTTAACCCCATTGAGCTTTTGTGGGATCAGCTCAGGCCCGGGTCCAGATCAAAATCACTGAGGGTGCTTCTGAAAATTGTAGGGGTGCGCTGCATAAATTTGAGATGTATCGTAATTACAAATTTTTTAAATATCTTAAATCATGTTTAAATGCTACTAAAACAACGTAAATAACAGTTTTTATGTACAAAACATTTATTGCTTCGTTTTTTTCACATGATCTGTCGCTGAAAATGGCAGCAAAATGCTGCGCCAGCAGATACAGTACATACAGGACATACTCATTTGCACAATCATACACGTTTATAAGTTTTGATAAAACAGTTGAGTGTTCACAAACTGCAGGGATTTTTGTGTGTTTGATGGGATTCAAGGAAATTTGCTTGCCAATTTACAGTATTAGTCTTACATATTCAATTGAGCAGAGGTGTGCAATTGTTTTGGTACAGGGGCCACATCAGCCGTTAAGTAGAACATGAAAGAGAGAAGATAAAAACGTCTGCATAGCTGTATCTTTTAAGCTCAGAAGTAGCAGTGCACTCATGAACTCAATGAATGATGCACAATTTTCTGCAGTGTATTCTGATGGGGCCATTCTGCGATTGCTTGCATTTTGCTGCTACATTTCTATCAAGTGTAAGTAAAACTGAATTAAGACTGAGTATAAGTATTAATTGTTTATTTTACCATACTTCAATGCAGTGGTAATTTAGTGTTCAATTTAACACTCTATATCAGGAGTCTGGTTTAATAGTAAAATAAAATATTTGGAAATTATAGATTCTAAAGGCTTATTTTAATGTTGGCCGCAAAGTGGACACATTTGTTTTATTCTCAGAACATTATCAACCTGCTCATGGGTTATGATGTGAGTCTCGTCAATGGTTTATTTGGCATCCCATTCAGCACACCACTGAATAAAACAGGCTGCATGACACTGATAAATGATTACTGCCAGAGTAACATTCACATACAGGTGTGAGGGACTTCAGCATTTTACAAATAACACAAAGAACAAACATTTTCCTCTCTCGGATTTGCTCGCGTGTCCCCTCCATGTGCGAATGATGTGAAGATCTATTGGGATTTTACTAAAGTTAAGGTTTTGGCACTAAACAGCACATGCAGCATCATGAATGGACAAGGAGTGGCTGCATCACACTTTTCTTTGAGCATAATATTGCACTGTTGAGCACTTTAAGGTTTTTTTTCGAAGAGGAGAAAGCACACGCACTCGCATGCATAGTTGCCAGATTGCATAAATTAAGGAAATTAAATATTTCCTATTTGTGCAAGCATAAATCTCTGATTGGGGTGTTGCATCTATTATCTGGCAACCCTGAGCATATTAAAAAGCTTATGGATGCACGATAGGTCCCAAATCCAGATAAATGAAAGATCTAATTAAAAACGTTCATGATAAATCGACCCGCGGGCAGCAGTTTGCCTTGGTCTGCAATTGAGGGTGCTCTAAGGTACGTTTGAGGGTGCTTAGCGCCCCCGTAGAACTGGGCCTGGATCAGCTAGACTGTAAGGTGTGTGAGAAGTGCCCAACAAGACACATCTATGGCAAGTGCTACAGGAAGCGTGGGGTGAAATGCAGGGCTGAATTGGTTATCTGGCATACCGGGCATTTTCCCTGCAGCTGCATTAAATACAGTACTGCAGTGCATCTCCTCCTCATGGACTGCACCAGATTTGCCAGTTCATGCTATGAGATGTTACCCCACTCTTCCACCAAGGCACTTGCAAGTTCCCTGACATTTCTGGGGGGAACGGCCTTAGCCCTCACCCTCCGATACAACAGGTCCCAGACGTGCTCAATGGGATTGAGATCCGGGCTCTTCGCTGGCCATGGCAGAACAATGACGTTCATGTCTTGCAGGAAATCACGCACAGAATAAGCAGTATGGCTGGTGGCATTGTCATGCTGGAGGGTCATGTCAGGATGAGCCTGCAGGAAGGGTACCACATGAGGGAGGAGGATGTCTTCCCAGTAACGCACAGCGTTGAGATTGCCTCCAATGACAACAAGCTCAGTCCGATGATGCTGTGATACACCAGCCCAGACCATGACGGACCCTCCACCTCCAAATCGATCCTGCTCCAGAGTACAGGCCTCGGTGTAATGCTCATTCCTTTGACGATAAACACAAGTCTGACCATCACCCCTGGCGAGACAAAACCACGACTCGTCAGTGAAGAACATTTTTTTGCCAGTCTTGTCTGGTCCAGCGAAGGTGGGTTTGTGCCCATAGGCGACGTTGTTGCCGGTGATGTCTGGTAAGGACCTGCCTTACAACAGGCCTACAAGCCCTCAGTCCAGCCTCTCTCAGCCTATTGCGAACAGTCTGAGCACTGATGGAGGGATTGTGCATTCCTGGTGTAACTCGGGCATTTGAGTACCTGTCCTGCCTGTGTGATATTCGGATGTACTGATCCTGTGCAGGTGTTGTTACATGTGGTCTGCCACTGCGAGGACAATCAGCTGTCCTTCCTGTCTCCCTGTAGCACTGTCTTAGGCGTCTCACAGTACGGACATTGCAATTTATTGCCCTGGCCACATCCGCAGTCCTCATGCCTCCATGCAGCATGCCTAAGGCAGGTTCATGCAGATGAGCAGGGACCCTGGGCATCTTTCTTTTGGTGTTTTTCAGAGTCAGTAGAAAGGTCTCTTTAGTGTCCTAAGTTTTTATAACTGTGACCTTAATTGCCTACCGTCTGTAAGCTGTTAGTGTCTTAATGACCGTCCCACAGGTGCATGTTCATTAATTGTTTATGGTTCATTGAACAAGCATGGAAAACATTGTTTAAACACTTCACAATAAAGATCTGTAAAGTTATTTGGATTTTTACAAAATTATCTTTAAAATACAATGTCCTGAAAAAGGGACGTTTCTTTTTTGCTGAGTATATATACACTATATTGCCAAAAGTATTCGCTCACCCATCCAAATAATTGAATTCAGGTGTTCCAATCACTTCCATGGCCACAGGTGTATAAAATGAAGCACCTAGGCATGCAGACTGCTTCTACAAACATTTGTGAAAGAATGGGCCGCTCGCAGGAGCTCAGTGAATTCCAGCGTGGTACTGTGATAGGATGCCACCTGTGCAACAAGTCCAGTCGTGAAATTTCCTCGCTACTAAATATTCCACAGTCAACTGTCAGTGGTATTATAACAAAGTGGAAGCGATTGGGAATGACAGCAACTCAGCCATGAAGTGGTAGGCCACGTAAAATGACAGAGCGGGGTCAGCGGATGCTGAGGCGCATAATGCACAGAGGTCGCCAACTTTCTGCAGAGTCAATCGCTACAGACCTCCAAAGTTCATGTGGCCTTCAGATTAGCTCAAGAACAGTGCGTAGAGAGCTTCATGGAATGGGTTTCCATGGCCGAGCAGCTGCATCCAAGCCATACATCACCAAGCGTCGGATGCAGTGGTGTAAAGCACGCCGCCACTGGACTCTAGTGCAGTGGAGACGCGTTCTCTGGAGTGACGAATCACGCTTCTCCATCTGGCAATCTGATGGACGAGTCTGGGTTTGGCGGTTGCCAGGAGAACGGTACTTGTCTGACTGCATTGTGCCAACTGTGAAGTTTGGTGGAGGGGGGATTATGGTGTGGGGTTGTTTTTCAGGAGCTGGGCTTGGCCCTTTAGTTCCAGTGAAAGGAACTCTGAATGCTTCAGCATACCAAGAGATTTTGGACAATTCCATACTCCCAACTTTGTGGGAACAGTTTGGGGATGGCCCCTTCCTGTTCCAACATGACTGCTTACCAGTGCACAAAGCAAGGTCCATAAAGACATGGATGAGCGAGTTTGGTGTGGAAGAACTTGACTGGCCTGCACAGAGTCCTGACCTCAACCCGATAGAGCACCTTTGGGATGAATTAGAGCGAAGACTGCGAGCCAGGCCTTCTCGTCCAACATTAGTGTCTGACCTCACAAATGCGCTCCTGGAAGAATGGTCAAAAATTCCCATAAACACACTCCTAAACATTGTGGAAAGCCTTCTTTCCAACATAAGCTGTTATAGCTGCAAAGGGTGGGCCGACGTCATATTAAACCCTATGGATTAAGAATGGGATGTCACTTAAGTTCATATGCGTCTAAAGGCAGATGAGCGAATACTTTTGGCAATATAGTGTATATATATATATATATATATATATATATCTACAGTACTGTGCAAAAGGTTTAGGCACTTGTGAAAAATTTTGCATATAAAAATAATGACATAAATAGTTTTCATTTATCACTTAATGTCATACAAAGTCCAGTAAACATAAAAAAAAGCTAAATCAATATTCGGTGTGGCCACCTTTGCCTTTAAAACAGCACCAATTCTCTTAGGTACACATGGACACAGTTTTTCTTGGTTGTTGGCAGATAGGATGTTCAAAGCATCTTGGAGAATTTGCTACAGTTCTTCTATCTGTTTAGGCTATCTCAATTGTTTCTGTCTCTTTATGTAATCTCAGACTGACACGATGTTCAGTGGGGGGCTTTGTGGGGGCCATGGCATCTGTTGCAGGGCTCCCTGTTCTTCTATTCTAATCTTTTCTATTTGCAAAAGTAATATTTGGGACTCTAACATTTATATTTCCTATTGACACACTAAAGCTGAAGATATAAATAACCATCTTAAGACAAATGATTTTGTGAAGCATCTTATGTGCCTAAGACTTTTGCACAGTACTGTATATATATATACACTGGCGGCCAGAAGTATATTTATATATATATATATATATATATATATATATATATATATATATATATATATATATATATATATATATATATAATTTTTATTTTTTGACCTGTACAAAATCTTGGTGAAAACTCTCTCATAAACACACACACTCACAAACCTCAGAAGCTTTATCCCACAGCATGCAAACATCCTTGACACACAGCCACATCACACACTTTATCTCCCACACACACACACACACACACATTCACACACTGCCCGAGTGCATGGCTGTTTACCAGTAAGTCATCCTGACGCAGATCACAGGGGTTAAATGTCGATACTGAAAGCAGCTAGCGTACAGAAAATGTGTGTGTGTCTGTGTGTGTGTGTGTGTTTTTTTTACAGAGGTGAATAATTGATGCACCACTATCTCGCTGAAGGTCGTGATTCTACCTCATCATTCTCTCTCATCTACACTTCAAACTTTTGCTCTGATCTGAACAGAAATTCTGTTGATTCCTCACCTTCCTGTATCTCAAGTTTTTCTCTGAAGAAACTCCATTCAGTCTCTTGTTCTTTTCTGTATTTGAATTCCAATTCCTCCCCAGCAGGACAGAAACATTACAAATGGAATTGCCTTAATATCTAATGCACTTGTTTCTTCTACTGTAGCTAGCACTGAGATTAATATGGAGAACAAATGGAGACTGTTACTTAAGTGTCCTGCTTCTTAGATATTTCTCCTGAGAAAAATAACACAATTGTGAAAACTTAGAAAAGACGTTTCCTACATACTGAGTACAGATGAACTGCTGATACTGAGCAAGCATGTGATTAAGGGACGAAATATATGTTTCTAGTGTATTTTGCTGAACAGCAGAAAGTAAAACAAATATAACATAGTGGAAATATGTTTATAATTGTATTACCATTTTATCAACATTCGAAGATGATCCAGTCGCAACAGTTCTCGAGTCAACAGTACACTGATCCGGGGACAGCAGCTCTTGAGTCAACAGTACATTGAGTTGTTCGCAGCAGTTCTCGAGTCAACAGTACACTGATCCCAGGACAGCAGCTCTCGAATCAACAGTACTTTGTGTCATTCAGAGCAGTTCTTGAGTCAACAATACACTGATCCTGGGAATGCAGCTCTCGAGTCAATAATACATTGATCCCGGGACAGCAGCTCTCAAGTCAACAATACACTGATTCCGGGACAGCAGCTCTCGAGTCAACAGTACATTGAGTCATTCTCAACAGTTCTCGAGTCAACAGTACACTGATCGAGGTACAGCAGCTCTCGAGTCAACAGTACACTGATCCCAGGACAGCAGCTCTTGAATCAACAGTACTTTGTGTCATTCAAAGCAGTTCTTGAGTCAACAATACACTGATCCTGGGAATGCAGCTCTCGAGTCAATAATACATTGATCCCGGGACAGCAGCTCTCAAGTCAACAATACACTGATTCCGGGACAGCAGCTCTCGAGTCAACAGTACATTGAGTCATTCTCAACAGTTCTCGAGTCAACAGTACACTGATCCAGGTACAGCAGCTCTCGAGTCAGCAGTACATTGAGTCACTCGCAGAAGTTCTCAAGACAACAGTACACTGATCCAGGGAGAGCAGCTCTCGAGTCAACAGTACACTGATCCAGGGACAGCAGCTCTCAAGTCAATAGTAGAGTGAGTTGTTTGCAGCAGTTCTCGAGTTAACAGTACACTGATCCCAGGACAGCAGCTCTCGAATCAACAGTACTTTGTGTCATTCACAGCAGTTCCTGAGTCAACAATACACTGATCCTGGGAAT
The DNA here is from genome assembly GCF_019703515.2 of Myxocyprinus asiaticus. Taxonomy (NCBI): domain Eukaryota; kingdom Metazoa; phylum Chordata; class Actinopteri; order Cypriniformes; family Catostomidae; genus Myxocyprinus; species Myxocyprinus asiaticus. Next base: position 8,037,157 of record NC_059370.1, on the reverse strand, counting down.
GCAGCTCTCGAGTCAATAATACATTGATCCCGGGACAGCAGCTCTCGAGTCAACAATACACTGATTCCGGGACAGCAGCTCTCGAGTCAACAGTACATTGAGTCATTCTCAACAGTTCTCGAGTCAACAGTACACTGATCCAGGTACAGCAGCTCTCGTGTCAACAGTACATTGAGTCACTCGCAGAAGTTCTCAAGTCAACAGTACACTGATCCGGGGAGAGCAGCAAAGTATTGCGTAGTATTAAGTATTGTACATGCTGATTATATTTGAAGTTGTTATGAGCTGAATCATGGTTTCTGTAAAAAAGATTGAGTTGATTAAGATTAGTTTAATCACTTTATATGCTTTGGACATGTAGAACATATGCAGTTGTATATCAGTGTCAGTACTGGGTGCTTTAGGTACAAAACTTTAATATAGGAAGTATTGTAAGATCACTGAATGAATCACTGATGACAATAAACAACCTTATTATTATAACTGAATTAATTAAAATGTAATAATCAGCAATATGCGCTTACATATGGCTTTATTCAATATGTTTGATCATGTTTTCTATGACGCCGGGGTATTAGCATTATGTACTGAGATGTCATTACGCAATGATGTTAAAGTATTGGTGAATCGTGTTTTTGAACCGGTTCATTGAAATGAACCCTTTAAAAGAACCGGTTTGCAGAAAAGAATCAGACTTCCCATCTCTAAAATGTGTTTAGATGTCGTAAGATAGTATTTTTTGAGAAATAGGGTGAAAAGTAAGTGTTTATGAACTAATAATCTTGTGTTTTACTTTTGATTTGTGTGAAAGGGAATACATGTCATTGTTGTTGTAGCGCCTCTAGCATTCATTTCACCAGGAAACTGCTGCGATACATACAACAAGCCATGTAAAAATAGTTTAGTTTAGTTTAAACTATACTCGGTATAGTCTGATTCAGTTGTATATTTCAAGTCTTCAGAATCCATAAGTCACTTTTCTCTGAAAATCTTCCCCTATGCTGCAGCTCTCAAATATGTTTCCCCATATATTCAGACATATTCGAACTAGCACGTCACGTTTGGTTATGACACACACAACAACCAAAGTAATTTGCTGTAAATGACATCAAATTTAAAAGATTCTTTAAAATGCTCTTTTCTTTACAATGTAAGTGCTCAGTGGCCACAACTGTCCCTGGCCCCCATCCACTTTCATTGTATGGAAAAAGCACCTTGGACATTTAGCTAAATACAGTATCTCCTTTTGTGTTCCACGGAAGAAAGAAAGTCAGACGTGTTTGGAATGACATGAGGGTGAGACAATATTAACAGATTTGTCATTTTTGGGTGAATTATCCTTAAGACGGGGTAGAGTGAGTTAGCTGTGGTGTGCCTGTTTGTACTGTATTTTCCTTACAGAAAGAGCAACAGAGAGAACGAAGAAGAGGATAAATGTAGGCCATGAAAATTTGCGCCCTGCAGAGAAATCTACGCGATCGATTGTCATATTCATTTGATATCAGGCACAATACCAAAGTTAAAGGCCTGTATAAATAATCATAATTACAAAAGCCCACAGATTGCTTTCCAATACACTGATCATCCGCTCTCTTCCGCCGGGCTTTGACGATTGATCTCTTAAGATTATTTGTGTGCTTTCTCTGTTTGTTTTATTTTCTTATGCTGTCGTACATCGAGCTATATATTACATTTCCTGCAATATTACAGAGCTGTGAGTAATGTGTAATGAGTAATGTGTGTGTGTTAAAGTGAGAGCTGGTGTATAGCCAGGGGGTGTGAGTGAGAACAGGCTGCAGTAATTGAATCCCTGTCTCTGTGTCTGATCTAGCCATTATAAAAGCATCACACACACACACACACACACACACACACACACACACACACACACACACAAACACAGATTCAGCCTAATTAAATTTCTAGCACACATCACTTGGTTTTGTTCTTTTTTACTCCTCAAATGTAATTTTTCCCTGAGGACGATAAAATAAACATTAAACGTGTCTAACATACACAAATTGCTCCATTTTATAGGAGATTTTGTCTCTGTGTCTGCAGGAAAGAGAGACTGCAGCAGAAGACACAAAAGAAGAATGAAACGGTGGGGAATGGCTGTTGCGTGCTTGCGGTCTTGAACGTGTGTGTGTGTGTGTGTGTATGTGTGTGTGTGTGTTTGTGTGTGTGTGTCGTGTGTGTGTGCATTTCCACAGGTGTGTGTTCTGTCTGAATGTTTAGTGTAACAGGTCTTTCCTCCATTCGGGATTCAAATCTTTGAAATATCATGTAAACCAAAAGCAGGGCCATAGCAAGGATTTCTGGGCCCCCTAACTGTTTATTGCTTTGGGCCCCTTACCTATTAAAAAATACAGTTTTGAATTTGTTGTGGGCCCCCCTGGATCTTTGGTCCCCTAGAATCGTTACCACCTTTCACCCCACTAGCTACAGCCCTGACCAAAAGATCTATCAGGAGCCCTTAAAATTGAATATTAATATATACAGTATATATATATATATATATATATATATATATATATATATATATATATTAGGGGTGTAAAAAAATATTGTACGATACGACGCTCACGATTCACTACCATATGTATTGTACGATACATAAACAAACATTATAGTGTAATTGAAACCAAGCAGCGCAACACTGAGAGCTGCGAAACATCACCGCACAAATTGGTGGATTTGCGATGCAGAAACACAGCAGCAGCAAAGTTGCCCCTCTCCCAGACAACACGGAGCATGACACTGAGCAAGACGGTCATAAGTAAATAAAACAAGCTTATTAAAAAATCTGACAACATAAGAAACCCGCGATTACGTGAGACATGAGACAGAGATTATTCTCAGGGTTTGACGTCGAAATGTAAACAGCTATGAGTACAACACATGCACACATGTTATAAGCCAGTAATAATGGCGGTAAAGTTTACATGCAACGTGAAACCGGCAGAAGAGTACAAAAAATTATGTGTGCTGATCGGTTTTCCCTCAAGCCACTAAATAATATTGGATTTTGTATATATATATATATATATATATATATATATATATATATATATATATATATATATATATATTGAATATAAACATCAGCCAACAATGAATTAGCATTGGTGAGTCCAATTAATTATACCAAGGTTTGTATTAGTACATTTGTAAAATAAACGATTCACAACCAAGTTATTTCTCAAAAGTGTTCTCTGACATCCCGGGCAGTATTTTAAGTTTCATTTTTGTAGTAAAATTGCTGTTAAGTATTTTCAATATTAGGTTATATAAATTGCATCAGATGTTGTTTATTGTCCCAACATTATTGTTCTATTTTAATAGATTTAATCTATTAAATCAAATCATTTTTAAAAATCGGTTCAAAAGAACTACTCGTTCGCAAATTGGGCATCACTACATTTAATCAACTTCCAATTGCAGTTTTATGCATAATTTTTAAATATGCATTTCGTAATATGTTTGATGATTATGTGTGTAGGGCTTTTGAAGGAATATAGAAAATTCTGTAATTATTTCCTCACCCTCTAAATGTCGTTCCAAACCCATATGGATTTCTTTCACAGAACCCAAAAAAATGTATTTTAAAGAATGTTTAAAGCATGAGGTTTGATGTAATAGACGTGTTACCACATTTTATTTATGGAGTTTATAAGTGAGTAAAATTACATGCACACCAATATGCTGATAAACACCCTAAATCAGTAAAAAAAAAAAAAAAAAAAAATCAATCAGAGAACGCAAAAAAACTTGTTTACGTGAAACTTGATGTTTGGACGTCAAAATGTAAAAAGTCATCCATACAACACTTGCACACTTTGGATAAGCCAGTAAAAACACCGGTAATAGTGTTTACATGCAACACAAAATCCAGGTAATTGGCAAAAAATCTACCTGTGCAGATCGTTTTTTGCTTAAACCGTTTATGACCTTACCCCAGAAAATGAAAAAGCTGTTTAAGGCGTTTACATGATCACACATGTTGTTGGCTTATTAAGCAAAATCAGCGTAAGATTGTGCATGTAAATGCACTTAATGATTAGATTAAAGATTTAATAAAGTCTAAAATGTTATACTGTTCATCATACAAAGTGATTGTAGGCCTTTTACTATTTTCTGTTTTGTCATTTGCTGTAGCTTTTTTCTAAAGTGACAGAACAATTATTAGAAGGACAGTACTCCTTAAGAAACCTGGGTTTATGTCATTTGTGCATGGGCATATTCAAACATCACATCAAGACACATCACGACAGGTTTGATGTCAATGACAACAAACAGCAATGGTTCTAACTCATCTCGTAACCGAATGTGACATGCCAACTTTTCATATATGAATATGTGGAAGATTGGTCCGTCCATCCCGATGTATCGATACTTCAGATACTGATGTAGAATATTTTTTTAACCTAGTGATTTTATTATTTATTTATAATGAAATTAATGTGTATCATGTCAGAGCTGTAGTGCAGTGGGCTGCACAGATGCTCAGGACATATAAGAGCTCTTCTCCAGGTTCAAATTCTCCCTCCTCTTTCAACCCTACGTTCTTGACTACTGTCTACTTTTTTTTTTAAAAAGGCAAAAAAGCCCCAGTATATATAAACAAAAGAAAATTAATGTGTATCTCAAGCTTCAAAATAATTATATTAGAAAATAGTTGCAAAGGATATCTTATCCTATGAGTCTGGAAGGTACACCAGCAAACCTGCATCCCATGGTGAGGACCAACATCCAAAACATTGTCAGCAACGCAGGTCTTTTCAAAAGGAACATTTTGCAAAATTTCTCCTTTTGTGTTCCACAGAAGAATGAAAATCATACAGGTTTGTAACAACTGTAAATGATGATAGAACTGTTTTCTTTGATTAGACTCCAACAACATCACTCATACCAAACTCTCCCTCATTCCAAACACACCAGCACTGAACTTTGCCCTGGCAACCATTCACACGGCTCCTGCCATGATTCCCTCATCCAGCACAACAGCATTCATCTCCTTTCAGTCTGAATAGAGTGCATCCCCTGGGCCCATGTCAGCGCTGTGAACTCCACGCCAAACCAGAGCACCACTGTCTGCAACAAAACACGTCCTTTTATTCCAAACCATTTCTATTAAAGCACATTCTCTCACCTCTGAAAGAGAATGTAATCAGCTGGAACACAAACCTGGGCTCACGCTGGGGCTGGACTGGATTAGAAACAAGAGAAGGAAACTGATCCCAGGTCAGGACTGAGGGAGAGACTGTCTGACAGGTGTTGCTCATTAGCAGACTCGTTAGATGCTTACATAGAGGAATAAAGAAACAGCAAAGATTCTTACAAATCGTGTCCAGAGCTCCAGGCAGGTGGCTGTACTGGACAATCACTCAACATCAACCTAAATTCTGTCATGTCTGAGATAGATGCCTGAGGATTTGTGAAGTGTTCTCGATATACAGATTGTACATTAAAAAATGGACTTGAGTTGGTTTCTTTATGAAGTTTATGTGGCATTGTGGAGTCTGTATTGGAGTCTGCCATTCTAGGGCAGCAGGGACATAACACTGTCAGTAGACACAGTGAGGCTTAATGAGAGAAATTAACAATAGCAGGATCCCACAAAGTGTGTGAATGTGTGTTGTTTTAATTTCCATTTGGGAAGAACATTTCTGAAAATGCCTTCAGAAGAATATCCAAATGTGACGAAACCACCTATCTTTGCAACAACAACAAAAAATAAAGGTTTATAAAGAGACTTAATAATGTCTCAATTCAAATGTAAAATAATCTTTAAAAATTTGTATTTGTGTATTTTAGGGTCAGGTTTAAACCTGAATCGGACTGAGTTGGTGCTCGTTTGCACAAATCAACATTAGTCGGCTCCAGTCTGCAGATTTTGGGCCAGTCTGAGTTGACAGAATTCACAGAAAATCGTGTTGTATATGATGGGTCTGGACTCCATTTTCTCACCCTCAGGCTATGAGTGAGTGCATTTACATGCTACACCAATTATGCTTAAGCTGACAACATGCAAATTCATGTAAATGGCAAATGGCAAAATGGAGTCCAGTGAACTAATTCCCCCTGCCTCCAAGATAGCTGTGGGTCATGTGTTGATAGCCATGGATAGCCTAGAATTATGAGGTTAAGTGGTGATGAAATAACATAAAATGTTAGTTCTTCAATATGAAACAGTCCAATTTGAAATTTCATGGGAAGAGTTTTCAGTGTTATCTCTCCCCTCCCTATGGGCCCACTGTCAACAGCAGTAATATGTAAGGGTGGAACAACAGGTATTGTAGAAATGTTGAGTTCTTTGATGAGTTCATGATGGATGAGATTAACGGCAGATCCAGAATCAATTAATGCTGTAACATAATATGGATTATTTTCATTAAACAGCATTACTGGAAGAGTAAGCTTTTGGTTTGTGAGCTTAGGAAAAGATGTCACACTCACTTTCATTTCTTTCGAAGTTCCAGTACTGGTTTTATTGGGGCAGATATTGCAGCAATGACCAGGTTGACCACAATAGAAACACAGACGTTCTTGAAGACGTCGCTGATGCTCCTCCATAGATACTTTTGCCCGTCCTATTTGCATGGCTTCACTTGACTCTCCAGAGTCAGAACGGTGAGATTCAGATGCAATGGGAAAATTCTTAGTTTGACTGGAACGTGGATGTTGACGTAACATGTTATCAATCTTAATAGCTAGAGTGATAAATTGTGATAGATTGAGTGACTCATTCTTACAGGCTAGTTCCACTTGCAATGGAAGGTTCAATCCCTCACGAAAGACAGTCTTAAGAGCAATATCATTCCAGCCACTTTGGGCGGCCAGTGTAAGGAACCGCACTGCATAATCTGCTGCTGACTGATCACCTTGCTGTAAATGTAATAGTTGCACTGAAACATCTCTTCCCTCAGCAGGATATTCAAATACATCCTTGATTTTTTTAACAAAATATGAGTAGGACCTTTGAACTTGATCGTCATTGTCCCAAACTGCAGTGGCCCATTCTAATGCCTTACCGGTTAGCAGTGACATGACAAAAGCAGATTTAGTATGTGTAAGGGGGGTTCGAGGGAAAAGAGGAGGTGAGAACTGGCTTGACAACTTAAATAATAATTTAATGAACAACTTACCCAAAAACACACAACCATAAACACACACAGGGCAGCTGCCTGTAATTCTCTCTAACTCGAACTGTCGTCCCTGGCTGCCTTTATCCCTTGCGCACCCCATCAGGCTGATTGGGGACCGGGCGTGCGTCATTCCAGCCCGGCCCCGCTCTCCTCGTCTCTACAATATGTTCGTGTTTAAATGCTTCAGGCTGATGCGAAAAATAGATAGAACACTTTCATAAAAATCCCTTTAATTTGTCAGCAGATCCGTCAAATTTGTCTGGTAAGGCCAGTTTCACCAGTTCGGCTCGGGGGGGAGGAATAGATTGAATGTAGTGTGTAAGATGATCATTAGCCGCTCACAGGTTCATTAACTGACTGTGGCAGCGGGGGCGTGGTCAAGCATCTCTCCAGAGAGAGAGAAAGCGGTAAGGGCGCTTACACCTGAGCTAAATTATGTCTAACACCTGTCTCTAATTTCAGTGAGCACGGGGAGAGCGGCATAAAAGAGCCACACTGCCAGTAGACGGGAGAGAGAGATTGGCACAAGGAAGGCCACAGCGTCATAGGTTGTTATGCAGATAATGTAATGAAGTGGGACTATCTAAATAACTATTTGTTTGTGAAACTGTGGACTATGTGGAACTGTAAATGACAGGGTGCCCAATTAAACGCCTACCTGAACCAGGAAACCTTGCTTCTTGCCTCCTCCTTCCACTGAGAAGTGTGACACTGGTGCTGAAACCCGGGATTACTTTGAAGATGGACGGAAGTCGCCCCATAGAGTCCTCCCAGTTGGCCGAGATCCTCCAAGCCCTCGCTGGCTTTCATCGGAGCCAACAGCAAACCCTGCTTGAGCTCCGGCGAGATCAGGATCGCCGGTTTGTGGAACTCCGCGCTCAAGCAGAGGACCGGCAGGTGATCCGGAGCCTCCTCAGCCAGGAGGCGTCCCCAGCCGCGACCCTGGACACCCACATGCCGTTGCCCCGCCTGCGTTACAGAAGATGGGGATGGCGGACGACCCCGAGGCGTACCTGGACTTATTTGAACGAACCGCCGAGTTCTGGGGTTGGCCGCTCGGCCAGTGGGCGGCCCGACTTATTCTGCTGTTGTCCAGGGAAGCCCAGCTCACGGCTCAACAACTGCCGGTGACGAGCCTCCTGGCTTATGGTGATTTAAAAAAAGCCATCCTACAACAGGTTGGGCGGAGTCCGGAAGAGAGTCGTCAACTTTTCCGGAACCTGAAGCTGGAGAGCTCCGACCGCCCGTTTGCCTTTGTCCAATGGCTCCGTGACGCCTGCCGAAGATGGTTGCTAGCGGGGGACCACGGCGTCGACGGGCTCATCGACCAGGTGGTACTGGAGCAACTAATACGTCGACTGCCAAAGGGGACGGCGGAGTGGGTCCAGTGCCACTGCCTGGTGTCGCTGGAGGAAGCCGTCCGGCTTGCGGAGGACCACATGGCGGCGATCCCGAGGGCAGAAGAGCCCTCCTACTCTCTCCCTCTTCCCCCTGTCTCATTCCCCTCCCCTTTCTCTTCTCGTTCTGCTCTCTCCCCAGGGCCCGTTCCTGCCCCATGCAGACGAGGAGGACTTCAGCCACCGAGACCACCTCCCCGGGCATGGGAGGCGACATCTTCCCCTATCCTGATGCCCCGCCGCTCTCCCTCTCGGGGGGGGGGGTGCCCACCGATGCAAGTGTGGGCATAGCGCCTGGGCCAGCCTGCTGGAGGTGCGGGGACCCGGACAACTTCCGGGATCAGTGCCCTCTGATGGAGCTGGGGATGGTGGTGCTGGTCTCGGACCTCCCGCAGGCTGCCCCCGACCGGGCCGGAGCGTACCGGATACCGGTAAGTGTCAAGTGGGGTACTCACCAAGCGTTGGTGGACACCGGGTGTAATCAAACCACTATCCACCAATGCTTGGTTCAACCCGAGGCTTTGGGCACAACTAAAATGGTGAGGGTGAAATGTGTGCACGGGGATATTCACAAGTATCCGGTGGTGACCCTGACGATTAAATTCCGGGGGAAAAATCATAGAGTGGAGGCCGCGGTTAGTTCCCGCCTCACCCACCTGCTGATTTTGGGGACTGATTGGCCTGACTTTAGAGTTTTATTAAAGGGAATTTGTGCAGATGTGTCCTGTATGAAATTAGGGAGATGTGCAATGTGCGATGCTCTGGCAGGGGAGGCGGAGCCGGGGCCATCCTCGACAGCTCCATGTCATAATGACGAGAGACGGGGAGAGGCTGCAGCCCCTCCCCTTCTCAGGGAATTCCCTGAGGGGGATTTCCCTTTGGAGCAGTCGCGAGACGAAACCCTCAAACACGCCTTCGACCAAGTGAGAGTCATCGATGGTCAACGACTCCAGCTGGACATCACCCTTTCATACCCCTATTTTGCGATTATAAATGAGTGGTTGTATAGAGTGACACAGGACTCTTAGACTAAAGAGGATACAACCCAACTTTTGATACCATGGAGCCGTCGGGAAAAGGTATTCCAGGCGGCTCATTATAATCCCATGGCGGGTCACTTAGGAGAAAGGAAAACACTGAACCGTCTAATAGCCCACTTCTATTGGCCGGGCATTGGCGGCGATGTCCGCAGGTGGTGTGCGGCATGCCGCGAATGCCAGCTGGTTAACCCACCGGCCACCCCAAAAACACCATTGCGCCCTCTTCCGTTGATCGAGGTCCCCTTTGAGAGAATTGGAATGGACCTCGTCGGGCCATTAGAACGGTCAGCACGCGGACATCGCTTTGTATTGGTCCTCGTGGACTATGCAACGTGATATCCGGAAGCAGTGCCTCTTCGCAACATCTCAGCACGCAGTGTTATGGAGGCACTCTTCAAAATAATCTCCCGGGTGGGGATTCTGAAAGAAATCCTCACCGATCAGGGCACAACGTTTATGTCACGGACACTATGCGAGCTGTACGAATTGTTGAGTATTAAATCAATTCACACCAGTGTGTACCATCCTCAAACGGATGGCCTGGTGGAACGATTTAATAAAACCCTCAAAAACATGATTCATAAGTTTGTGCACGACGATGCTAGAAATTGGGATAAATGGCTTGACCCCCTGTTATTTGCAGTACGAGAGGTCCCGCAAGCCTCCACTGGCTTCTCCCCGTTCGAGCTGCTATATGGCAATGCCCACGCGGTGTGCTTGATGTATTGCGAGAGGCCTGGGAGGAGGGACCTTCAAATAGTAAGAATGAAATTCAATACGTTCTTGATCTTAGAGCAAACTCCACACTCTGGGACAACTAACACAGGAGAATTTGCTCCAAGCCCAAGAACGACAGTGCCGACTGTATGACAGAGGAACTCAGCTAAGGGAATTTGCACTGGGAGATAAAGTGCTTGTATTACTTCCCACATCGAGCTCTAAATTACTCGCCAAGTGGCAAGGACCCTTTGAGGTCATACGACGAGTGGGCGATCTCGATTATGAAGTTAGACGAACTGATAGAGGGGGCGCACGTCAAATATACCACCTCAACCTCCTGAAATTGTGGAGGGAGGCGGTCCCTGTGACGCTGGCTATGGTAGTTCCTGAGAAGGCAGAGCTCGGACCGGAGGTGAGTTCAAAACATAAACAGTTCACCCCGGTCACTTGCGGAGACCACCTCTCACCGAGTCAACACACGGAGGTTGCCAGGTTGCAACAGGAGTTTGCGGATGTGTTCTCCCCTCTACCGGGACGTACAAACCTCATCCACCACCACATCGAGACAGAGCCGGGGGTTGTCGTACGTAGCTGCCCCTACCGATTACCCAGACACAAGAAGAAAATTCGTTCGGGAAGAATTGGATGCAATGCTCGATATGGGGGTAATAGAAGAATCCCACAGCAATTGGTCCAGCCCAGTTGTTCTAGTGCCTAAGAGCGACGGGTCTGTACAGTTCTGTGTGGATTATAGAAAAGTCAACGCAGTGTCTAAATTTGATGCGTATCCAATGCCTCGCGTTGATGAGTTGCTTGATCGGTTGGGCACTGCTCGATTTTATTCGACATTGGATTTGATGAAGGGTTATTGGCAGATCCCCTTGACACCAATTTCCCGGGAAAAGACTGCCTTCTCCACACCGTTTGGATTACACCAGTTTGTGACACTTCCGTTCGGTTTGTTTGGGGCCCCGGCTACGTTTCAGTGTCTCATGGACCGAATCCTCAGACCGCATTCAGCTTACGCCGCTGCCTATTTAGATGACATCATCATTTACAGCAATGATTGGCAGTGGCACATGCAACATCTGAGGGCGGTTCTGAGATCGCTGCGCCAAGCGGGACTCACAGCAAACCCAAAGAAGTGCGCGATTGGGCAGGTGGAGGTACGGTATCTGGGGTTCCACTTCGGCCACAGGCAGGTGTGTCCCCAAATTGACAAGACAGCGGCGATTGCGACCTGCCCGAGGCCCAAGACCAAAAAGGGGGTGAGACAGTTCCTGGGGCTGGCTGGCTATTATAAAAGGTTCGTGCCTAATTATTCGGACGTCACCAGCCTGCTGACTGATCTCACTAAAAAGGGAGCTTCAGACCCGGTCCAGTGGATGGAGCAGTGTCAGTGGGCGTTCACGCAAGTTAAAGCCGCACTTTGCGGGGGGCCACTTTTACATTCACCTGACTTCTCTCTCCCTTTTGTTTTACAGACAGATGCTTCAGACAGGGGGCTGGGGGCCGTACTCTTGCAGGTGGTGGAGGGGGAGGAGCGCCCGGTGCTATACATTAACCGTAAGCTCTCGTTGAGGGAAACTACAGTACAGCACCATGGAAAAGGAGTGTCTCGCCATCAAGGGGGCGGTCCTCACTCTCTGATACTACCTGTTGGGGCGGGCCTTCACCCTCTGTTCCGATCACGCCCTGCTCCAGTGGCTCCACCGCATGAAAGATACCAACGCGCGCATCACCCATTCAAGGTGGTCAACAGACCGGGAGCGCAGATGGCTGTTACCGACTTCCTTTCCAGGAATGGGGGGGGGGGGGTGGTAGGCAGGCCGGATACCTCCCCGGCCTGAGTCGGGCGGTGGGGATATGTGGCAGCGGGGGCGTGGTCAAGCATCTCTCCGGAGAGAGAGAAAGCGGTAAGGGCACTTACACCTGAGCTAAATTATATCTAACACCTGTCTCTAATTTCAGTGAGCACGGGGAGAGCGGCATAAAAGAGCCACACTACCAGTAGACGGGAGAGAGAGATTGGCACAAGGAAGGCCACGGCGTCATAGGTTGTTATGCAGATAATGTAATGAAGTGGGACTATCTAAATAACTGTTTGTTTGTGACAATATGGACTGTGTGGAACTGTAAATGACAGGGTGCTCTATTAAATGCCTTCCTGAACCAGGAAACCTTGCTTCTTGCTTCCTCCTTCCACTGAGAAGTGTGACACTGACCTTGAAATCCTGATAGTAATTCATTCTGGTACCTGATGGTTGCATGGAGTTGAGAAACATCCTCTGGATTCAGGTCAGGCGAAGTATTCTGTAACGAACTTGAAGCAGACGGAGGAGTAGAATCCATGTGCGAGTGTTTATTATATAAAACAACAGTTGCAGATAATCCAAACAGTAATCAAAAGGCGTAATAAAAGTCCAGGCAGAGGTCGTAAACAAGGAAACAGCAATCAAAGTTATGTAGGGCTTTACTGGCTGTTTAGATCAGTGTTACTATCAGAAATAATTAATAATTATTTCTTTAGTTATTAATTCATATGTAAATTAATTAATTGAATCTAACTCATTAAAACCTCATATGGGGCTCCAGTAAATGAAGTGCGCTACGTTTAGGAGCGGGTTTGGTTATTAGCAATAATTAATAATTATCAAAGATAAGATGCTGACATCCCGACATCCCGTCAGCATGACACAGGTGTATGCAAAACAAACCAAAACACTTCTCTTTGTAATACAACAAAGTTTATTTATGCAGTAATATCAATTAATAATTAATACAATGCAGTCAATAAACTTCTGACTTACAACTACTAACTAAACAGTGATATGATTAGATATGGAAACTAAAATAATCCTATAACATATAAGGTGTGTGTGAGAGAGTGTGTGTGTGTGTGTAAGGAGGGACGCGCACAAAATGGCGGACGTGACTCTCGTGGAGAGTATGTCACACGAGCCTTCCGGCTAGGGAATATGGCCGCGAATGTGGGTGGAGAGAAACCAGTCAATGGTAGCTTAGGGACAAAGCTGAGCTTTATCACGAAGCTATCTACTAGCCAAAAATGTGTGCCAGAATGTTTGTGAGGGGTCGCGTGTGTGTGGTTAGTACGAGAGAGAGAGAGAGAGAGAATTAAGTGACGGCCCCAAAGCCGATTTTGTGTCGTCGTTTAGATTTTAGTCGTTTAGTGTGTGTGATGCCCTGTTTTTATAGCTAATCATTTACATAGTCGATACCTAGAGCTCTATTTTGTGACCGTGGTAGGCGCAGTGCAACACGTCTTATCCAATTTTTGTGAGAGTGCTTCTTGTAAGTGCAATGCTGCTTGTAAGTGCAATTTTCGAACCTGCACAAAGCGCTAGTGGCCGTGGGTGGGAGTGTCTGCAGTATGTGTGGGTGTATGCATGCAAACTATGGGTGTTTGTATGTTAATGAAGTGCCACAATGCGCATTTTGCTATTTTCCTGAGAAATAGGTAATTGCGCTAAGACGTATGATTAGCACGACTAATCTCAGCACAAAGTCTATAATCAGTTCCTGCATTTGCAGTTTGAGGATTCCACCAGCAGATGATATTAAAGAGCTATTAATCACTTTCAATACTAGCCATGATTTGTGTGTCAGTAGACTAAAATTATTATTAATAATAATAATAATACAATTTTATTTTGTATAGTGCCTTTCCAAAGCCATTAAACAGAGCAAAATATAACAAATATACAATATAAAACAATGAACAATGGGAGAGAAGCAAAGCATATTTCAAGCTGGTGAGACACAGGCAAGCAGGACGAGAGCCAACAGTCCCACAAAGGTCGATAGAGAACATACAACACATACATTGTGGGTGTGGAGCAGAGCAGACAACAATACAGTCACAAAGCAAGGGACGCATTGCATACTGCCCATTTACACTACCAAATTCTTATGAATGGGCTGTCTTTATTTACATCAACATTGCTTGACAGAGAATGGACTACATAATAAGATGCTAACAGTGCAATAACCAGAGAAGAAACTCAGAATTAAATTGCACTTTACCCAGCCCATTAGAGCTTTGTGCGTGCGATTTCGCCAACCCACTGGTTCTAGACTTAGCGCATGCTTGCAAGAAAATTAAAGAAAAACTTCAGGGCCATGCCCACTGAATTTCGACATGACTTATCACATAACGTTACACTTAAGGCATAGTGCTCTTCAAATTCGGCCCCTAGTGTTTTTAAGTTTATATTAAGAACAGTGTGTCCTCCCTTCTCCTTAACCCAAAATCTAAATCTAGTTTGTCAGTGGAGCTAAAAGGCAATCTCTGAATTGCAGTAACCATTGTTTATGTGATCGCGATTATTTCCTGGTTTCCATTTGACCAGAACCCATGTTGCAAAGATTGCTCACAACACGCTATCAGTAGTGCCACATGGAATGGTAAACACATTTGAACTGATGCAAAAATGTCTGATGGGGGATGGTGCATGTAAGTATTTCGGAAGAATGGGGACGATTTCAGCAGCATGTCATTCCTGTGTGATCATGTTGATTTTACTGGCATTAAACTCTTAAAGTGGTTAATTGACATTAGGGCCATTATATGATTGGCTTACAAGACTCACGTGATCCCAGTTGACCTTTATGCTTTCTCCAATGGAGGTTGTTATTTCCAGTGTTGGGTAAATTAATCATAGATTACTAATGACATGATCTGGCCCTGTCTGCCCTCTGGTCTTTATCTGTTTTTTGTCTGTGTGTTTGTGTTGTGTATGAGCACATGGCTGAGTCAATTGTTTATGTTTGCCATGTGCTCTCGCCTCCTCGTTCCCTCTGGCCTCACCCCTAGTCTAGTCCTAGTTATGTTGATTTTCTTCACCTGTTCCTCATGTGCTTTCCCTCTATATATTGTGCCATCCTCCCTTTTGTGTTTGTCCGATCGTTTTGTGTGTTGATGTGTCTGTTATCAGTCCAGTTTTCTTCCTTATAGTTGGTCCTTGTTGTTTTTCTCTGTTCAGTTTATGTTTAGTCTGTTTTGTTACTTTCTCCCTTGCCAGAGTTTTCTGTTCTGGTTTTACCTTTGTTTAATAAAGAATTATATTTTTACATTCCTGAGCTTGGGTCCTCATTCCAGTCCTGCAATTCCATGACAGAATGATCTGACCAAGAATGGACCCAGCAGGAAGGAATTTTTTCTGTTGAATCCCATTCCCCTGTACGCTGAAGCACCACGCAAGCCAAGAGGCTCTTAGAGCTCCGGCAGGTGGACAAGTCAGTGAAGGGGTATGTATTGTAGTTTTTGGTATTGTCCTCTGGCTTTAATTTCAATTAGACTTGCCTAATAGATCTCTTTATGGCAGGTTTGATTGAACCCATTAGATCTTGCATTCCTAATGGGGGTGGAGGGGGAAGTCTTTCTGATACCATCAAACTGGCCATGAAATGGGATGAATTTATCTCAGCCTGTGCCTCGTAAGACTTCCTCTCTTCATCCCAGCCCGTGGACAACAATACTTCCTCACCAGGATTGGACGCAGTGACCGCTCTTCCTACCACTCCGAGGAGGAGGAGGAAGAGACGAAGTTCAACTCTGACTGCCAGGAGGCACTCGAGTCTGTGGCTGATCGGCAGGAGGCAGCCAAGCCCACTGCTGACCGCCAGGTGGCAGCTGAATCTGCAGCAGTTCTTCCCACCATCCGCAAGAGAAGAGGGAGGAGACCGGTCCACATGGAGGTGGCTGAGCCCGCTGCTGAACTCCAGGAGTTGGCTGAGCCTGCTGCTGTCTGCCAGGAGGCGGCCAAGCCCGTTGAGGACCACCAGGAGGGGTCTGAATCCACAACAGTTCTTCCCACTGCTCATAAAAGTTGGAAGAGGAGGAGACGTCTTCCTACTTCTGAGTCCGCTGCAGCTCGCCAGGAGGGATACAAATCTGCTGCAGCATCTCTGGAGGGGTTAGAGTCTGCTGTAGCATCCCAGGAGGGGTCCGAGCCCGCTGAAGCTTGACCCCTCACCAGCAGCCGCTGCCCAGTCTAGCCCCTGACCAGCGGCTGCCGCCCAGTCTGTCCAGTCCTGTCTGACCTCTGCCCAGCAATCACCACTGGTCTCAACCTCTGTCCAGGGACCTAGTCCCTTCCTCTGCTGCCAGCATTACACTCTCCATCTTCTCAGAACCCATCAAATTACTCTCCTCCTCCTACTAAGTCAGTCCTGTCTTCCTCTGATCTTCCTGTAATTTCGCCCTTGTCTCATCACATCATCCTCCGGCTCCACCCTGGTTCCCTTGTTCCCTGGTTCATCCTGGTCTCCTGGCCTGTTAGGGTCTCCTGGCCCATCCTGCTCTCCGGGACTCTCCTTCAGCTCCACCCTGGTCTCCTGGTCTACCCTGGTCTCCAATTTCTCCTCCAGCTCCACCCTGGTCCGCTGGTCTGTCCTGCTTCACTGGTCCTCCTACAGTCCTATCAACGCCATCCCCCTGGTATCCCCCACCCACCCTCCCTGGTCTGTCATCTTCCCCTCTGCCTGGTCCACTCCATTCCCCTGGTCTCCCTCACCCACCCCCTCCTCGATCTGTCTTCTGCCCTCCTGGTCCTCTACCTACTCCCTGGTCCATTTCATCTGTCCTGCCTGGTGTGGACGCCAGGGGCATCCATCGAGGGGGGGTACTGTCATGGTAGGTAGTTCCAGTCAGTTTTAATCACTGTTCATTATTAATGCACCTACTCTGCTCTCCTCCGTAATGAGATATTGTGAGAGTTTTATGCCTCTGTTCAAACGACCTCTGCTCAGCACACACAAATAATAGATGCTGAATATTAGATGTTTTATAAAACACAGCCTTTTACGGTTTAGTAATCATGCAAGGCAAATCACATTTTAATATTTTTTTTCATTCAATCTTGCTGCCTTAATAGATACCATACCGTTATCTCAGAGGTTAAAGTCTGAAAGTTTCAGAGTGTTTTGGATGGTTTTCCCCTCATCATGTACAGTAAGTGCGACTTTTACAATTTTCACGTCCGCAATGCCAGTTTTTATAAATAAAATATTATATGCTCTTAGGAGTACCAACCCTTCTACATTCTATTAATATTTCTGTTTTAACAGAGTGTGTGGTCTTCAAAAAATTTATGTTTTTCCAATCATCCATACAGCTTTATATTTTATTAATTCAAACAAATGTGATATTATTGCACTTCTTTAACTCTGTGTCTGATTTAGAATGGGCAGAACATCTAACCACCCATAGATAAAATTAACCATTATTTTTATTCTTCCAGTCTAAATTTGCACAGCAAAAATCAATGACAGCTTTAACTAATTAATGCTGGCAAGTGACTGTGGCATAAGGGAGATAATCCACGGCTAGGTGTGTGTTAAAGAATTTTAAAGAACTTTGTGGAGCCAACCACCCTCCGTTTCGCATCGGGTGGTTCTTCGCCTCCATGTTGTACATTACATTCGTCCACTCGTCCTGATCACCCTGTCTGGGTTTAGTGATAACATCCAGCTGACTGTACATTATCCCTTACTTAACACACACCTAGCCTTGGACTATCCCTTACATACAGGTCACTTACTCATTCTTTATTATTATTATTTTTCACATTTAAGGATAATAGTAAAGTCATCAAAACACAAAAATCCAAAATAAATCAAAACTATGTAATATTTTAGCATATTCAAAGTAGTCACCATTTGCATAGAATTTTCAGAAATGTACTCTTGACATTTTCTCAACCAGCTTCTTGAGGTATCACCCTGGGATGCTTTTTAAACAGTTTTGAAGGAGTTCCCATCAATACTGGGAACTTATTAGCTGCTTTTCTTAATTATTCAGTCCAAGTCATCCATTTCAAAAACTTTTTATTTCAAAAATGAAATAAATTAATGTTGGCACAATTATATTTTTGTCTACAAAACTAATTTCAAAAATTTAAGCAAATGCCTTCAAATCAAAAGGTTTTTAAGATCATGAGAATAATTTCAGTCAAGTGACCCCAAACTTTTGAATGACAGTGTATATATCTTTCAGTTGTCTCAAACAGACCTACATATGAACATAATTCATGTTTTAAATGTATTCCACATAAATAATATTATTTAGAAATATGTAACCCAAGTAACATACTAAAAAGTAATTACCTTAATTGAAAGTCACTAACTGATTAAAAGAATTTAAATTGGAATGTTACACTATTATTGTATGACATTACAGTAACCAATTACTTTGTAATCAGATTACAATCAAAACTGGTTGTCTCCTCAAATAGCAAAAGAGCTCAACAGTGAACGTCCATTTCCAAAAAGCATTTATCTATGAGAAACTTTCGTTTTCACTCTGTAGTGTGTGTGTGAAGGTAATTTGGCCAATGACTGCTTAGCCCCAAACTGAGAGATTTCGCTCATTAACATTACCATACGCTTATCATCTACAGTGTGCCAGAACAAGTGAGGATTTTAACTATTATTGCTGTGAGGGTTGTCATTGTCACAATAATGTTTTTGTGCAAAAATGTGTATTAGACAGAAAAGACCAATGTGTGTTTGTGTGTGTGTGTGTGTGTGTGTTCCCCAGGGGAAATGTTCAGCCTCTTTTTTTCACTCACTGAGCATCATTACTCCTCCCTGCTTCTCTCTCTCTCTCTCTCTCTCTCTCTCTCTCTCTCTCTCTCTCTCTTTCATCCCTCAGGACAGACATCATGTTATATCATATCACTTGGGCAAAATATTTAGACAGACCATAATCAGATTGAACTTGAACTAAAAGAGGTGTGTGTGTTTGTGTGCGTGCGTGTGTGTGTGAAATGAGGGGAAAGGTTATTTCATTATGCTGGGGGATGGATTGATACCACTCATCAGTTGGATGGAAAGAGCAAGTGAGAGAAGAATGAAGCACTTTATTTATTCAGCACATCAATCTAAAATAACAATTCTACTAAGAGCATTTCTCTATCAGCACATCTGCTCCTGTCTGCTTCCCTCGTTCACTCTACACATCTGTGTACAATACGTATCCTCTCTCTCTCTCTCTCTCTCTCTCTCTCTCTCTCTTTCTCTCTTTCTCTGTTTGGGAGGTCAATAGTGATTATTTGTAAAGATGTGTGTATGATGCTTTCATTCGCCTATTACACACCTGCCTGACCACAAAACACCTCCCTTCTACACACACACCTCCCTATGTCACACACACCCACTAGCACAGTAACAAAACACTTCCTTACCTTGCACATACACAAACGCACACAAAACTAATTTAAAAAAGCTTCCCTATCCCGACCTTGCATACATTCACAAAATCTTTACCACACACATGCACACACACTATCTCACAAAACCTCTCTACCCAAGACACACACCTCCCAGTGGGAGTAACAAGACCGAACACTGGCATCGCTGATGACATCACCAGAGGTTCCCAAATCCAAAAGAAAGCTTGTGTGTGAGTGTGTGTGTGACAGACAGAGATAAAAATGCCACATTTTCACTGTTTCACCCTCTGAAATCCCTTCAATGGATGCATTCTGCTGTCATCGTACAGAGAAAAGCTGCGGCTTTCTCCCAATGTCAGGAGACACAGAATAAAAGAGAGAGAGACAGAGAAAGAGAGAGATGCTGTGTGGTCGATAAGCTTGAATGGAGAGAATAAAAAACAGCACAATAGTTTGTGCGCATTTTGTTCTGCAAAGGCATACTTTGACCAACGTCCCACTGTGAAGTGTTGGTGTGTGCAGATTTTTGGGTGAACATGAGGATGTGTGTGTGTGAGAGAGACAGTGAGTGATAAAGAGGGGCCATAAAGGTAAATAGGGTGCCTTGGGGTTTCTAGAGGACTATAGAGAGAAAACTGGAATCTCACGGTCACAACACAATCGATTCTTCTGTTCCCTTTTGACCACACAAACACATACATAAACACACTTTCACAATGTCAGACAAAAAAAGTGTTGTGGCAGACACCATGTTAAAGTAATGGTAACACATGGTAATAGCACCCCCCCACCCCCCAATAAACTAACAAAACAAAGAAACACAATGGTAATACTATGGTAACTTATGTCCAAATATGGTATTACATTGGTGCATTTCCAAAAAAACGAACAAACTAAAACAAAACAAAACATGGTAATACTTGTCCAAAAAAACATCACAATACTATGGTAATTCTGTACATGTGCAAAAACCATGGTATTTCAGTGGTACATGTACAAAGACATGGTAATACAATGGTAATACATGTCCAAAAACATGGTTTTACGATAGTACATATATAATAAATAATAAATAAATAAAACATGGTAATACTATGGTAAAACTTGTCCAGAAAACATCACAATACTATGGTAATTGCATAACAATTGTACATATACAAAACAAACAAAAAATGGTAATACATGTCCAAGAACATGGTATTACAATAAACATGTACAAAAACATTGTATTAGACTGGTACATGTAAATAAATAAATAAATAAATAAAACATGGTATTACAATGGTACATATCCATATATATATATATATATATATATATATATATAGATAGATAGATAGATAGATAGATAGATAGATATTATCAAAAAGCTTGGAAACACCATGATATATGTCCACAAAAAAAAAAATAAATAAATAATAAAAAAAACATGGTAGTTCCATAGCACCATGTCTGAACTTTTGGTACTTTTTGGTTTGTCATAGTTAGTGACACACTAAACCTGTCTCTCTTCTGGACACACACACACAAATGTTGCATTGTTTGTCATTGTTAGCTCCATCTGTTTTTGCTTTCACTGGATAATTAATAACACCAATTTAATAAGTGTTGTTTTGTCATTTCTTTGTCCAACAACAACAACAAAAAAAGAGCTGACAAAGAGGTTATACGCACATACGCACTCAAAAAATCTCCTTCTCTTTCTCTCTCTCTGTCTCTCTCTCTCTCTCTCTCTCTCTCGCTCACAGATGCACATTTTGGACTCCCCCATCGGCTGCACTCTGCTCTTTGTTCCCTGATCAATATTTTAATAAGCAGAAAGGATGAGGGTTTAATCTTAATCAATAAGGGCCTTGCGCAGTAAGGAAGGATGAGAAGAGAGCAAATCTTCCTCACTGACACTGCATACATTATCTGTCTGGTGTTATCAAATGCACTCTTCAGAATGCATAACACTACATTAACAGACTTTAACATATGTACATCACCAAACACTACACTTCACAACATTTCCCAAAAAGCAGGTAATATATTATCTCTACCAACCTTACAGAACTTCAAACATTGGGTGTGTTTACATGGGCAACAAATTCAGATACGGAAACTACCAGCTTAACATTATCAGCGTATTATTTTATTTTAAGGGTTTACAAGAAAAATCAATAAATTGACAATGCAAAAAAGTTTCTCTCCATTCTAATTAATGTCCAAATGTAAACAGCATTTAATAAGTTAACAAAGATACATGCAAAGAGAAATTGGGGTAAAAGGGCAAAAATCTGGTTGTGTCATTGAGGTTTTGCTTAAAACGATTAGGTCCTTTAAGTGCCAGTAAAAGAAAACCAGGCATTTACATGTCCTTTCATGTTGTCAACTTAGTAAGCATACTCACAATCTTCTATCTTATAGTCATAAATGCCACATGCGCTGTTCCTATACATATAACCTTAACTGCTCATTTATAAATATATTTATATCATAAATCCAAAGTGATAACACTCATTATAAGGGATATCCACCCATCTGGAGACATCAGGGGTTAAGTGTCTTTCTCAAGGACACAATGAAACTAAATCAGTCCTTGCAGGATTTTAACCTACAACCTTTGACTTATTAAGCCTGAGCATTACCACTAGGTTACACCACCAGTTTGGTTAAGCATGATGTGATTTCAACATTTCTCGATCAACATTTTTCTTGGTCCTGAACAACATTCCAACGAAATAACCATAGCCACCCAACCCTTACCCTTCCCTACCCCTTACTCTAGGGTCAGGAGCTTTGTTGCAGGGCAGCAATTGAAGGGATGTTCCAATACTTAAGTGAGGAGAGACAGTTGCTCCGTGACACTTGGTATGGATGTGTAGGGTGAGTTTAACAACATTATTAAAATGCTTAATATGATTTATCTTAGTAGAACATTTATCTGGAACAATATTCCTACAATCAGGTTTTAGGGACAGGGTTAAGGTAAGGTTAAGGCAGTGGTTCTCAAAGTGTGGGGCGCGGAAGACTGACCCATCCTCAAATCTCATTCACTTTCACACATTCAACAAAAATACACATAAGATGCACCGATGTGTGCAATTTCTTTTCCTCTGCCTTTTCTCCTGACTTGTTTAAACTTTCACCTGGCACCGTAGCGCGTCCTGCGTGCGCATCTCTTGACAGCCCAAAGCGCTGATGTCAGGTGCGCTCATGTAAACAAGGTAATTCTTGGGTGTGTGCCTGTTTCAAATGAGTGACGAGGTGAATTAACATTTAAATTTCGGTCTGTTCCTCACACAACACTATCATGTGGCTTCAGAAGAATTGAAATCTAAGGCACGAGTGTTATGGATGACTTTAAGGTGCTTTGATATGTGCTTTCGGAGCTTGGACAGCCACAAACACGATCCTCTCTTCCCTGAATCTTGTGTTTCAATGATGAAAAAGTAATACTGATTTTGAATGACAAGGGTGAGTAAATGATGGAGGAAAGGTCCGTTTTTATTAAAGTTTATCAGTAGCATTAATCAGGTGCAAATTATTGTCCAGAGGTCCTGATCACTACCGAAAGCACGTAGACGGCGCTGTCACATGATACTTGTTACTTTTTTCAGTAAAGGGTAGGATGCGACAAGCACAGTCAATCATTATTACTGGATGAGGATTTAAAAAAACTTTCATAGACTGCTGAAGCTTATTTCTATTCATAGACATGAATCCTTGCAATTATCAGTTTTTTTTATAAAAAAAATAAAAAAATAGTTTTTCGTGTTTCAAAGGGGGGCGTGACCAGAAAAAATTGAGAACCACTGGGTTAAGGTAAGGTTAATAGCTTGTGCAATATGCTTATTCACATAATTTCTCTCTAGAGTCAGAATGAGAGAGGAAGAACACCATAAAAGTCATCGCTGACAGATGAACAGGATGATAAGCTAGCAGAGTAATTGGATAGCAGTATGCTAAGCTAGTATGCCAATTGGCTAATGATGTGCTAAGCTAGCAGGATAATAGGCTTGTGATATGCTAAGCTAGCAGACTAATTGGTTAGCGGTATGCTAAACTAGCATGCCAATTGGCTAATGATGTGCTAAGCCAGCAGGCTAATAGGCTACTGATATGCTAAGCTAGCAGACTAATTGGTTAGCAGTATGTTAAGCTAGCATGTCATTTGACATTGCAGTGTGGGACTAGACACCCACACTGTCTGTCTTCGTTTACCACACCAGGTTAACCTTGTCCTTAGGTTGAGGTCTTGTGTGTTTAGCTTTTGGTGCAACCTAACAAACCTCTACTGCATCATGTTTAATACAAATGAGCAGCCTGCAGGTCAAATGCAAGTCATTACTAATCAACGTCTTACAGTAACATTATAAGATGTCAATATCCCTGACATTCCCATGGCAGATGGTACTGATATTTTTTTCTGTTAATTAGGCCCTCGTTAGCTAATCGACAATTAAAACATTCTCAGTAACTTTATGATGCCTCTGTCTTGACTGCGCTATCTGTGTAAAGATAATTAATGCTATTGTTTCTGTCATGTTTGTTGCAGCGGACAATGGCAGTAATTGGTGTGTGCGTCCACAAGGGATGCAGAACAAGCGCACGCTCACTAAAAATTCCATCCCGGAATGCTGCATTGGCAAGACAGGCTGAAGTGGTGCCAAAGCCATAATGAGATCTGTCACAGCCATACAAATGAACAGGTGACAGAGAAAGACGTGAATATGAGATATGGCAGGCGTATAGAGCTCTGAAATCTCTCTCTCTCTCTCTCTCTCTCTCTCTCTCTCTCTCTCTCTCTCTCTCTCATGCACACACATACAGTAACTCGCAATCTGTGCATGCCCCCTTCAACAGATGTGACCACAGAATGTTGACATGGTTGGGACCATACAGCGGGCATAAACATACACAGGCAGCATTTCACAGTTCTATCTTTTTCTTATTTTCTCTCTTTCTCATTCTGTTGTTGTTCTCAATTGTTGGGTTGCAAAAATTGGTCGCAGGTCTGTTAGGGTTGTGGACAGTAGGAGAAAACCAATAACGCTAAATGAAAATTATTAACTGTAAAATGTAAGTTGCTCAATATCAACCTCTTTTTTAAAAACTGTTGTACAAAAGACATAGGCCTATTACACTCAATTGTGCTGTTGTACTGAATATCAGAACCCTTACAAAAATCGAAAGTTCTGGCAAACTTGCTGCAAACTTGCCACGAATTTGCCACAAATTAGCCACTCATTATTGTCACATGCAAATAAGATTTGTGGCAAACTCTTCATTGTCACCAAAGGTTTGCTGCAGGTTCACCACTTCTGGTGAAGAGATGCAAATTTCTGGCAAACATTTGTGGCAAAATGCAAGCTCATTTGCATATGAAATAATGAGTGGGAAATTTACAGTAAGTTTGCAGCAAGTTTATCAGAGCTGTAGATTTTTTTGTAAGGGAACTCTTGTTCATGTGATATTGCATAATTGTTAGGACTGTCAGTCAATTAAAAAATTGAATTGATTTAATTACATCATGTGCAGATAAATTAATCAAATTAATCGCATATATCAGTATTTACTGAGAATAATAAACAAATTTAACAGGCCTATATAATTCAAATAATTCAAATACATTACAGTATTTACATGTACATATATACAAGTATATTGGCGAGACAGACAAGTAAAGAATTTAAACAATATAAAAAGTGGCTTTAAAAGTTAAAACTATTCTATTTTATTTCCATTTCATTGAACATAACCCTATTATTGGCCCAATTTCATCTACACTATCTTTAATTGTTGGTCTGTGTGCTCATTTGTCAGACGGACGAATTTGGAGCGTCTCACTTTTGTTGCATTGCGTCTCGTTGATTTTGGCATATGTCTTAAACGCTGTGTTTTTAGGATGCTGTGTTAAGTTAAACATAGTTTGAAACATTGGAAAATGTGTCTCAATATCCCTACATTCTGTTGTGCTCAGTCCAGCTGTCTTTGAGTGCAAATGTGCTTTATCTTTGGAAAGCTGAGTTGCTTCTCTCATTGGTTTGACGAGGCGTGGTTTTCTGTACAGCTGGAGTTGCGCTGACTGCCCCCTACTGCCACAAATCTGCAAAAATATCAAGGTGGTACAGCAAGCTTGAATTGACCCGATAGTAGAATTTACTGACGGGTCAGGGGCACGATTAATTGTGCTAATTTGTTTTAGAATTCTTTTTTAAATAATTAATCACACAAAATTACTGTTAAATTGACAGCCCTAATAATGATCATCTTTTAAAAGGGAGGAGAAACGCTTTCAACTATAACTTTGTAAAAGCTAGCCGAATTAGCTAAATGGCAACTTCGACAGCATGAAATGCCCCCATTCTCGAAAACCATGAACAAAAATACACAAGGTTAAAGAAAACATGACTCAGACAGCATTAAATATAGCTTGAAATGAGGACAAACATAATTTTTGTTGACTACAATGCATTTTGTTCTGTGAATTATTGGCTGCCAAAAGCAAGAAACCACTACATTTCAAGAGACATTTTGAAACCAAACACTCAAACTATAAAAACAACCCTTTTTTTAATAAGCCATTTATTGTGATTTTAATAAATGACCATTAATAAATAAAAAAGGTATAAAGTAATTTACATTTTTGATTTTAAAGCTGAAGTGTGTAATATTTGGATGATAAAATACTCCTTTACCAGCTTAATATGCAGACGCAACTATAAGTAACACTTTTGTAGGTTCATTTCCCTAAAAATGGTAAACTCTGTTGCACTGTGGCGCTTTCGAAACAGCTCTGTTTCTTTGAGCAACCTGACCAGCCCAACATAGCAACACTGGAACAACCAATAGTGTGAGTCTGGGGCGGGATCTGTTTTTACTGCAACATGATCACACAGTTGACCCCATTAATCCAAATCACAAGTGCCATCCCCCATCAGACATCTACATTCAGTCAGTTGTGAACACATTTTCCTCTAGCACTATCTCCTAGATCCGGGTTCGGGTCCCATGGAAGCCAGAAAATAATCATGTTCACAAAAACAATTGTAAGCATGATTCGAAGGTTGAATTTTCCCTCTAAAATTACAATTTGACCCCACTGATGGTTAGGTTTAGGGTTAGGGTTTGATTTAGTGTTGTAAAAGACTGTATTACATTTACAACTAAAAATACAACTTGCTTTTGGCACCACTCTATGGAAATTTCACACACTGGAGCTCACACTTGCCCATACGCCCAAATGAGAAAATTCACAGTATGATCAGTCTGTTTACTGACCAATGGAAGACAATGGGAAACTATTTTTGCCGATCCGTTTGGTGATGTTAGTGACACAGAAATTATACACTTTACTTTTAAAGACATTTTTGTCTACTTTTATATGAAAAATAATTTGGTATTTTGTTAGGTCACCACTTGTCCTTGTCCAGTGTAAAATCTGTGTCCTGAAGCAAAAGCAGGTTATAGCCACTGTGCTAATTAGACTCTTGTAGCTCACATCAGTCATTCAAAAGTAGAACTGCTGTTTCCTGTTTTGCTTTTGATTGATGGCTGCTGGCTGATGGTCTCTCTGGGGTCCACATCCATCACTGCCGTTAGGGTTTTACCGCAGGGCCATGAGACTGTCACCCATCATGATCTACACATTTATGACTTGTGCATGCAGGACGACCAGATGGACTGTCACATGATGTATTAGCACTGTTGAGTCTGGGGAGGTGACGGGACTTTAGCTGTACTGCCATCAGAACTGTTGTGAAGTGGGAAGGTGTCAGGATGGTAGAGCTGGCGTGTAATTGGTTAATTAAGGTGTCAGTCACCACTGAGAGTACCACTGGTGTGGTACCTCAAAGTAATGTGATCATATTGGTTTGATGGATGAAGCCATCTGTGCTGCTTTTTGTTTGAGCATATGTGTTAGAGTTAGCAAAAGTGATCTCTATAATGTCTCAATTGTTTTTTCTAGAAGACTTTTGATTAAGTCTCCTGCTTTTCAGATTTTCTCATAAGAAACAGACACCCGTAATCTCACATGTATCTCCTCTAAAGTGAAGAGATCTCAGGAACTGTGACACTGAACTGTGTTCAGATTTGCCAAGATATCAAAGTCTGCCATCAAAACTCACTATGAAAATTTGATTATAAAACATTTCTTTTATAATTTTCACAAGACCAAATTATCTGAGCTATGCTTACCACATTCATTTGACCTCTTTTACTGTAGTACAACAATTGTCTCATTTGTTTCTATTTTGTTTTCTGCTAATAAATTTTAAGTCAACATGAAAAAGCGTTCACAACCTATTTTACTTCCGTAATGTGAAACTGGAAATCCAACAAGAAAAATATGGGTAACACTTTACAATAATGTTCCCTTTGTTAAGGGTTTGTAAAGGGGTTCATTACTGATTAATAATTAATTTACAAACGCACAATAAATAATTGATATGTGGTTATAATAACATGCATAAAAGGGTGACCTTCATGCAGTACATGCCAGATAGTGAGCTATTTTACCTGACATGATATAAATACTTAATAACACATATTCAACATGAGAAACCTATGTACATAAAGTTCAGTATGTTTTAATGGTCATCAGGCTTTATTATATGATGCTGTGAATGAGCATGAAGAGCTGAAAAGTGTTTTTGCAGAGGACTTTAGGTAACTAGGACTAGTTAGGTTGTGACAGCAGTAACAAGTTAGTGCGTCAGCCTCCCATGCCGGCTGACTCCGGTTCGAATTCCGCTAGCACTGCTTTTCAACATTGGAGTAACAAGGTAGTGCATGTATGCCTTTGTGTGTGTTTGCTGTGGCTCTTGTCAGCACATCGCTTAAAATTGCTAAGATGTAAGTTTAAGTATACTTCTCAGCAGTTACGAGTGTCGCCAGTCTTGTACATAATATATCTTTTCTATTGCTGAACAACTGTTTACAACCCCACTGAGTCGCAGGGACATCCAATGCTCTGGATTTTATAGACATTGTTTTTTGTACTTCTAAGCCGTGCGTTTACTAGAAAATAATTGCACACCTTAGAACGTCTTACAACCAATTAGAATCAAGCATTCAACAGACCCGTAGCATAAATTACAGTAACTAATTACTTTGTAATCAGATTACACCTATCACTTTCCCCCAGGGACTGATTTGATGGTGTAATGTGTCCTCTATATGACAGGCGGGGAGGAGTTGAAAAATAAGAAAGGTGATATAAGATTACAGACAAATACAAGACAAACATTGTTTTTCTTTGGAATAACATGCACTGATGAATTGTTTACAATAAGACCAAGAACGTGTATTAAGACAGAAAGTTAACTTTAAGGAAAACCATATGAGACGATCTAGTAGCTGGAAAAGCTACTTCTGAGCAATCAAATTTTCTTCTGGGCTGACACAAACAACCTTACAAGAATGTACACAAATGCAGGCATATCAGTAATTCCCATTGCATGTAGGGAAAGCATTTATGAAGGTAAGTTTGCGGTGAGTAAGTTGTTTAAGAGTGTGTGAGTCAGTCGGCGTGTGGGAATGAGGCATTGTAAATTATGTCTGCAGGCATCAGCAAATACACTCCTGCAGAGATGGAGGGATCCTATGACAGAATGATAGAGCACAGATGAAAACAGACCTCACAAGTGTGTGTGTGTGTGTGTGTGTGTGTGTGTGTGTGTGTGTGTGTGTGTGTGTGTGTGTGTGTGTGTGAGTGTATTAGCTCTGCCAAGACAGCATGTTTTCAATTGTTTCTGCCATTATTTTTTTCTTAACTGCACGTGGTTGAATGTGAAAAAGCTTCCCAAGTTAAAAGCTTTTCCTGGTCAGTCGAGTACACTGGGCTCAGTTGTCTTCCTGGGAAATGCAGTGGATTGCGATACAGCAGAAACAGTTGAGACTGAAATGGTGAATCTTATGAAAACTGTCAAGAAATATCCAGGTCATATTTCTCCACAAAATCACAAGAAAGGGACCATTAGGATTATTTACGATGCGCTATTATTTTCATGACAGTTGAATTAAGTGTGAAATACAGTTGTACATCATGGTAATATTTGCTGTACTTAATTTAATTCATGCTGATTTTAATAATTTGAAAAAGCCATTGAGTCTGGACAGGATAATTTGTATTAGTTTATTACAGTACAGTACAGTATTATTTTGTTGTTTTCTTTAAACATTTCACAATGCAAACAATCCAAATGGTCCTAAAATAGGCTTCGGGGTTAACCAAAAAAAGAAATTAGAATCCTTTTTTACTATAAATTCTTCTCGCTGCCCAGTAGGTGGCGATATGCACGAAGAATGCAAATCACCAAAAACAAGAGAGGAACAATGTGACAGTGAAAGTGGATATATATATATATATATATAAAGGACTTAAATATGAATCTGTTTCTCACCTAAACTTATATTACTTCTGAAGATATGAATTTAAGAGTCTTGGTCACCATTCACTTGCATTGTATGGACCTACAGAGCAGAGTTATTCATCTAAAAATATTCCTTTTGTGTTCTGCAGAAGAAAGAAAGTCATACACATCTGGGATGGCATGTGGGGGAGTAAATGAAGAGAGAATTTTCATTTATGGGTGAACTATTCCTTTAAATTCAACTGTAAGTTCAGTGTAAGTAACCCATTAAAATATACCTTAATGTAAAGTGGGCACATACTGTATAAAGCATTTATTAAGGAGTTGCAAACATTAGAAACCATACATAAAGTTCAGTATGGTTTCATGAATCATGAATTATGGCATTTTATGTTTTTGATTAACATAAATATGAATAAGTTTATTAAGCATTTGTAACATGTGAGGTAAAATGGCTCACAATTTGGCAAGTATTAAATTAAAGTTACTAATGAGTGTTATTATAAACGCATATCAATAATTTACAATGCATTTTTTTTTTACTGACATATTAGTCATTAGTAAACCTCTTTATAAACATTTAACATAGTAAAATAATGTAAAGTGTTACCCCTTTCTTATTAAGATTCACCCAAAAAGTCATGGAAGTCTTTAGTTGACCAGAGCTGCTCCCGGACAGAGAGAAAAACATGAGAACGAGATGAGAAAACTGGAGACAGAGTGAAAGAAATATAGAGAGCGTGAGATGAGCATGAGACACCTTCTTAAAACAGAGAAAAAAGGAAGACATGAGCAAACGAGGAAGAAATTGGGTGAAAGATTAGAGGAGAGGAGCATGAAATGAAAGTATTGAGTGGGGAAAGATAGGAGTGGATAATCGAAAAAAGTAATAAAGTGGAAAAAGAGAAGGAGGGGAGAGAATTAGAGAAGGGAAGGGAGGTAGAGAGTAGGAATACAAATTGAAAGGGAAAGAAGGTGGAAACGGAGGCGGGTCAAAAACTCAGGCAGAGATAGAAAGAGAGAGAGGTTATGTTCAGAATGGAAAATTAGCTTACTACTTTACAGAATACTGCGCAGTGTACACTGTACTGCCTATTTCGTACAGTAGGCATTATTAAACAATAAAAGTTTCAAACAGAAGTATGCTACATTGTTGTCACATGACCTCATGATGCTGCATTTGAGAGTCCAGTTATCCTATTGGAAGGCTATGTGATGTTAAAAAGACATTTTAAAAATTGTGGGTGATATTACTTTAAGTTAATGCATCACATTGTAAATGGAAAAACAAGTCAAATGCATGACATACTCCATACGGTATGCACATTTTTATTAAAGGGATAGTTAACCTAAAAATGAAAATTCTCTCATCATTTACTCCCCCTTATGCCATCCCAGATGTGTATGACTTTCTTTCTTCTGCTGAACATAAACAAAGATTTTTAGAAGAATATTTCAGCTCTGTAGGTCCTCACAATATAAGTAAATCATGATCAGAACTTTTTAGCTCCAAAAATCACATAAAGGAAACATAGAAGTAATCCATTAAATCCTTCCTTCGGAAGTGATATAACAGGTGTGGGTGAGAAACAGATTAATATTTAAGTCATTTTTTACTCTAAATCTCCACTTTCACTTTTACATCTGAAAGTCACATGTGGTGCCTGTTTAGTTTCACTTTCACATCTGAAAGTGGAAGTGGAGATTTAGAGTAAAAAAGGAATTAAATATTGTTCTGTTTCTCACCCACACCTATCATATCACTTCCGAAGATATGGATTTAAACACTGGAGTCTTATAGATTAATTTTATGTTTACTTTATGTGCTTTTTGGAGATTCAAAGTTCTGGCCACCATTTACTTGCATTCTATGGACCTACAGAGCTGAGACATTCTTCTAAAAATCTTCATTTGTGTACTGCTGAAGAAAGTAAGTCATACATAGCTGGGATATCATGAGGGTGAGTAAATGATGAGAGAATTTTCATTTTTGGGTGAACTATCCCTTTAATTTTTTACATGTTACATATGTTGCAGAAGTAGAAAGTAAAGTAAGTAAAGTAGTAAGTATTAATTTACATAGGGTCAGAAATTAACATTTTTACTATGGGGTAATATTTGCCCACTGGATCTGATGTTTGGGGGCATTTTTACTTTTATGAGGGCATTTAAAAAAGAAAACACCTTGTGCCGTGCTTATAAAATACTTGAATTTAATCCATTTATTAATATGAATTCCACTTTAATTTAGTAAAGTTTTTGTCTATTAATTTAAATTAGTATCAATCCATATTTTGTCATAATATGTATCAGGCTAAGAATAAAATATTAGAAAATGTATCTGATGTTAAGAGGGAATTCATTATGGGGTCATTTACTGTATGTCCCTTTCTGTGGCATTTTTGCCTCACACCCCTTCAGTTATCCCATCAATGCGCACAACCCCGATGGCTCACTGTTGCGCACTGTCTCTGTGTTTATATCCACGTGTCTCCCTGCTGAACGCGTTTAGATGTGCTCTACAATATGGAATAGCCCCCCTCCAGTCCAGGCCCCCATCAAGCCCGGGCCCAGGACAAAAGTTCCAGCTGACCCCCTTATCGGCGGCCCTGATTCCTCACATTAAGCCACCAAAAGAATATGTGTGGAACAAAATCATGATGATATACTTTATTTTTTTGAGAGGCACTATGACACAATGAATATCCTGTGATGTTTGTCACTGATATACAATAATTCCACTGTCACAGGAACAAAAATACATTTTAATTAAAATAATGCAAAATATAGTTACATGGCTAGTAAGAAATACTCGTTTGTTTGTTTGTTTGTTTGTTTTTACATATTTTATAATAAATAAATTATAATAAAAAATAATTTGTTTAGTAATATTTTTACATACTTTTGGACCCTGTGTAAATGTCATTAAAGCCTAAGTACAGCCTTAACAACCTGGTACTCCTCTCATTTCAGAGATCTTATGGTTATTTTGTTTTTATTTTGTTTGTAGGCATGTTTTTATTTATTGCTTGATTCAAATTATATTTTTTGTTTGAAACTCAAAAGTTGTGAATTGCTTGTACATAATATAGCACTGTTATAGTTCCATCTACACATTTTTTATATATTACTCCCAATGCACTCAAATTGTTTAGGGGCACTAAAATAGTTCTGTAACTGGGGCCCAACACTGGTGCTCTGCCCCTGGAGAGGAGCGCTTTTTAAATGTTGCTGCCTATGAGTTGCTGCCTGTTAAGGGTGTTCCAAATCATTCTCTTATGAGGCTTCATTTCAGTTAGGATGCTGCCATAGAAAGCTGTTGCCTATGTATGCAAGTAGGTTTTTGAACAGACCCATAATTTCTGGGTTCTTTCTTTTGATATGGGGATGAAATATGGCCAGGACATGTTCTTGACACATTTTGTGAGATTCACCCAGATACATTCGAATAATGGAATAATGGAATAATGTATAGATGGGCAGATAGGGATATGAGGAGAAGAGAATGTGATGGTGGAAGTATATACTGTATCTGAGAAAAAGAGAGAGAGAGAGAACATTGGGTAGGGTTTGAAAGATGAAGTGATGAGCAGAGAAAAGAGTGAATAATGAAGGCCAGAGGACCAGGACAGGATGCTGAGCAAGAGAAGCAGACTTGAATGAGGGATGAGATTGAGAGAGAGAAATAGAGAAAGAGAGAGCGGAAGGGAAGGGAAGGATATAGGTGTAGGAAATAAGTAGAATGTCGCTGTATTGAAGCAGGCTGCAGATGAGGAATGGGGGAAAGTGAGGGAGAGAATTTGGGAGAGAAAGATAGTTTTGAGTTTTAACAACACAATACAATACTCAGTGTTGGGGAAGCTACTTTGAAACTAGTTTGACAAACTAGTTTAATAATTTAAAGTAGTTAAGCTACAGTCAAGCTACTCTTTTGAAAAAGTAGCTACACTACAAGCTACTTTCAAAAAGTAGCTAGCTACATTGAAGCTACTTAATGAGGCAATATTTTTGCAATGTTACTATAAAACCAATAATAATAATAACAAATTTTACACTAATAACATTTATCAATTAATAAATGTATAAATTAAATACAATAAATGTATTTAATTAAAGATCATTAAAAATGACATTAAACACAATAAAAAAAAAATTAAAAAAAAAAAAATATATATATATATATATATATATATATATATACAGGTATACTTCACACTTTTCAGTCCTCCTGCTGTGCCCAGGTGTAGCCTACTTCTCTAAAGATCAATTTTTCTCCTTGGGCTGATGTTTTATGCTTGTCACGTAATATTTAGTATGGATAATATATTAAGAGAGACTCTGGGCTTGTTTCTGCCTGCACCTGTGCTCTTGTTCAATGTATTTTCTGACTCTTTTTTGCCATTAACAACAAGTGCCAGCTTTACAGGTCACATACAGAGGTTGCGCTACAAATATCTGACAGACTGAGTTGTAAAATTTCCATCATGGTCTATTTTCATCAGTCATATTAGTTTAAATATCCCTGATAGGCTACGTAGTAAAGGCTATTTGATGTTGTCTCAATATAGTCAACATTTTCAGTTAAAAGTGACTTTGCGTAATAAGCGTGAGTCTGATAAAACAGGTGTTCTATTTAATAATTTGCAGAATTGGGGAATGTACTTTTAAATGTGTACCTACATTATTGATGTTTCTTGCTAAGAGCAACAGAGCGGCAGAGCACGTCCGGCGATCTCTTTCCCACGCACAAATACAGCGCGCGAAGAGAACTAGCAGGCGAGCGCGAGAGAGAACGTGCAAATAGCCAGAATTATCACATAAAGACATGTACACATGAAAACTGATGCACAGTATCAAATACACAGAATGTATGATAGTCCTAATTGTAGAGAGCACATTAATATGAAGACAAAGCCAAATTCCGGACATTTAGAGGCGATTTTAAAATCCTGGCTGGACGCTTTTTTTTTTCATATATCCAAAAAAGAGGACATGTCCGGGAAAAGGAGGGCATATGGTCAACCCCTACAGTAGATAGTCACATAATAATCAATGCCATAATAAAAAAAAAATTTTACCAGTCATTTTATTTATTTGACATGAAAATAATAGTTAATTAAATGCTAAGAAATAGAGAAAATGTGTTATCAAATAGTTATGCATGATAGGAATTATTTCTCTCACTGCTCCCAATAACACACAGATTATGAGAAATGAAATAAACATATTCAGAAAATAAAATAAATCCCTCAAAAGGCAATAACTTACTGAATTAGTTTATTTAAAAAGTAAAGATGTTGTCTATATTAAAAACTGTTTGGAACATTCTTGTTTCATAGAAAAGAATGGTGTTCTTTTATCTTTAAGTAAACAAACTGTGGTTGGTTGCTTTACACAACCATCAGACAGCCTCTTATTATCCAAGTGAGGTCTTGATCAGTGGTCCTCCATCCAGACCTTGATTGACATGGCTGTGTTTTGCATAGACCATTGTCCTGCTGGAAAAAACAATCCTCAGAGTTGGGGAACATTGTCAGAGCAGAAGTAAACAAGTTTTCTCCCAGGATAAACTTGTACATGGCTTGATTCAAGACCAATCTGCCCGAATACAGCCTTGCTGAAGCACCCCCAGATCATCACCGATCCTCCACCTGGTCGTCTAATGGTTATATGGAGACCTGGAGAGGCCTTCAAGCCACAGTATGGAATTTGGGAGAAATGTTGTCAGTACTTTATAGAATAAAACAAAAATGTTCATTTTACTCAAACACAGACCTATAAATAATAAATCCAGAGAAACTGGTAATTTTGCAGTGGTCTCTTAATTTTGTTCTTAGTTCTGATTGGCTGTTCACATTGCAAAGGATTATGAGTATTTAAACATTTTCTCTCTCCATCCAGTAGAAGTGTAGTGCTTTTTGTTAGGTGTTTTGTGAGTTGTGTGTGCTAACCTTGATCTGTGTTATGTAACAGATGCAAAAGCTCTTGTGTATTATTCACATCTGCCTGTATTCCATCTTCATGATATCACTAATGGAGATTTTGTTGAACCCCATGATCTGTGTGGTGTTACACTGGATTCAGAAGTGGGATGGCAGACCATGATTTAACACAGGTCTGTGGGATCTGGACAGCTTCTTTGCAGAACTGTGCCAATGTTATCAGCCCCAGGTTGAAGATGGTGCCATTGCAACCAGTTTGAGAACCCAGGAAGAGGATGTTAAGCCATCAGACTAGAGAGAGGTGGCTGGAACTAGCACGAGATACACCGGTGCCTGTTCTCAGGATGATTTGATCACCTCTTTTGAGGCATGAGCCCGAAGTCCCCACGGCCAGGACCGGGAAGAGGATGGTTTTCTATCTGATGAGAGTGAGCATACAGATCCTCGATCTCGAATGCGCAACAGCGGGGAATGTGGGTCAAGCCGCGGCTGCGAGGGTCCTTGTGAAGCTTTCAAGGTATGACGGGTAGGCGCCATCTGAGTCATACTTTGCACAGGTCCAGCTGGTGGCCTGGCCTGGTGGGTGGCACTTTGGGGAGCGGCGTACCCTGGAGCAATAGTGAGATAAATTGGCTACCCATCAGAGGAAGGAGGGTGAAAGCCTAGGGTCCCTTGTGGCAGATGTCCAATTCTACACCCGACAAGGGTCCCACAGTGTGAGGTGGGGGCACAGGGGAAGTTGGCCCTCCACACTTTTCTGCAAGTGCCTCTGCAATAAACAAAGGATTATTGGAGACATAATTGGACATTTTTGCTGCCCGGGACGAGGAGTGTAGAGTGACATCGACACGGGCCCCTCCACCTGCAACCACACCGTCTGCCATTGACCAAGCAGCTGGCAGCAGAACAGAAAATATGGGAAATGAAGCAGGCAGGAGTTATTGAACCCTCAGACAGCTCGTGGGCAGCACCGGCAGTGCTGATAAAAAAGAAAGGCTCGTCGTGGTGGCCGAAGCCTCAACACTGTCACAAGGAAGGACTCGTACCTGTTGCCCCAGATAGACGACATCCTGGACTATATCACTGGGTCCAGTTGGTTTAGATGCCTTGATCTTCGTAGCACTACTGGCAGGTAGAGCTATCCCCGAATACTAACCAAAGACTGCATTTACCATCGGGCAGGGGCTGTGGAAGTTTTGGGTTATGCCGTTTGGGCTGTACAACGCCCCAGCCATGTTCGAATGACTGATGGAGTGGGTGCTCCAGGACATTCCTCGCTGCTGCTGTCTGGTCTATTTGGATGACCTCCTAGTGCATGTACAGGACTTTGAAGGGGCACTGTGTATTTTGCGGGAGGTTTTTGAAGCGATCTGCCAAGCCAATTTGCGACTGAGTCCCAAGAAATGCATGTTGTTAGAAGGGAGACAGCGTACCTGGGTCACATGGTAAGTGCTGCTGGCATGGCCACTGACCCCACAAAGGTGTTCATTGTGCGAGATTTGCCTATTCCCAACAACGTTGCTGGAGTGCGGAGTTTCCTGGGTCAAGCTTCCTATTACCGGCAGTTCCTCAAAGATTTTGCTACCACCGCCAGCCCACTGCATTGGCTGATGGACAAAGGAAGGCCTTTTTGCTGGAATGAGGCTTGTGCCATGGCTTTCCATAAACTTCAGCAAGCATTGGTCCAAGCTCCAGTACTGGCATACCCACGTAAAGACAAACCCTTCATTGTGGACACTGATGCCAGCAACGAAGTTATTGGGGCTGTGCTCTCCCAGGTCGGGGAGGATGGAGAGAGAGTCATTGCTTACTACAGCCAGACACTTAGCCGTCCTGAAAGGAATTACTATGTAATGCGCAGGGAGCTACTTGCGGTGGTACAGACTCTGCGCCATTTCTGGCCATATGTACGGACAGAAATTGCTATTGCGGAGGGACCATGCATCGCTGACTTGGCTCCTCAATTTTAAGGATCCGGAGGGTCAGATAGCTAGTAGCATTGCAGGATTACCACTTTGAAATTCAGCATCGGCCTGGTCGGCAGCATGGCAACACTGATGTTCTTTCCCGTCGCCCCTGCAAGGCTGGGGAATGCCGCTATTGTCAGTGTTTGGAGGAGCGGACAGCAGCGCTGAGGACGGCCTCAGCATCAGCTAGCCCCGACGCTGAGGAGGACCAACCCGGCTTTGACCACCAACAACTGTGGTAGCACAAGGAGGGGGACCCTGTGCTTGGCTGGAGAATGGGCAACAACTGGAGTGGAAGGTAGTAACTTGGCTGGACCCCGAGGTAAAAGCCTACCACTCGAAATGGGAAACTCTGCCTCTGCGGGATGGCTTGGTGTATCGGTGCTGGCAGTCGCCAGTGTATGAAACTTTCCAGTTCCAGCTGTTGGATCCATGGTCCCTCCACTCAAAAGTACTAAAAATGGTGCATGGCTTGGTGGGGGAGGGTCATTTTGGCATAACAAAGACATTGAACTGTATGTGCATTGCTGTGATGTATGTACTGCCCAAAAAGGGCCATCCTAAAGACCACATGCCCCCCTGCAGCATTACTTGGTGAGGGCACCCATGGAACGTGTTGGGGTGGACATCCTCGGGCCATTTCCCACCTCAGAGGCCGAGAATCGCTACATTCTGGTGGCCATAGATTATTTCACGAAGTGGCTGGAGGTGTATGCGATTCCTGAACAAAGTGCCATTACAACTGCGGGGAAGTTGGTCGAGGAGATGTTCTGCCGGTTCGGTGTACCTGAGGAGATCCATAGTGATCAAGGGTGGAACTTCAAGGCGGAGGTGTTCACAGAGGTCTGTCGGTGGTTGGGGGTACGAAAGATCTGTACCACCCCTCTTCACCTGCAGAGTGAGGGCCTAGTGGAGTGCTTTAATCGCAGGAGTCAACCGGATATTCCTGCAGGGCTCATGTTTGGGTGCAAGCTACGAACGTCCGTGGATTTAATTTTTGGGGCACCTCCTGAGATGGACATTCCTGGTGGATCCAGTATATATTACCTCTGTTGGCTGTGGGACCGGTTGCGGGTAGTTCACACCCTGGCTAGAGAGTGACAAGAGGCGGCTGCTGGCAAGCAGAAGAGCACTTACGACACAGAAGCAAACAGCCAGGACTTTGGCGCTGGAGATCAGGTTTGTGTTTACTGCTCTATCAGGAAAAAAGGACATTCTCCTAAATTGGATAGTCATTGGCTGGGACACTGTGAGGTGTTGAAAAAGATCTCAGACATTGTATACAGGATTCGTATGGGGCCTTGTGGCACCGGACAGTGGTGCTGCATAGGGACCAATTAGCACTGTACCAGCCACAGGTGGAGGTCCTGACAACTGAGGGCTCTGAAATCCTTGGATACCCGTCAAGCCCTGCACCATCAATGGAAGTAATGGGGCTGCCATCACCTGCACCTCTTTCCCCTCATGGACAGATTATGAACGAGGTGCAACATCAACGGTGCATACGGCAACGACATGGCTTCCTACGGGACAACGTCACATTGGAGGGCTAAACTAATCAGAGCCGCCAGGGACGGCAGCCTCTTCAGGTGGGGCAGTGCAGTGTCCCAGCTTAACTTTGTTCTTAGTTCTGATTGGCTATTCACGTTGCAAAGGATTATAGGTACTTACTATTTTCCTCTCACCATCCAGTAGAAGTGTATTGCTTTTTGTTAGGTGCTTTTGTTAGTTGTGTGTGCAAAGCTTGTTCTTTGTTATGTAACAGATGCAAAAGCTCTGTAACAGATGCA
Organism: Myxocyprinus asiaticus; assembly: GCF_019703515.2. Classification (NCBI taxonomy): domain Eukaryota; kingdom Metazoa; phylum Chordata; class Actinopteri; order Cypriniformes; family Catostomidae; genus Myxocyprinus; species Myxocyprinus asiaticus. The sequence goes on along the minus strand of NC_059370.1, from coordinate 7,997,598 downwards.
AAAGCTCCTGTGTGTTAATGACATCTGCCTGTATTCAATCTTGGTAACATCAATAAAGGAGATTTTGTTGAACCCCAAAATCTGTGTGGCGTTACTATATATATATATATATATATTATGGGGGCCAAACAGGAAATTATTTTATAATATATATACTTGTAAGTCTGAATATATGAATATAAATCTGAATATATTCTGTACTTGTAAGTCAAAATATATAATATAAATCCGAATATATACTTGTAAGTCTAAATATATAAAAATAAATTCGAATATATAGTTGTGAATCCTGAATATATAGTTGTAAGTCCGAATATATAAATATAAATCTGAATATATACTTGTAAATCTGAATATATTTTTATAAAATCACTTTGTGATCAGGATTATTGATAGACAAGCTAAATAAAATTTGATATCTAGCAAAAACAGTTAACATGCTTAATATAATTATTTTATTTTTACACCATGATTGCCATAATCAGCCAGCTTTCCACATATAATATTTATTATTCTTATTATTTATTCTGCTTCATCAATTTCTTGCTGGCCAGGGTTTGGAAGCCCAAGGAGACCTTCATCACAGGCAGTACAAAATGGCAGACTTTCTAATTATTTTGTATAATTACATAACTGCATAATTACATAAATAATTCGCTTTTCAGTGATAAAGTGACAGAGATTATATACAGGTGTTGGAGGATGTGTTGGGGTGCCCTGGTGGAATAGCAACTGCACCTCAGTGGTTTGGTGGACAGTAAAGCAAGTAAAAGTAAAAATGTATATACAATGAAAAACATTAGATTTTTTTTTATCTTTGTCCTTCTGAACAAAAGATCAGCTTTCTCCAGTAACAGAACAAACTCCAGAACTCTGAAACCTTTTATACTGAACCTTGAATTTTTGATTCCTGTGTTATTCTTGCCTTTAAACTTTTACAGTAAAAAACAAGCAAACATGATCATTCAGAATATTTTGCTTTGATATGTCATGCGTTATAGTGATTTTATAATATGTAATGTGTTTTTAGGCACAACGTGACGCAGGCTTGGTTGACTTATTGTTTTTATAAAAACAGCAATATGGTAAAAACACTTATGTTTAATTATCAGTTACGTTTATTCTTAATAATGCTGTCAATTGATTACATTTTTTATTGAATTAATTACATACAGTATGCTGAGTAATTAATCAAATTAATCATATATAATTGCATATTTCAATATTTGCTGAAAAGGCCTCCAAATAAACAGAATTAAATATATAATAATCAAAATAAGGATAAATAGAATATTTAATAAATATAATAAATCAGATAATTCAAAGACATTATATTATTGTGGCAGAAGAGAAAAACATTGATTAGTCAAAAGTGGCTTTAATTACAGCAACTTGCTGGCTATTTGTTGCCTGTAAGTTACTGTTGATTTTACACAGACTTTTAACATTGTTCATCAGTAAAAACTTTTTAATAGAAGCAAAAAAAAAAAAAAAAAAAAAGTAGGATGTTCAGCAGCAGACATAACCGTTTACAGATAGAGAGAGAGAGAGAGAGAGAGAGAGAGAGAGAGAGAGAGAGAGAGAGAGAGGAGAGAAGAGAGAGTAGAAAAAAAGCCCTTAGCGATGAGACCATTACATTAGGGATAATGAAGAGGTTCCACTCTGTCACACTGAGCATTAGGCCTCTGTCAGACTGACCCCAAAGTGTCAACAAGTTAATAGCCTGAGTATCAGCTGTATTATGACATGTCACCCCACATAGACGCTGACACCCTCATCATTTATACACACACACTCATTCACACACATACACAAACAAACACTGACACGCTGGCTGAAATTCACAGGGAAACCAAACATTAATGAGGAAGGAAAGACATGAATGTGGTCTCAGAGAGAGAGTGAGTTTAAGATGAAAAATAGTAGTTTTAGATGATCTGAAAGCAGTACATTATTTAAAAGATTTTTTGCTCTTTTGCACATTGTAGTGTATTAGCTTTGTGATCTGCAGGGAGCAGCGGAGCTTTGTTGAATAAATAAAACGCGAGTCTACTGGGAGAACGAGAACTACAGAGACCCTAGACGCATCACACGGCATTGATTAAACATTATTTCATTTTTAAAGTGGGAACAAATAAAGCTTTAAAGACAATGTCCTTCGAAAAGACTTTCCCTCCTTGATACCTCATCTCTCTCTCTCTCTCTCTCTCTGTCTGTCTTTGTTCTTTAGAGTGCCCAGGATTCATACTGCTGACTGCTAACGCTCTGGGCTTTGAGTAAACAGCACTGTAGTATTACTCATCAAGTTTTAGAGTACAGTGAAAGTTAAAAGTTTTAATGACAGACAGTAAATGGTCATTAACTGATAGCAATTTCCAGTAATAAAGCAGCCAGAGTTCATTTATTTTCAATGAGAGTTGGCAAATTGAAGCAACATGATTGACAAAGACCACTGGCGATGTAACAAAGTTGAGCAGATTTCAACATTACCCAAATGCTCAGCATCGAGATGCGGTAACAATCAGTGGGAATGCAGGCAGTACATTTAAATTTGCAGTTATAATCGAGCTACACCGGATTTTGCGTAGTCAAGCTACAGCCTTCCAAGAATACATGACATAGTGTGTAAAAATCGAATATTTGAAGTGATGTAGATGCAGGACAGCTCATCTATATGGACAGGTCGGGCCGAGCCCCACCAAAATATTGATCCACTTGAAAACATAGATCCATAATATAAACTGACAATAATGCAATTTGTTAACATTGGGCATCAAACAACTTTCACATTTAAAAAACATTTGTACATTCAAACCAAAGGAAATCAAATAAATGTATATAAACATTCACTCAAATAATATTTTCAAGATTAACTGTGCTTTTCAAGATTTACACATTTCAATTTCATAACAAATTTCCATAAAACTGAACCGAGTAATCTTTAAAAAAAAAATAAAAAAATTCAGTAAAAAAAAAAAAAAAACGTAGATATTTTAAGTTTTACTAATTTAATTTTGATACAACACAATTTGATTCACACATTTTAATTTAAAAAATTTGATATGAAATTGAAATGTATAAATCTTAAAAATATGTCTGAACATGTTGTGAAAATATGCTCATTGTACCATGATACCTTTCACACATTGCACGGAAATATTCAAATTCTGGAAGATTTAGCATCCCGGAATGGAATTTATCTGATAGCCAAAAACGATCCTGTAAAATCCTGGATGGGTGACAACACTACCTGCAATTAAATCACTGTTAGTGTGAATTCTCGTTAGGAAGGAGAAATAGAACTAAAGACAGAGGAATTGTAAGGACAGTTTGTTCTTTGCTAAACTTTACAAATATTCTAGTCGACAAGTCCAGACCCAAACCAAAACCTTACCATCTGTGGAGTAAAAATGTAATGTTGGGAGGAAAATTCAACCTCCAAATCACGCAAACGAGATTACTACCTGGTTTCAATGCAGGATGCAAACCCGGGTCTTCCATGCTGCTGATGCAACATGCTTCCGGTCGTGCATTTCTGATGGGAGATGCCACTTGTTAGCATGTCGGCCGATCCTAGGGTACTGGAACTTTTGGAAACATGTGATCATGTTGTACCTAGACAGCATTTGCAGGCATCATAGGTGTGCTACCCAGAAGAAGGCTGTTCCAAAAGGTAGCACTGCCTTTAGATACTATGTTGTGGTTAAATTCTAAGGCAGCATTGCAAGTTTACTTTGTGGAAAAGGCAATGCCAGAATGCATTGTGATAAGCAGCAAAAACATTCATCAAATATTGAGGAAGAGTTGAGAGAAATGCTGAATACCATATAATGTTGATATCAATAGTGACATGTAATTAAAAATGGAGTATTGGTGTTTGTTATGTACTTTATTAGAGCATTAGAGCGTCACATCGATAGCTTAGCAACATGCTAATGTCAAATGCTATTAGAATCAACTGCAAATTGAATCTCCCGTGTACATCAAGTGAGGAGCGCTATTTGTGAGCTGAGTAGAAATGCTGCCCATGAAGAGCGCTTCAAATCAGTCATTAATGAGGTTTCATTTGAGTTAGAATTCTGCCTTAGAAGGTAGACAGTAGACAGAAAGGCAGCTAACTAGGTCTTGGAACAGTGTATATGAGTTGAGCAAACTCCCAGAGTAATCATAAAATTTCTCTTAAAACGCTCTTAATTTTCACCAGGGGCCCATAACTACTGAATGTCCAGTCATCCCCAACTTATATTTCCATGGGCTAACGCTTCAGCTCAGTCGTCTTTGGCTGCCCACTGCATTTAATACGCTGCATTGTTTTTCAGTTACTGGTCATTAAAAATTTAGCAGTGGCATATCAAAACTCTTAATCGAATCTAAAACCCCTCCCTCCGTGGCAGCGGGCTCCTATCTGGACCAATTAGAGGCAGGCGAGGCTGACAGTAATGTGTGCTATCTGCTGCTCCCCCGGGGGCGGATGGAGGGAGATAGATAGCGGGAGGGCAGGTACGATGTACAGTACCCCCGCAGCGGTACCTCCACCCATCCCAGGAGAACTAATGCTCCCTAATGCACAAGACAGACGGAGATAATACCCCTGATTACAAACACATCCCTCTCTAATCCAATCAACTGTTAGCCTTCCCACAAACACACATACACACACATTCCCCTCTGCTGTCCCTTATGCATGACTCAGAATAAAGAAGGGCCAGAGATAGTACAAGGGGAAGGAGTCTGATCACTCCAAAAATAAATAAAATAAAATATCGTTTTAAACATAGGTTTCAAAAGTTCTATTCAGTTCTTTGGAGGTAAAAAAAGGACTCAAGGATGCGAAAAGCAGGAGAGGAAGGAATCAGAGGGAAGATATGTGGAACTGATGAAATGAGAAAGCAGAGAGAGGGAAAGAGCCATGGAGACAGGAATAAGGGAAAATGATTGACAATTGGGATGAATGGTACCATTCTAAATACATTCTAGAGTGGGTGGCTTTTTCATTGTGACATCATTATGAACATTATGAGGTCATTAAGGAATTATGAGGGGGAAAAAGTGCAGTGCTTCAACAATAGCTCAGTCAGCTCAACTTCCAATCTTTTATTTCAGAACAAAACTCCATTCATCTCTATCTGTTTCCATCTCCATCACTTAGCCACGAAAACCCACAACCCCTAAACACTCTCTCCCTGCTACAGTCCAATCAGCAAAAGAGATCTATGTGGCAAAGGGCAGAGGTCAGAGGTAATGCCACTCGTTCTGTGGCATTCAGAGGTCAGATTTCAATGCCTTGTTCACACCATGGGTAGGTCCAACCGAAATCTATGTAAGCAGAAATCGCTGCAGATTTTTTCAGAATTTGGAACGTCCATCATTCATAGAGTTCAAAACACATTTAAATGTCAAAACTGCAACTAGATTTGTTTGCAGTTGCAACTTTATATTTTGTAACTGAGACTTTATATCTCATAATTACAACTTTATATCTCATTTTGACTTTATATCTCACAATTACAACTTTATGTCTTGTAATTGTGACTTTATATTTCTCAATTGCGACTTTATATCTGTAATTACAAATATATCTCGCAACTGCAACTTTATTTTTTGTAGTTACAAATATACTGTATCTTGCAATTGTGACTTTCTTTCTAATTGCGATTTCATTTCTTGTAATTGCGATTTTATTTCTTGCAGCTGTGACATTCTCACAACTACGAGTCACTTTTTTCTTCTAACTGTGACTATATCACAGTTGTGACTTTACATCTTATAATTGTGATTTTATATCTTGCAATTGCACCTTTATTTTATGCAACTGTGACTTTATATCTCATAATTGTGACATATCTTGTAATTGTGTCTTTATATCTCACTATTGCGGTTTTATTTCTCGCAATTGTGTCTTTATATCTCTCAATTGAGACTTTATTTCTAACAATTATGACTTTATTTCTCACGATTATTACTTTATATCTTGTAATTGCGACGTTATATTACAATAGTGACTTTATATCTCATTGTGACTTTATATCTCACAATTGACCCTTCGCTAAGCCCCGCCTTAAAAACGCTTCTGACCAATCCTGTTTTAGCAACTGTTGCCCTGCTGCCATTACTCTGACACGCATTTGCTATTTTCCAATGACAGCTTATGGAAGTAATGTGTGTTTGAGTACTTTCACATTTACATTTACATTTATTCATTTGGCAGACGCTTTTATCCAAAGTGACTTACAAGAGAGGAAAACATAAGCTTTATATCTTTATATCTCACAAATGACCCTTCGCTAAGCCCGCCTTAAAAACGCTTCTGACCAATCCTGTTTTAGCAACTGTTGCCCTGCTGCCATTACTCTGACACGCATTTGCTATTTTCCAATGACAGCTTATGGAAGTAATGTGTGTTTGAGTACTTTTACATTTACATTTACATCTATTCATTTGGCAGACACTTTTATCCAAAGCGACTTACAAGAGAGGAAAACTTAAGTGAATCATCTTAGGAGACAGTGGTATGAAAAGTGCTGTATTACAAAGTATCACTAGTATCATAATAGTATTCAAAACAGAATAAAGTGCAACAGAAATTATTATTATTTTATTTTTTTAATGACTGGTTAAGTGCTCATAGAAAAGATGTGTTTTTAGTCATTTTTTTAAGACAGAGAGGGAGTCAGCTTCACTGATGGAGTTGGGAAGGTCGTTCCACCAACGTGGTACGATGAAGCTGAAAGTCCGGGAAAGTGTTTTGGTGCCTCTTTGTGTTAGTACAACAAGGCGACATTTCTTAGCCGACCGCAGGCTTCTAGTGGGCGCGTAGCTCTGCATAAATGATTTTAGGTAAGCTGGAGTAGACCCAGTGACTGTTCTGTATGCCAGCATCAGAGCCTTGAATTTGATACGTGCCTCAACCGGTAGCCAGTGGAGAGAGACAAGGAGTGGTGTAACATGCGCTCTCTTTGGTTCATTAAAAACCAGACATGCTGCTGCATTCTGGATCATTTGGAGGGGTCTAGTTGCACATGCAGGGAGGCCTGCAATGAGAGCGTTACAGTAGTCCAGTCTAGTTATGACAAGTGACTGGACAAGCAGTTGTGTGGCATGTTCAGAGAGGAAGGGTCTTATATTCCTGATATTGTAGAGTGTAAATCTACATGATCTTGCGGTCTTTGAGATGTGGTCTGTGAAATTTTGTCTGTTGTCGATGGTTACCCCTAGATTTCTGACCGATATGGAAGGCGTTACTGTAGTTGCACCCAGCTGCGCGGTGATGTTGTGTTCAACAGCAGGGTTGGCTGGAAAGACAAGGAGTTCAGTCTTGGCTGGGTTGAGTTGCAGGTGGTGCTCCTTCATCCAGGCCGAGATGTCCGCCAGGCAGGCAGAAATTCGAGCAGTCACTGTGGTGTCGTTGGGCTGGAAAGACAAGTAGAGTTGCGTGTCATCAGCATAGCAGTAGTAAGAGAAACCATGTGCCTGAATGATGGGTCCCAGTGATGTTGTGTATATAGAGAAGAGAAGTGGCCAAAGCACTGATCCCTGAGGTACCCCAGTAAGTAGCTGATGTGGCTTGGATACCTCACCTCTCCAGGCTACCTTGAAGGACCTACCTGAGAGATAGGACTTAAACCAGTCAAGCACAGTTCCTGTGATGCCCAGCGAGGAGAGGGTAGAGAGTAAGATCTGATGGTTGACTGTGTCAAAGGCTGCAGAAAGGTCCAGCAGAATCAGGACTGATGATCTTGATTCAGCTTTCGCCCGTCTCAGCGACTCGGTGACAGACAGCAGGGCAGTCTCGGTGGAGTGTCCACTTTTAAAGCCTGACTGATTGTCATCCAGCAGCTTGTTCTGTGAGAGACAGGCAGAGATTTGATTGAAAACTGCCCTTTCAAGTGTTTTTGCCATGAATGGGATGAGAGAGACTGGTCTGTAGTGTTCTATTTGTGTGGGATTAAGTGCGGGTTTCTTCAGCAGCGGGGTTACTCGAGCCTGCTTAAATGTGGTGGGAAAAGTGCCTGTAAGTAGAGATGTGTTAATTATGTGTGTGAGTGCAGGTAGGATAGACGGAGAAATGGCCTGGAGAAAGTGAGAAGGAACGGGGTCAAGGGAACAGGTGGTGTGGTGGTTGGAGAGGAGGAGTTTAGAGACCTCAGTGTCAGTCAGAGGAGAGAACATAAGAGGACAGAAGAGTTGCATACAGGAGACAGGTTTTTGACAAGGTGTGGTACTGAGAATGTATTGCTGATGGTTGTAACCTTATTAGTAAAAAATGTGGTGAAGACATCTGCTGTCAGTGATGTGTCAGGTGGTGGAGGGGGAGGGCAGAGAAGTGTGTTGAATGTTCTAAACAAGCTGCGAGTGTCTGTGGTGCTGTTGACCTTGTTCTGGTAATAGGAGGTTTTTGCAGATTTAACATTATCTGAAAAAGTTGCAAGCAGGGACTGATATTTACCTAGATCTGCTGGATCTTTAGATTTCCGCCATCTTCTCTCAGCTGCCCTGAGGCTAGTCTGATGTTCACGAAGGACGTCAGACAGCCAGGGGCTGGGTGGTGTTGCACGTGCTGGCCTAGAGGAGATAGGACAGATGTTGTCTAGACAGGTTGTTAAAGTAGAGCTTAGTGTGTCTATGGCAGTGTTTACATTAAGCATGGTAAATACATTTTGTGTAGGAAGAGATGTAGAGACAGCAGTGGAAAGGCGAGAGGGTGAGAGGGAATGGAGGTTACGGCGAAAGGAAACCAATGGTGGAGTCTGTTTTAATGTAGATGGGAGGGTCATGTTGAATTGAACAAAGTAGTGATCAGAGACATGTAAAGGAGTAACAAGAATATTTGAGTTGGTACAGTTACGTGTAAAGATGAGGTCCAGCTGGTTGCCTGATCTGTGAGTTGCTGTGGTGTGTAGTTTTTCCAAGTCAAATGATGCCAGGAGAGTATTCAATTCAGTGGCCTGGGGCTTGTCTTGGTGTATGTTGAAATCACCAAGAACCACAAGTGGCCTACCATCCTCCGGCAAGGAGGACAGCAGGACATCCAACTCCTCAAGAAAGTTTGTCAGCTGACCTGGAGGGCGATAGATGACAACAACATGTATTTTTGTGAGTTGCATTGTAGTAATAGCATGGAATTCAAAACTAGTATTGTTACATAGTGAGGAGTGTGTTGAAAAAGTCCAGTTGTTATGAATGAGCAAACCTGTTCCCCCGCCCCTACCGGTGTGTCGAGGCGTGTGAGAGAAGGAGAAGTTGTTGGAGAGAGCAGCAGGTGTTGCTGTATCCTCTGGATGTATCCATGTTTCTGTCAGTGCCAGGATGCTGAGGGCGGACTGCGTGGCAAAGGCTGGAATGAAGTCAGCTTTGTTCACAGCTGACTGGCAGTTCCAGAGTCCCACTGAGAAAGAGAGCGGAGCAGGTGCTGAGGTGCAAAGTGGCCGTAAGTTGTGTGGGTTGCGTTTGGTCTTGCATTGATATCGTGTAAACGGTCTGTAACAGATAACAGGGATGTGCTTGAAGGCATGTGTTATTCGTGAAGTAGACATGTTAGTATATAGAAGGAAAATAATAAGAGATACAATAACAAGATACTTAAGTGCTATGTTGAGTGGCGCCTTGTCGGTGTCCTTGCTCGGTGGACTCGCACAGGTAGACTCGCTGGTCTTTACACAAGTAGGTCTTCACACGAGGAGGGCTTTACACGAGGGCTACCACTTCCGCTGCCGCTTCCGCGTCAGCATTCAAGTCAAATATATACGCGATGATAATGAGCCGTTCAATGATAAAAGCAGGACATGCCTTAATGCTACTTAGCACAACAAAGTGGTCACGTGGTCAACAGAAACTAAGGGTCGCGCGAGGTGACAAGTGCGACTTCCGTGCACCTTAAATAAATTATGCTGCACTTTAGCAATAAATAATACCCTAAAACAAGTGAAGCACTGTTTATAAACACTAAAAACCACGATAGTTTTACACACACACTGGACAATCAACGCTAAATCTAGCAGTGAATAACCTGGGACAGGTCAAAACAATATAGCACACACACACACACACACGCACCAACCTTCGTATAAGCCACGCAAGTTCAAGACAGTAAACAAACAGCACAAGTCTAGCAATGAATACCACTCTTCAACAAAGTAAAACAATGAAATAAAACACACTTACATGCAACTGCAGACTCCTGTAGATAGATTGCTTATCTAAGTGGGATTTTATAAAAATAGTAAAAAAATTTAAAACAAGTTGTTGCTGGGTCATTTGTAATAGTGACACGAGTTACCAAGAGAGGATACACACAGTGTTTTTCTTTCTTTTTTTAAAATAATCTTTAAATAAATCTGGAGAAGAGCATGTTATGGATTAAACTGTGTCAGCCCTCATTCCCAAATGAACATATAACATCTGCAACAACACCTACATTTGCTCCAAGGTAAATTAAAGCTTATAATGGAACGTTTATTCATTTATGTATCGATTCAAGTCATAGTAAAGCGATAGTAAATAAACAGTTCACAGCATCAAAATGAGTGTGCTATGAGACGTTATAAACAGCTCTGTTCACTTACGCTAATGTTATTAGATGTGTAATCGCTATTAAATAAAGTTTTTCTCTTTTCAAGTGACTGTAATAATCATTTGCCTTTTTTCTGATTCACAGCCTGCACAGTTTTTAATTAAATTATTGTGTAATTTAACTATTTCTTTTACAAAAAAACTTCACATAAATACGCATTACAATGTCACTCTTCATACCAGCCCATAATATCACAATAACGACTTTTTATCTTGTAATTGCAACTTTATATTTCACCGTTGCGACTCTGTGACTTCACATGTTATAATTGTGACTTTATATCTCACAACTGCGATTTTATATCTCCAATTTGTGACTTTGTATGTCTCAATTGTGACATTTTCTTGTATTTGTTACTATTTTTCACAGTCGCTATTTTATTTCTTGCAATTACAACTGTCTTGCAATAGCGCCTTTATTTCTTGTAATTACGAATATATCTTCTAATTGTGACTATATTTCTTGTGATTGTGACTTTATTTCACACAACTAAGACTTTTGTGTCTTTATATCTATGTAATTGTGACCCTATTTCACAGTTGTGACTTAACATCTTGTAATTGGGATTTTATCTCACAATTGCACCTTGTTGTGACTATTTCATACAATAACGTCTTTTTATCTTATAATTACAACTTTATATCTCACAATTGCAACTTTTTTCTTATAATTGTGACTTTATTTTTAACAATTTTGACTTTATTTCTCGCAATTACACATTTATTTCTTGCAATTATGATTTTGTCTCACAATTGCAACTTTATTTCTTGTAATTGCGACTTTATTTCTCGTAATTAGGACTTTATTTCTTGCAGTTATGACTATATCTTGCAATTGAGACTATATATCTCATAATTGCGACTTTATACCTCGTAATTGCCACCTTATATCTCAAACTTCCCACTATATCTAGTAATTGTGGCTTTATATCTTACAATTGCGAATGTATTTCTTGTAATTGCAACTGTATCTCGCAATTGCAACTTTATTTCTTGCATTTACAACTTTATATCTTGCAATTGCGGCTTTATTTATTGAAATTGCTAATTTATTTCACAATTCCAAAGCATAAAGTCACAATTGCAAGATATAATGTCTGAATTAACTTTTTTTTCCCATGGCGTGATTAAGGCGAGATTTCCCTCAAAATCAGAGAAGAAGAAATAAACTCTGTTTCGGCCTGTCTATAGGCAAAACTCTTGAATAGAATCTGCAACAACCTGAAAGAAAAGTTGCCATGGTAGTTTGCTATTTTTTTGACATGTTTTTACAATCTCTTTTCTTGAGCACTTTGCCTACCCACTTAAAGTACCCTGCACAGACCTCTATATTTATCTTGGGGAATTTTCAAATAATACAGTGCTCCTGCAGAGCAGTGCAATCTGTGTATTTTCAGGCAACACTCTAGTGCTAAAGAAAGCAAGAGTATTTCGATCCATCTCAGCTTAAAAAACCAGCTTTCAATTATGACATTCACAAGATTGCACACCTGTCCTTGGAAAGACTTGATGGAATGTCTCCCTCTCCCTCTTTCTTTCTCCTTTCTGTTTCCCCCACTTCATCTCTCTACCTTTCGATCTCTTACACAAAAAGGTGATGGACTGCAGAGTGGCATCTCTCCTTTTCTCTTGCTCTAGTCTCTCTCTCTCTCTTTCTTTCTCTCTCTCTTATGTGTGATGGAGTGTGGAACTGTAGTATGATTTATCACCAGCTGAGGATGGCGTCACTCTAAATGTGTGTGTGAAAATTCTGTCATAATTTACTCATCCTTATGTTATTCCAAACTCGTATGACTTTTTTTCTTCCACGGAGTACAAAAGTAGATGTAAGGTAGAATTTTAGGGACTGATACCCTCAATCCCAATTCACTCTTAATGCATCTCTTTCCCATACATTCTGACTGACAAAAGGAGACTAACATCTCCTTTTGTGTTCCACAACATGAGGGTGAGTAAATGATGTCAGAATTTAAATTTATCTGTGAACTATCCCTTTAAATTCTGTTAGGTCAATATGTTCAGTAAAATACTATGGACAGTTGGTGTGTGTGGTTGTTAAGAGTGCATGTGTGTAAAACTGGCTCACAAAACAGCTTATTATAAGAGAACAATCTCCCCCCCCCCCCCCCCACACACACACACACACACAAACAAACACCTCTGATCATATTAGTCAGACACATACTGCTAGTGCACCCATGTTCCATAAATTACACACACACAAACACTTACTCGAGCCAACACATCCAAACCCACACAACTGCCCCTCTCTTGTTCACACACATATGTTGAAAGGGTGTGTTGGTGATTTGCAGCAGTTACACAAGTGTGGCCCATTGCCTCAGCGAGGTGTCATGATGTGGTGTCACACTGCACAGATAATGGTGAGGTCAAAGGCCAAGTGTGAGGGAGAGGGTGTTGGAGGGAGGTACTTTGGCAAATTGGCTAATGTCCTCAGTGAGAGGGGTGGGGTAGAGGGGGAGACACAGACACATGACATCATAGAAACCCCTCGAGAAGAGAAGGGTGGTGGGGTGGGGGGGTGAGGACAGAGTGATGCCACCTGGTAGGAAAGAATGCCTCTGTGGCTGTGTCTGGAATGGTTATTGTGCTCACAGTGCATTATATACTGAATACTGCAGACAATTTTAGTGGTGTTTGCTAAAGAAAGTATCACTTTTATAATTGTTCGTACTTATGGATGCTATGCACATTAATGGTACCCTAAACGGGGTTCCAATACTTTTTGGCCAGGACATGTTAATGTCTGCTTCATGACCTTTCAAGTAATTTGTGATAATAAGGACTCTTAAAAAATCATTTTGATTTAGTCCAATAGTCATTCATTTTTAATGAATGGTTATGAAGTGTTTTGTAGTTTTATTAGTTGGTTTAGTGTAAATTTATTTTATTTAGGTTCAATTTAATGTTGCCAATGTAATTGTGTAATGTCACTCTAAATTAAATCTGCATTATATTTGTGCCAGATAAATTCTGTTTTGATTGCAGAAATACTAAATAACTTAATCTGATATTAATGTGATATTACAAATATTTTCTTCCTCTAATAGATTCAGTAAAGTTAGCTTTTGTAAGTTGCTTTCTAGTGTAGCTAACTACCTTTTTAAAAGAGTAGCTAGTTTAGCAACTTTAAGTTATATGAGTAGCTCATAGCTTGACAAACTACAGTTTTAAAGTAGCTTCCACAACACTGCTTGCAAGCAAGTTTTACTTGACACAAACTTTAAAAAAGAACACTATCTAGACATTTATATTTTTGGTAGCACTTTATTTTACAGTACTGTTCTACATTTACATACTATATTACAACAACTACAGTAAATAATAAGTACTAACCCTAAACCTATCGCCAACCCTCACCTTAACCTATATTTAGTACATGTAGTTTTACAGTACATTTTTGGGTAAGTACACTGTAAGTATACTGAAAGTACACATACTGTAAAATAAACTGCAACCACATTTTTTATACCAGAGCATAACTAGAAAATGATTTATTCACTACAGACATTTCCATGACTTTTCCATATCTGTAAAACACAATAAAAAAATAAATAAAAAATGTAATGCATTTTTATAGTGTTATTACTTTAATTACTCAATTGGGTGCACTGGGGAAAAAAAAATCCCACAGTCTTATATTGAAGGAGGGACTCAGTATCTAGAGACCAGAATATCGTAGACTTGGTGGTGAGCTCTTTTGAAGTTTGGCATTAATTGACCACCTTGCAATTATATTTGACGAGCTAAAAACAAGTAAAAATGCCTTAGGAACTACATAGCAGTGCCCTGGAAACCACCCACAACTTTGTGACTGCTGCTTTTGCCCTCACATTATATATTTATTTTTTCATTTTTCAGAAAATGTAAATATCCAGTTATATCATCCAGTATTTTTAAAGTTTTTCCAAGTGTACTGTCAGCCTTTGCTCTTGTGACCAATATAATAATTAAATGCAGAATATATAGATGAATTAATCGTTTTTCCATGCATAGATAATGGGATGGATAAATGGCTTGAGACTGACTATGTATAGAGTGGCATACAACCATATTACTTTTGCAGAATGTAGTTTGTATATCATGCACAGTATGTCGATTTTCTGTGTGCATGGAATATACGGATGACCTAATATATTTGCCAGAATGTGCAGTATACAAACAGAGCAATTCTGTGTCCAACAATGCAACGATTTTCAACATCTCTTTCTTGACTCATTATTTAATAGTGACATTTTTACATAATAGTGGATTAAAAATGCAAAGTAACCGCATTTATTTTTGAGAAGACACTCGCTGACAGTGTTCCACTATACAGCTTACTTAATACTTCTCTAAAATTGTAATTAGATTACGTATATAAGTAACTAATCACTTAACTAATTACTTTTACTTTATTTTCTTAAGCATTTGTGTTTCCTTCAGCTTTCACAGAAACACAAACAAACATAGGCTACAAATGAACATAATAATTTTTATTTTAAATGTATTATACATAAGTAATATCATTTTAGAAATATGTATAACACAAGTAATGTACTTAAAAGTAATTACCTTAATTGAAATTCAGTAACTGTAATCTAATTACAAGAAAAGTATATAAATTACAGTAACTAATTACTTTGTAATCAGATTACACCCAACACGGCTCACTGAACGGTATACATGGAACAAAGTGGTCATATGACAACAAAGCATCCTATTGTTTGAAATGTTTTGCATTGCACACAGCATACTTGGTCACGTGATATTTTTTAATATGATGAAATTTGGAAACAACTCAAAACAGCCCACCCCCAAGTCTCTATGATACACTGGTCTCTAGATATGACTCGTGCAGGCAAAAATTCTAAGTCAGATTGCTTATAATAGTAATAGCACACCTCTCCTCAACAAGTGTCATTCATGCCTGTAGCACAAACAGTACAAGACATGTTACGCACTGAAGTTTAATACTTTGTGTAAGGGATTTGATTTGAAGTCTTAACCCTAAACCTAACCATCAGTGGATAAAATTGCATTTTTAGACCAGGAAAGCAAACTCAGAATGGCAGAATGTGGTCAAATTTCAGGGTGCATGAACTTTCGGCAGCAACTTGTCGATTTCCCATGTGATCATGTTGTTGCATCCCTTTGATAGTTTATCCAAGTCATTATTTGTTCTTGTATTTCATTTTGTTTTATTGTTGTATTGTTAATCATCTCCTCATTCATATTTTTGCCTCCTCTAAGAAAAAAAAACCCTGGTACACACTTGTAAGAGAGTGGTTTGTTTGTGATGATCCGAAATGATTTTGTTTAGTCCTGCTGTGTTATTAATACATGCATCAGGCCATTAATGCATCATCCTTTCTATAACTCTCTTTCTCCCTGTTCATCTCCACTGTCTTTCCTGCCCACTGAGTCCATTAAGCACAGAAAGCTGAAATGGTGTACAGGCTGATGACAGTTTCTCTCTCAGCCTCTGGCCCTCTCCACTCCATCACACTCTTTCCTTTTTATCTGTCTCATCTCTCTCTTCCTCCTATTTCTCCATTTTCTGTCTTTCCTTTCATAAACGCAACCCCTTTTGTGTAAGCTGAGGTTAGAAACCCAGCTGAAGTGTGTGTGTGTGTGTGTGTGTGTGTGTGTGTGTGTGTGTGTGTGTGTGTGTGTCTTCATATGTCCTCTGGCCAAATTGTGTTGGTATTCCTGGCTGAAATCAGGGCATGCTTCATGATGGCCTCAATTGGCTCATTAGGGCAGAACCCACCTGAGCCCAAGAATCACACACACTTACACAAACTACAGTGTTAACTTCAGTAAAGCTACATGTCTTCATTAGTGGAGCTTGTTAAGGCAAGCATCCCGAATGCTTAGGGTTGGGGTTTGGGTTAGGGAGTAGAGTTTATAAAATATGCATTCCTGTTGACTGTATTACATAATTTAGAACAAAAAATTTAACTTGCTTTTGGCGCCACTCTATAGACATTTCACCCAGAAACTCACACATGTCCATCCATTCAATAACACTTCCAGTTTCGGCCACTAGAGGCAGTTGTTTGAATATCTGTAAACACAGACCCATTTCAGCAACAGACCTTTTGAACTCCTGTTGCCAAATTGACAGTGTTGGGTAAGTAACTCTAAAAAGTAATTAATTACTAACTACTTATTACATCTTCTACAGTGTAATTAGATTATTGTACTAATTACTCTGTCTGAAATGTAATTGCATTACTTATTACTATTTACTTTCTAAAACCCTTATCACCCTCAACCAGATGAAAAATACAAGGATAGACATAAAACTGTTCTTTTAATTCGTTCAAATAAATCATATAAAATCAAATAAATTATTCATGAACTGGCCAAAGAATTTAAGGGGGCAGCGTTAAATTACAAAACATATATTTGAACATTAGATGTAAAACATTTATTTCAAATTCACTATTGTTTTATATAGAATTGTTCTTTAGTCTATACAGTATTTAACGCAATTACATCACAAGTAACTGTAATTAAATTACTGAAAAATTAAGAGTAATCCCTTACTTTATTTCGATGAAAAAGTCATTTAATTACAGTAATTATTTACTTAGTAATGCATTACACCCAACACTGCAAATTGAGTACATTAATTGAGTAACCTAATGTATTCAGATTGATTCAGTTATATTAAAAAGTATTTTTGACGAATAAAACCAATTAATTTAAATGATGCCACATGGTGCACATTTTTTAAGTTATCTGACAAAAAGTTTTTTTACAGTGCACCAGACTGTAAATCGGTCTGAAATGGTAAAACTAGTGAAAATAAATGCAAGTAAACAACTCATCACAACAAATCACCACTTTTATTTAAATATAAATGAACCTCAAAATTACTGTTTACTAGACATTTGTTGACTAATGGTCTAAAAAGAAGGTGATTATAAAACCTTAAATGCATACCTCAGGTATTTAGTGACCCGGGACCTCATTACACCAACTGTGCCTCATCCATTTTTTTTTTTTAATTGTGCCCACACCTCTTTAGTATTCCTCAACCTTTCTCTTCTGAATAGTTTAACAATAATAATAATAATAAAAAATAATATATATATATATATATATATATATATATATATATATATATATATATATATATATATATATATATACACACACACTACCGGTCAAAAGTTTTGAAACACTTGACTGAAATGTTTCTCATGATCTTAAAAATCTTTTGATCTGAAGGCGTATGCTTAAATGTTTGAGATTAGTTTTGTAGGCAAAAATATAATTGTGCCACCATATTAATTTATTTCATTATAAACTAAAATTGTATAAAGAAAAAAAAATGTTTTTTGAAATTGATGACTTGTACCAAATAATAAAGAAAAGCAGCCAATAAGTGCCCAACATAGATGGAAACTCCTTCAGTACTGTTTAAAAGCATCCCAGGGTGATTCCTCAAGAAAAGGTCAAGAGTACATGTCTGCAAATTCTAGGCAAAGGGTGACTACTTTGAAGACTGTCATGTGTATTTTGTTGATTCATGTCTTTTATTTTGAAAAGTTTAGTTCCTGTTTCCCTTGTCATGTGATTCCTGTTTTCCCTCCATGTTCATGTGTCATGTTTTCATTGGTTTATTGTTTAATTATCTTGTTAGGGTTCTATTTGTTCATTGGTTTATGTTCCCTCATGTCTTGTATTTAAGCCTCATGTTTTCCATTGTGTCTTTGTCAAGTATTGAATGTATGTGGATGTGTTCTTGCCTTGCCTTGCCTTGCCTTGCCTTGCCTTGCCTTGCCTTGCCTTGCCTTGCCTTGCCTTGCCTTGCCTTGCCTTGCCTTGCCTTGCCTTGCCTTGCCTTTTATGTTTCACGTTTGTAGTTAGGGTTATTGGTTATCACGTTTGTAAATAAACTACACTTGGGTTCTCTCTACACTTCGTCTTCATTGCCAGCAGCCAATGTAACAAAGATGCTAAAATATAACACAGCTTTGATTAATTTTGGATTTTTAGTCACAACATAATTCCCATAGTTCCATTTATGTTATTCCATAGTTTTGATGACTTTACTATTATTCCAAAATGTGAAGAAAAAAAATTATAATAAAGAATGTGTTTCAAAACTTTTGAACGGTAGTGTGTGTGTGTGTATATATATATATATATATATGGTGTGTACATGCATCTGTGTCCATCGGTAAGACAGTTTTAAAGTACAATTCAGTGGTCTTGCTCCACAGAAAGGGAAAAAATGGGTCAATATTTAACCGTAGTTTCATTAGCTTCTGAAAACAGGTCATCTGTTTATCTGCCACTGAGCTGTTTGTTTCCATAATCCCATTTTTTTATCTGTGACTACTCTCTCTTTCACTCACTCTTGCAACAGCTGTTGTTGTATAGCAGTTGCACAAACCCCCTACGGCCAAGAGAAGTGAATGTTCTAACCTCAAGCCAAACTACAAGGCTGTGTGGTCCAGTCTGACCAACACATCACTGTGATTATAGCATATACATCAGTGTGGCTCTCCCCAACGAAACCCAGCCACTTATCCTCACAGATTCACCTCACATTCTCTGTTTGCCCCAGGCACTTCTCAGCTATTCGCTGAATAAGATGAGCCCATCAATTAAATGCAACAAAGATATTGATTCAAGTGAAGGGTGTTATAACCGTAGAGTTGCCCGAGGACATCATATTATGCCTATGCGTTCATTAATATTTGCTGTAGAACACAGATAGTGCAGGTTCTCTGGCTCAGAAATTCAGCATGGACCGGGTGGGCGGCGTGCCCTCGGGAGCCGAAGAAGAGCGTTTTCTTTTCTCTCTCTCTCTCTCTCTCTCTCTCTCTCTGTCTCTCCAGCTTGCTCTTTCTCTCTCCCCCTCCCTCCCCTCATCTCTCTCAGATTCTCAGGAGGGGGGAGGACCATCAGGTGGTGGAATGTCTGGAAGGGCAGCATCTCCCCTCCAGAAATGGGGGGGAGTAAGCCAGTCGAGCGGTGGAGGAGTGTTATGAGGAGGAGGGCGTGGCCGGGCCATGAGGATGCACGCCCAGCTCTGAGTTGCCTAATCAGTGGGAGGGGGATAAGGGAAGAGCTGGAGACGCCAGAGAGAGGGAGAGAGAGACACAGAGCGGCCGCTCTGAGTGTGTGTTTATGTTGCTGTGTTTTCTGTTAAATGTTCTGTCTAATTAAAGTTTTGTTGATTGTTAATTCGGTTCCCGCATCCTCCTTTCCCAAACTGTTACACTGATGGTCTGTTAATTAAAGTCTTGCTGAATGTGGTTCTTGCTCCCACTTCCTCCTTTCCTGAACCCGAATTGGTGCCGAAACCCGGGAAAGGAGGAAGGGCACACTCTCCCTCTCTCTGGCGTCCTGGCTCTTCCCTTATCTCCCTCCTGCCGATTAGGCAACTCAGCACTGGGCGTGTATTCCTCATGACCTGGCCAAGCCCTCCTCCTCATCACAGTCAGATAGTGCTGACAAATAAAATGTCAGTTCAGTAGCACAAACTGTGAGAGGACAGCTATTCAGGGACCATATTAATGAGTCATAGATTGGCCAGATCTAATATGCAGGATTGTTTTGTACTTTTACTGTCTGTGATTGGCATTTCAATCTTATTCGGTAGGTGTCCTGAAAAAAATGTACAACTTCGCAGAGTTTGCAATGGACTTACATTTATGAAGTCACTTCATTTATAACGTCATGACCATAGCCTTCTGTTGCAAACACCATGACAATAGGAAGATAAGGTTTACTAATGTTTATGATATATATACATATGTGTGCACAATGTGTATATACAGTATATGTGTGTGTAATAATGTATATATGTATATTATTACTGAGCCACTAAGCAGACATGGTGGTGGGAAAAAAATGAGTAGGGAGGGGGAAAACATTTTTCGATTTTCGATGCGTGGTCTCTCACAAAATTACCATTTTTAAGTTAATGTTTTCAAAATTAGCATTTCACTAAGAAACTTTGCATTCACTCACAAAAACATTTTGCTTTCTCTCGCCAAAAGTTTTGTGTTCTCTCATGAAATATGTGTTTTTAAATTTTGCGATCTCAAAATTAGCGTTCCCCTGAAAAACTTTGCACGCAAAACGTTTGATTTCCCCTGAAAAACGTTGTGTACTCTCACTAAAACATTTTGGGTCCTCTCGCAAAAAGTTTTGTTTTCTCACAAAATTTGTTTTCAGATTTTGCTCTATCAAAATTAGCATTCCTCTGAGTTCACTCGCAAAACTTCTGAAAAACTTGTCAATCTCTCACAAAAGTGTTTGCCATTCTCTAGTAAAAAGGCAACAATTTGAATTTTCACAAAATTTGCATTTTCAACTTTAATGTTTCAACTTTAGCTTTACAAATTTAGCGTTCGCCTGGGAAACTTTGTGTTTGCATGCAAAACTTTTGGGTTTCCCTGAGAAACTTTGCGTTCTCTCGTAAAAACATTTTGTGTCCTCTCGCAAAAAAGTTTTGTATTCTCTCACAAAATTTGTTTTCAAATTTAGCATTTTCAAAATTACTGTTTCCTTGAGAAACTCTGCATTCACTCGCAAAACGTTTGCATTACCCTGAGAAACTTTGTTCTCTCTCAAAAAACGTTTTGTGTTCTCTCACAAAAGAGTTTTGCATTCTCACGAGATTACTGTTTTCAAAATGAGCATTCCTCAGAGAAACTTTGCATTTGCTCGCAAAACTTTAGTATTCCTCTGAGAAACTTATTTAGTAAAACTTGTGTTCTTACGTGAGAATTATGCTCCCACATATGTGTTCCCACACTTGAATGCTCTGTGGGCTATTGCAATTACAAGAGATATGTCAATGTGCACCAAAGCATTACATTCTAATTATGCCCTTGCATTTAATGTAATTTTAACAGTGAGGTCTTCTGTCATTGGGGATGATGCTTTGTGCATACCTATTATACTTGTCTTAGGGCTACACTCACTGCACTCACTTTTTCTTTCTCTCTTGAATAGTGCTGGAATGCACATTAGAGAGGTAGCAGAAGTCTCTAGTGAAAACGCACATTTTGCGAGAGAACTTTTTGCAAGAGAACGCAAAGGTTTTCAGGGGAATGCAAATGTTTTACTTGTTTCTAAGGAGAACGCAAAAGTTTTGTGGGAGAACACAAAAGCATCATTGAATTTATTTATTTTTCCTCCCTATCATTACTTTCCCATCACCATATCCCCTTAGGGATTCAGTAAATATGTCATTGCATAAGCAGGTGTTTTTAAATAAATATATTGTGACGTCAGCAGGGGCCAGCTCATCTTGAAATGTAAATAATTCCCCATTTATGTTTTCAGTAATGTTTGAGCTGAACTGTTAGCATTACAATTCTGCGTGCATGTGTTTATTTGTGTGGTTTTGCCCAGCCTCTTATTTACTCACGGTCAATAAACCCCCTGTGTTTTTATGGCCTACCTGCAGTTCTGGTGTGTAATCTGCCTTATGTGTATCATTAAACTGTTTTAGGTGTATTTCAAAAAGTGAGATATTATGGCCCTACATATGATTCACCATAACATGATTGCATTGAAGTTATCTTGCAGTACATTTGTAACATGCAATGATATACTTGTAGTTTTAGGCTTAGAATGAGGATTTTGGTTAGGGCTATAAGTATTTCCTGCTGAGATGTGCTTCCAGTGTTTCTAATACCTTGTGATGGTAGATCCTGATAGATACTTCCTGCTGACAAATTGTGTCATGTTGAAGGTAGCTCAGTCTGTGAAAGAAGTAGGGCTTACATTTATTAAATAAACATGACAGCTACTGGAAGACCGTCCTGAGTAGGTTGATCAAATTTGAGAACATTGGATTATGAATTTGATCTATTATGCAGTTTTAAATGTAAATATACTGCCAAGTCAATGCCTATATCCCTTAATAAATCCATTAGCTGTGTGACTATTAGTTTAGCCAGTAAAAATGATCTCGCCTCAGCTGGGATCCTGAATAGAAATTGGTCCCCTAACAGGTGTGTAAAGTTGGATGTTTTGCTTAATAACAGTGGTGACTGTGGCACAAAAACTGTAAACATGTATAATTCATCAAACTGACTAATTTGCTTACGATAAAATAATTTAACAAGTTTCAAGGGAGGGATCTTTTATCAGGCATCTCTATGTCATCATATGCAATGGCCCCTAAAAACATTTGGACACTTTGGTTATACTTAAATGACATGAATGTCATTGCATTAGATAAGACAAATATTTGTTTCTCAGAAATAACATGCCAGGCCATTGTTGCAGTTACTTTGAACTCAACTGGTTCCAAGGGGATTTTTCGTGGACCTTCACACAGGTGTCTTAGAAGAGTAACCATGTTCCACTGAGACAGCCAGAAAATGTCTAGATTTGTTTGTCTTCATTTGAACATTATATCTATTTAACTTGAAAGTGTGCTTGTGCTATGTTTCTTTAAATGCCACTTCTTTGACATTTTGTTTTCTAATTCAAAGTGATCATGCCTTTGCGTAGCGTAAGCGTCCAAATACTTTCTGAGGCCCCTTTAAGTTGCAGTGCGACGTCGCCACCTCGTGTTTTTTGGAGTGTGTTGACTCATTGTACCCACGTCAAATCGGTAACCACAAATCCTGATGTAATTGGACAGCATGAGTCTGGAAATGTATTTTATATACATCAATATTTGTATTTCTTGAAAAGTTTCATGAACCCAAACTCAATGATTTTATGCATGATTAATAACGAATTGCATTTATAATTTCATTCTGCATGTAAAATGCATAGCATAATCAATAATAATATAAATAAAAACCACGGCCAGGTGAATACACATATCGTATCAAAACACCTGCTCAGTATAATCACTAATAAACAAGTTTACCATATTTCATTATTACAAGATCAGGGATCAATAATGAGTTATTTTGTTAATGCAAAAAAAAAAAAAAAAAAAAAAAATATATATATATATATATATATATATATATATATATATATATATATATATATATAAACATAAATATTAATTAATTCCTCCCGTAGCTGCTATTACAGTTTCCACTCATCTAGGAAGGCTTTTCACCTAGATGTATTGTTAAAAAAAAAAAAACATATTTCCTGGATTCTTAGGAAATTTAAATGCATAAATATGAAAAATAGGTAAAATATATTTTTTAGAGTGTATATAGAACATGGATGAGGGTTTTTCTCCCATTTAGAAACAAGAGTATCAGTGAGGTCAGACATTGATGATGGTGTCTGGATTGCTGTTTTCTTCTTTTCTCCTTTTCTCTTATTTTTTCATTCTTTTCTTTTCTGTATTGGAATCGAACTCTTCCACAATACAGCCAAAAAAGTTATAGTGGTTATTTTATATAAAACCATATTTGTCTAACAAGATCAAATTATGGGCTTCTTCTTTTCTTTTTTTTTTAACATGTTTTTTTTTATTATTATAATTTTTTAGCATTTTTAAATGAATAGTTCATCCAAAAATGAAAATTCTCTCATCGTTTACTCACCCTCATGCCATCCCAGATGTGTTTATCTGCAGAACATAAACAAATATTTTTAGAAGAATGTTTCAGATCTGTAGGTCCATACAATGCAAGTGAATGGTGACCAAAACATTGTAGCTCCACAAAGCACATAAATTCAGCATAAAAGTACTCTAGACGACTCCAGAGGTTTAATCCATGTCTCTATGTCATAAGTTTGGATGAGAAACAAATCAATATTTAAGCCCTTTTTTTTTCTTTTTTTTTTTTTTTACTAATCTCCACTATCAAGCAGCCCTCCTAAGTGCTCTTCTCTCTCAGGGTTCTTTTGTTTTTGCCAATTCACATTCTTCAAGCATATTCCCACCTACTGAGCAGGGAGGCGAATTCATAATAAAAAAAGGACTTCGATATTGATCTGTTTCTCACCCACACCCATAATATTGCATATTGATTACTTTTATACTTTCTTTATTTGCTTTTTGGAGCTTCAAAGTTCTGGTCACCATTCACGTTCATTGTGAGGACCAGCAGAGCTGAAATATTCTTCTGGAAATCTTCATTTGTGTTCTGCAGAAGAAAGAAAGTCATGCACATCTGGGATGGGGTGAGGGGGAGTAAATGATGAGAATTTTCATTTTTGGCTGAACTATCCCTTAAAACATGCAGTTGGGTTGTTTTTTGAATGAAACATTTTAACAAAATCATTAAATAATCGAGAAAAAAAAAATCCACAATTGTAAGACCAAATTTTAAAATCCCCAAAAGACAAATATAGCAGATAGTTTTTGTTTTAATTGTATGTATCTTTCCAGAAGACCTGCGCCAAATTGTAAAAAAAAAAAAAAAACAACAACAAAAAAAAACAACAAAAAAAAAAAAAAAAAACAGATGTTCAACAGTTTCTACATACCCATTGCACATTTATGTTTAAAAATAACAACATTAATTTTTACTCTCAAAAATTCTAGCTCGCTGTTCCAACTCATCCTTCTAAATGCCAGACAAGTTTTCTACATCAGACTCAGCAAACCATTATTAGCAAAACAACCACACCAATAAATTATTTTGACATTAATTTGATTAGGGAAAATCGTCGTGTTCCCCGCTGTAATTTTCCAATTATACTGAAATGTTAACCGTGTCAGTCAAATAAGACCTAAAAAAGTTTGGGGTAACACCACTAATGATTGCACAAACGTCTTGATCAACCGTTCAAACGGTAGCGCGCTCGCTTAACATGCGAGAGGTAGCGGGATCGGTGCCCGAATCCTCTAAATTTTGTTTCAACACTACTTTTTAATGCAAGAATAGTAAAGTCACTCCACAAACTGATACAAAGCACATCATTCTCTAATGCCTTTGTATTGCACACACAGAAATAGACCCGTGAGCGGTGATGTCCACATACTTCTAGCCATATAATACATGACTGAATTGCCCTCTGTAAACAGATAATTGTTTGCATAATAACTGAAGGATGCGGGATTCAATTCCGCTACATCGCGCACACTAAGCGAGCAATCTACCATGTGAGCTAACCCAGCGTGTTGGTTTATGTTGGGGTCGGCAGTAAATCACTGTGGCGCCTCGCTGCGTTGCAGTTTTCAAACAGGTGTTGCGTCATAATAGTACCGGCGGAAGTGAGGAGAACGAACGCGGCCTGATTTCACAGTAGCGAAAATGTCGACAGGGGTGGGAAGTAAGTGTTATTTAATCTCTTAAACAAATTAACAACACAGTTTCGAATTAAAGCACATATTAAACTGCAGTATTTAATTTGGTGTTAGAGAAGCTGGAGCCTTTAATAACGCCGGGACGAGCAGTTTATCCGTTGTGCTAACTGACTTCAAGATAACAAAGGCGATGTGTGTTTACATTATCAAAGGACAGTTCTCTCCCTGTTTTGCGTTAGAAATGTGCTAATTTTGTGTGATTTAGATGACATATGAAATCTTTTCTGTATATTAAATTTGTTCATTTTGTAAAGTCACACTAAACTGGCTAGTCTTTCATTTCAACAGCAGTAAATTAACTGCACGAGTTAAGCTCATATAATGTGTGTTTGTAATCGCAGAACACAAGATGCTGTCTCTGGGCCCGACAGAACCCTGGTCCGTCCGGGAGAAACTCTGTCTCGCCTCCTCTGTGATGAGAAGCGGAGATCAGAACTGGTACGAAGAAATAGTTATTGACCGCCCTTAAATGTGAATGTACAATGGTTCTAGTTATTCTGAATACAGGATTGTGACAGTATGTTTATGAAAGTTTAGTCTTGATGATTGGAGCATACGAGCATCGATCCCGTTATTTCTCGCTTGTCAATCGAGCGCTCTACCAATTGTGCTATTTCCTCTGTCAGCACCAATCAGAGCTGGTTACCTCCAGATTATGTGGTCTGTGTTAATTTGTTGAATTACACGTTTGACATTGAGTGATCATTTGAGTATTAGTAAATGGGGGAACGCTATAACGATAATTATATTTTACTAATCATATTAGTGTCAAATTGATTTATTGGCAAGAGTGGTTTAATTATGAATAACATTTTAATAATTCAGAGTATTTTTTTTTTTACCATTTACATTATAAATATATTTTCCATTATTATTAATTTCATTTCTAATAATAACAATAATAATTCTAAATATACATTTCAATAAAATATTAATTGCTCAGTAATTCATGTGCATTCCAGTACAGTTGATGTCAGAAGTTTACATACACCTTAGCCAAATACATTTAAACTCAGTTTTTCACAATTCCTGACATTTAATCGTTGAAAACATTCCCTGTATTAGGTCAGTTACTAATTTATTTTAAAAATGTGAAATGTCAGAATAATAGAGAGAATTCTTTATTTCAGCTTTTATTCCTCTCATCACATTCCCAGTGGGTCAGAAGTTTACATACACTTTGTTAGTATTTGGTAGCATTGACTTTAAATTGTTTAACTTGGGTCAAATATTTTGGGTAGCCTTCCACAAGCTTCTCACAATAAGTTGCTGGAATTTTGGCTCATTCCTCCAGACAGAACTGGTGTAACTGAGTCAGGTTTGTAGGCCTCCTTGCTCGCACACTGCTTTTTCAGTTCTGCCCACAAATTTTCTATCGGATTGAGGTCAGGGTTTTGTGATGGCCACTCCGATACCTTGACTTTGTTGTCCTTAAGCCATTTTGCCACAATTTTGGAGGTATGCTTGGGGTCATTGACCATTTGCAACCCTCTACGATCATGTTGGAGAAAGAATCGTCATTGGCTGGTAAATTTTTGTTTTTACTTGCCAGACTTTTGACGACATGTAAACATAATGTAACAAAAAAATACATTAAGCAAACTGAGAGAGGGGGCCTCTTCATACATATTCACGCTATATACTATATTGTAATTTTGTTTTATGATTTTAATCACATTTTAGCTTTTTAAAAATGTACAAATTTCACATTCTATCAATTTATATGATGTCATGAAATCGCATTTTTAATAATAATAATACAAGCTGTTGTCACTGTTTGAAATTTCGTACACATTTTTAACAAAACAATTCACACGGTAGAAACCTAATAATGAAAATTAGGGGTCACAATTGTGAAATTTGGCTGACAATTAATTGTCAAACAAATAATTGCGATTATGACTATTAATTGCCTGTTTTAGTGCTATGATGATTAATTGTCTGTTTTAGGTGTTTCACGAATATGACGATTAATTACCATACAAACTCACTATGTGTGCTTCATGCACACAACAATGTCATTTATACAAATTTAGCTTGGGTCATATAATAAAATAAGGGTATATGATTTCCTTTTTCAGGCTTCAAAAACGTATGAATGACAGTCAAATATAAAAGTATAAAATTTAAAATAATTAAAATAATATTTTAATTATCAAAATATGTCTAAATAACTGAAATATATCTCTCTTATTTGTCCGAATTACTTTTGATCCATTGAACTTTTTGTTTTCTTTTGCTTCTTTTTTAACCCAGCCAACCTGTATAGCTTTTATATTATATCATATTATATTATATTTTATTTTATTATATTATATTATGCAGTAGTAAAATATTTCTGCCTTAAATTCTTCACTTTTACACATTATTTTAAGGCTCTCTGATTAACTCACAAGCCCTTATTTCTCAAAGGAAGACTTTGAGATTCTGTTTCTAGCATTTTATCATCTCCAAAGAAATAGAGCAGGGCATCTCCTCTGTCTCACTGCGTGTTATTAACACTGTGTGAATAAACCCACAATGACCATGGACATTTGCCATTACATGGCCGTTAAGTGAAACTGGAGTGCTTTGCGTTCACAAAATGAATACGTTTATACTTTGTTTATATTTTCGCGGGAGTTTGACGCAATACTCTAGACGGCGTGCACATCAGAGCGCTTGAGAAATGGTTCATCTTCACACGCTCTCAAAAGAGCTGCTCTTGTGACGTCCGTGGTGCGGTTCCCCGAGATGCTCGGAGTTCAACAGAATGAGACACAAGTACTTTTTCCTGTGCGCTCATGAGACAGCATGCAGGGAAAGACGAGGCTGAATCCAGCTTCTTAATCAACTGCTTTTTATTCAGTAAAAGGGCCTCGGTGCTTCGACACTACACAACTCTATCACTGGCGAGTGAAAAGTTAATATTTACTTGCCAGTGGCTAATAACAGACATTTTTTGATCGCATAGTGCGAAATTTATTCGCATATGTGAGTGATTTACATGCAATATAGAGGGCTGATTTGGAAGACCCATTTGTGACTGAGCTTTAACTTCCTGGCTGATGTCTTGAAATGTTGCTTCAATATATCCACATATTTTCCTACCTCATGATGCCATCTGTTTTGTGTAGTGCACCAGTCCCTCCTGCTGCAAAGCACCTCCACAATATGATGCTGCCACCCCCATGCTTCATGATTGGGATGGTGTTCTTTGGCTTGCAAGCCTCACCCTTTTTCCTCCAAACATAACGATGGTCATTATGGCCAAACAGTTACATTTTTATTTCATCAGTCCAGAGGACATTTCTCCAAAAAATAAGATCTTTGTCCCCATGTGCACTTGCAAACTGTAGTCTGGCTTTTTTATGGCGGTTTTGGAGTAGTGAATTCTTCCTTGCTGAGCAGCCTTTCAGGTTATGTCGATATAGGACTCGTTTTACTGTGGATATAGATACTTGTCTACCTGTTTCCTCCAGCATCTTCAGAAGGTCCTTTGCTGATGTTCTGGGATTGATTTGCACTTTTCGCACCAAACTACGCTCCTCTCTGGGAGACTGAATGTGTCTCCTTCCTGAGTGGTTTGATGGCTCCGTGGTCCCATGGTGTTTATACTTGCGTACTATTGTTTGTACAGATGTACGTGGTATCTTCAGGCGTTTGTAAATTTCTCCCACGGATGAACCAGACTTGTGGAGGTCCAACATTTTTTTTTTTTTCTGAGGCTGACTTCTTTTGATTTTCCCATGATGTCAAACAAAAAGGCACTGAGTTTGAAGGTATGCCATCAACAGGTACACCTCCGATTAGCCAATCAGAAGCTAATTGCCTAAAGGCGTGACATCATTTTCTGGAATTTTCCAAGCTGCTTAAAGGCACAGTTGACTTTGTGTATGTAAACTTCTGACCCACTGGAATTGTGATATAGTCATTTAAAAGTGAAACAATCTGTCTGTAAACAATTGTTGGAAAAATTACTCGTGTCATGCACAAAGTAGATATCCTAAACAACTTGCCAAAACTATAGTTTGCTAATATGAAATCTGTGAGTGGTTAAAAAAATTAGTTTTAATGACTTCAACCTAAGTGTATGTAAACTTCTGACTTCAACTGTATATGCATATATGGATGTTTCTTCAATTTCATGCTCTTTTGGCACTGTGGACTTCTAGAAAGTGTCGTTAAATATGTTTCATACTCTCACTATGTCAAATGGTGTTTGCAAATCTCAGGAGATGTATGTGTGTATTTAGTAGGGGTCGACCGATAGTGGGTTTTGCAATACGATAACTAAGGTGGTGGAATAGGCTGATAACCGATTAATCGGCCGATAGTTGAAAAAAAAAAAAAAAATTCTTAGTCTTTCCATACTGGGACGGGTACAGACATAAGCCCAAAATAAATAAAATCCCAGATGCAGTTAAAAAATAACATAATAAAATAAAATACAAAATAAATGAAAATATTGGCAAAGACTATTTCCGAAAAGCAACTATGGGCACCGATTAATCCATAAAACCGATATCGGTCTACCTCTAGTATTTAGGATACAAAAATGTTAGGTATTTCATAGCTAAAATATGTATAACCTAAATACACAACATTAAATAAAAGTATTGTAGTCAAGACCAGCTCATCCAAGTCCAGTCCGAGACCAGAGTAGGTCGAGTTTGAGTCAAGACAGAGACCAGAAGAGGGTCGAGTCCGAGTCAAAACCAAGACCGGAGAGGTCCAAGTTGAGACCAAGACCAGTAAAGGCTTAGTCTAAGACAAGAGTTTTTTTTATGAATTGATTAAATGTTTAATGTTTAGTTTAAAGAAATATTGACTCTAGGTACATATATCAGATAAACCTCATTTTTTATTTTCTTAAGCTTATGTTTGTTAAACAATATTACCAGTTGAGAATAAAAAATAAAATAAATGACACATCCTTGGTTAAGTGAACAAATTGGTATTACAATTACGACATGTCAGTGTTAACAGAATGTCAGTGAAAAACTCAAATTAAAGATTTAAAGTGCCTATGTGGCAATGGCAATACAAACGACCAACTTTTGCATACTATTATAATCCATTCAAGTCAAGTAATCATTTCTGCTTTACAAAATACAGTATTACTGTACTATAACTAAAATGGGCAAAAAACAAACAAACAAAAAAATCAGTAATGTATTAAATATGAAAATGTTTATGCAGAAAGTGAATATAAATATTTACATTCAATTTGTTAACAATTTCCTCAATTGCACTACTATGTTCCATTCATTGTGAGCATAAGTTGTCTTTGTTTTCTTCGAACATCTCACATTTCATCTCAAGCATGCTCTTCACTGACACTTTTGTTGACTTGGTTATCAAGCACACTAACTTTCGAAAACATGACGCCACAATTGTGAGGCAGTCATTAGTTTTGAAAAAAATTATATAAATAAATGTACACAATAAATATTGAAATGGTTCATTTTAGTTTATTTCACTTTTTTAAATTTTTTTATTTTATGATGATGAGCATAGTTTTAAATATGCAATAATTTGTATTTTCATAATGTAGTTTTATAGATTAATATTGAAAGTCTGGGTCTGGGACACGGCTAAACCTATCAAATCTACATAAAAGTTATTTGAAAAGTACCAACAATAAATTAAGAAAGCCTGGTAACATTTTTCCAAGTCTTCCTGTTTTAATGTGACCATCATATAACAAAAAATACACTTGTTTCAAACAGAAATCAACCCCTGGGATATTACCCGAAATTGAAGAAACACCCATAATTGTATGCAGTTCTAACTTTTTGAATTTACAGGATAAAATCTGAAGCATTTTATACTAATGTAATAATCTTTTTTTATCTTATTAATGAAAGTTAAGTGGTCTCTAAATGCACATCATATGTTTATTGTATTTTTATCAGGGTGTCTGTTAGCAGAGCCATCAAACCCTTTTCAGAGCTTGGACGGCCCCCAGACTGGTTTTCCCAGAAGGTAATGCATATAGCAGTGATCTTTTGTGAATGGAACTCATATCAGTGTTAATATCAGTGAATTATCTTTTAATTATATCTGCTAAGTGATGTTGTGTTGTATTGTGTCAATCTGACCTCTCTATGATGTCTCCAGCATTGTGCCTCCCAGTATTCTGAGCTGCTGGAAACCACAGAGGCTCCAAAGTAAGTCTCTGTCTGTCTTTCTCAAATTAACTGAGCATCTGTACGGAATCTTGTTACTGTTATCACAAAGCCCAAAGGAAGCAAATTTGCAAATCCTGAAATCATCTGGTTTGCTGATAACAATAAATAATATATATATATATATAGTTCTGCGCAGGGTGTGAAATGAATTTTTTTGCCCACCAGCCACAGTGGTGAGTGAATGCCCAATTTTATCAGCCACTTTGATATTTTACCAGCCACATATATATTTATATACAGTGCATTCAGAAAGTATTCAGACCCCCTGATTTTTTTCACATTTTGTTATGTTGCAGCCTTATGCTAAAATGCTTTAAATTATTTTTGTTTTCACGTCAATCTACACTCCATACCCCATAATGACATAGCAAAAACCAGATTTTTGATAACTTTGCAAATTTATTAAAAAGAAAAAACTGAAAAATCACATTGACATAAATATTCAGAGCCTTTGCAATGACACAGCTAAGGTTTATTCCATTTCTCTGGACCATCTTTGAGATGTTTCTACACTTTGATTGGAGTCCACCTGTGGCAAATTCCATTGCTTGGACATGATTTGGAAAGGCACACACCTGTCTATATAAGGTCTCACAGCTGAAAATGCATATCAGAGCAAAAAACAAGCCATGAGGTCAAATGAACTGCCTGCAGAGTAAGTAAAATTTATTTCTAAAGCATACTCAAACACAGCAAAGCTGACCGAAGTGCTGAACAGAAAAATGTACAATACAATAAAATAAAACAAATACATTAAAATACATACAATAAAATGTGACAAGACAATCTCAATTGATACTGTAAAATGCTAGAGCATACAAGTGCGTTTTAAGCCTGCATTTAAAAATAGACAGAGATGAAGCTTGTCTAATGTCAAGTGGTAGCTGATTCCATAGCCTAGGGGCAGCAACTGCAAAGGCTCTATCACCCTTACGTATAAAACGTGACCAGGGAATATGCAATAACCGTTTGTCAGCAGACCTTAAAGACCTAGTAGGTAAGTATGGCTGTATTAAATCACTAATATATATCGGGCCTGGTTATTAAGAGCTTTAAAAACAAACAACAGTATTTTAAATTGTATCCTGAAATAAACAGGAAGCCAGTGCAGAGAGGCCAGGACTGGGGTAATATGATCACATTTTCTAGATGATGTCAAAAATCTGGCCGCAGCATTTTGAACTAATTGAAGACGGAAAAGAGAGGATTGAGGAAGACCAAAATAAAGGGATTTACAATAATCCAATCGAGAGGTGATAAAGGCATGAATAACAGTCTCCAGGTCTTGAAAAGAGAAAGCTGATTTAAATTTAGCAATCATTCGTAAGCATTGATTTGTCTGTCTGAATAAGCCCAAGTCAGAATCTATAATGACACCAAGATTCCTTACATGTGAGTTAACATTGGGGAAGTATTGGCCAAGCTTATTAGCAAGAGTGCTTCTAGATTCAGCAGAACCAGAAATAATCATTTCAGTCTTATCATTGTTTAGTTGGAGAAAGTTACTCGATAACCACTTTTTTATGTCTACAATACAGTCCAAGAGAGGTTGAACAGAAATCACCTGATTTCAATGGCAGATAAAGCTGTGTGTCATCAGCGTAAAGATGAAACAAGATATTATGTCTCCTAATAATATTTCCAAGAGGGAGCATATACAAATTAAAAAGAATTGGCCCCAGAATGGATCCCTGTGGGACCCCACAGAGAACAGGAGTTACAGATGAAGAAACTATCCATAGTGACAGAAAAAGCCCTATCTGTAAGATAAGATTTAAACCACTGTAGCGCTGTGCTCTTTATACCAGCCCAATGTTCCAACCTCACGAGGAGAATGCTATGATCCACTGTATCAAAAGCAGCAGTAAGATCTAATAGAATTAATACAGCATTTTTCCCAGAGTCAACCGTAGACAGTATATCATTAAACACTTTCAGCAAAGCTGATTCTGTGCTATGATAGGCTGTAAAACCTGATTGTAGAGGTTCAAAAATGTCTGTTGACTTTAAGAATGGAAGTAATTGGGATAATATCACATTCTCTAACAATTTCGATAGAAATGGCAGCTTGGAAACAGGCCGATAGTTATTTAAACAATTTTGATCTAAACCTGGTTTCTTAAGTAGAGGTTTGACAGCTGCATGTTTAAAACATCCTGGGGCAATACCATTTTCTGGGGAAGAATTTATAATTATTTGTGTACTCAGAAAGATAGTTGCAAAAGTTTTTTTTAAAATATTACCTGGAACTATATAATATGGAGAGGTAGTGGGCCTCATATCACTTACCATGTCACTAAGATCAGAGAGAGATAGACATGCTGAAAATCAGAGAAAACAGCAGAACCAGTAACCGAATTAAATACAATATCTGATGGCGTATTAGTGAAAGACGAGCGAATGGTATTAATTTTCTCTTGAAATAAGTCATGAATTTGTCACAGATCGCCCTAGAGGGAGCGACATTATAATGACAGCTTGGATTTATTGCCAAATTCATAGTTGAAAATAAAATCTTAGGTCTATTAAAATGTGTATTAATTAACTTTGAAAGGTAATTTGTTCTTGTCAACTTGGACGCGTTCTGAAAGATCCTCAAACAATCTTTAAAAATCTCACAAGAGACAGTAAAGCAGTCTTTCTTCCATCTCCTCTCAGCTCTACGGCAGATCTGCCTCAAAGACCGGGTATGTTCATTTAGCCAATGGAAAGATTTCTTTGTTTTTGATTGTTTGTACTTCAGAGGGCAATAAAATCTAAGATTGTTGAACAGAATGAATAAAATAGTCAAATTAACTCATCAGGACTAGATGTGGTTTGGGCAGTAGTTAAAATTAATGTTTCAAAAGCTTTTTCCTTATAGCTGTCAGAAAAATGAGTAATAGTGGAAGAATGAATAAAACGGGAATAATGGCCAACAGGCCTGACAGTAGATAAAGGGCTATAAGCAGTAATATTGAATACAATGGGCCTATGAGCTGAAAAACATGCATCTTCTATAACAATATTATCAATGGGAATTCTATATGACATAATAAGATCAAGAGTATGTCCAAGAACATGGGTGGCACTCGTTATATGCTAATTAAAACCAAAGCAGTCCAAAATATTATTACATTCGGTAACCAAAGGTCTACCGGGACAGCACACGTGAATGTTAAAATCCCCCAGCAACAACATACGGTTATACAGTGGGACCATAAGAGATAAGAATTCAGAGAATTCTACTATAAAGTCTTGTTCCAGCTTAGAAGGTCTGTAGACCAGAGCACAAAAAATTTATGTAGAGGCAGACTCCATTAGAACACACTCCAGCTCGAATGTAGAGAACGTCCCGTCAGAAACTGTTTGAAGTTTAAACAAGTTCTTAAAAACCATAGCCACACCGCCACCCTTTCCAACACTCCTAGGGTTACTTATAAAACAGCAATCAGACAGACAGAGTTCATCAAAAATTGCTGACTCACCAGGAGTAGCCCACGTCTCCGTCAGCAATAGAAAGTCCAAATCCCGACTAATAAAAAAGTCATTTAAAATGAAAGTCTTATTGGATGCCGATCTGGCGTTTACCAGCGCCAGCTTTAAACGGGTATGAGGTACTGGAGCCTGTAGCCGATGCACAAACTCGAGTGGACAGATATTTGACAAATTAATTCTCCACCTTGCAAACGTGGCCGCGGGGGAGCAGAGATAACAGGTGGATGAGTCGAATCCGGGAAAATGAGCAGATGGCATGAGTATCTGAAATCCAGGGAACGATGAGTCAAATGAAGACCCCCATAAACTGTTTTATGCAATGGAGGCTCAGTCGAAGTTTGCAAAAGTGAGACATTTACTGCCCTCCTAATCCTCATGTGAATACCACCACGATTTCCCCTATTCCTGCGTTTCCTTTGGAGGGGAATGCAGCAAGATGGCCTATGTATAGACTCCACAGAGGGATGAAGGAATTTGAAATTGTGGTGATCGTGTAGAGCAGGGCATTCAAGGAGATGAGTTTCCATAGAATATTTGATCTGGATTAAATATTCTATCAGCTCGTAAACAGGATTGTGTCGAGGCACAGATCTGGGGAAGGCTATAAAAAATTTAGACTGCATTGAAGGTTCCCAAGAACACAGTGGCCTCCATAATTCTTAAATGGAAGAAGTTTGGAACAACCAGGACTCTTCCTAGAACTGACTGCCTGGCCAAACTGAGCAAAGGGGGGCGAAGAGCCTTGGTAAGAGAGGTGACCAAGAACCTGACAGTCACTCTGGTTGAGCTCCAGAGATCATGTGTGGAGATGGGAGAAACTTGCAAAAGGACAACCATCACTGCAACACTCCACCGATCTGGGCTTTATGGGCTATCATTGCAAGACACATGAAAGCCCGCTTGGAATTTGCAAAAAAGCACCTAAAGGAATCTCAGACTGTGAGAAACAAGATTCTCTGGTCTGATGAAACGAAGATTGAACTGTTTGTCCTCAATTCCAAGCATTATGTCATGTTCCAGGCACCGCTCATCACCTGCGGAATACCATCCCAACGGTGAAGTATGATGGTGGTAGCATCATGCTGTAGGGGTGTTTTTCAGCGGCAGGGACTGGGGGACTGGTCAGGGTTGAAGGAAAGCTGAACGCAGCAAAATACAGAGATATCCTTAATGAAAACGTGGTCCAGAGCGCTCAGGACCTCAGACTGGGCCGAAGGTTCACCTTCCAACAGGACAATGACCCTAAGCATACAGCCAAGACAATGCAAGAGTGGCTTAGGGACAACTCTGTGAATGTCCTTAAGTGGCCCAGCCAAAGCCCGGACTTGAACCCAATCGAACATATTTGGAGAGACATGAAAATGGCTTTCCAGCAACGGTTCCCATCCAACCTGACAGAGCTTGAGAGGATCGGCAGAGAAGAATGGCTGAAAATCCCCAAATCCAGGTGTGCAAAGCTTGTCGCATCATATCCAAAAAGAATTTAGGCTGTAATTGCTGCCAAAGGTGCTTCAACTAAGTACTGAGTTAAGGGTCTGAATACTTATTTCAGTGTGATATTTTAGTTTTTCTTTTTAATAAATTTGCAAAGTTATCAAAAATCTGTTTTTTGCTTTGTCATTATGGGGTATGGAGTGTAGATTGATGTGAAAACAAAAAAATGTGAAGCATTTTATCATAAGGCTGCAACATAACAAAATGTGAAAAAAAGTAAGGGGTCTGAACACTTTCTGAATGCACTGTATATACATAAATGTTGTTGTATCCTGAGATGGTCTGAGATAAACTAAATTACCCGCCACTG
The DNA here is from genome assembly GCF_019703515.2 of Myxocyprinus asiaticus. Lineage (NCBI taxonomy): Eukaryota > Metazoa > Chordata > Actinopteri > Cypriniformes > Catostomidae > Myxocyprinus > Myxocyprinus asiaticus. Next base: position 7,960,355 of record NC_059370.1, on the reverse strand, counting down.
CGCATGAAATAACTGCATTTAGTGGGTGGTGGGTGCTAATTGCATACCCTGTTCCTGTGCACAGCATGTTGTTTGTGTGAGATTAGACCTCTGGGTAACATTGTAGACAGTTTGCACGTTGTTGCATCATCATGATCAATACCTTTGCTCCCTGCAGGCGTAAACGGGGTGAAAAAGGGGAGGTGGTTGAGACTATTGAGGATGTGATCGTCCGCAGACTGACAGCAGAGAGAATTGAGGAACTCAAGAGACTCATCAAAGACACACAGGAGAAATACAGGTACCGGCGCATCTCTTTCACATTCTGTTTAAATGTTAACCTACAATCTTGATGGTCTTGATGGTGATTAAAAAAAAGTACTGTATGTACGGTAAATGCGTTTTGTCTCTTCAGGAAAATAAAGAAAGAAGTGGATTTGATCCAGGCGGGTCACTTGGATTCTAAACTGGAGGAGTTGTGGGCAGAGATTGAGCTGTGAGATATTTCTTTACTGTTTCTGCATTTGTGCTTACACTAAAAACACCTCATTATGATCATCACGCTTGCTCTGTGTGTGTGTGTGTGTGTGTGTGTAGTAGATGATATAGAACAGAGCGCTTTAAAGTGTGCAGCGCATACAGACTATGCATGTAATTGATTACATTTCAGCTTTTTAGGGTTTAACAATCACACTGGGCCATGTAGCGAACTGCTTATCCGGAGGTGAGAAACTACCATCAAAAACACACGCAAAAATAAAAGCTCGATTTTAAAGGACGTGTGAAATGGGAGGAAAAAAGACAACTATATATTGTATATACTGTATAGTAATGTAATGTTTACTGTAATTAAATAATAATAATAACCAGGGTTTGAAATGAACTTTTTGGTTCACCGGCCACTGTGGCTAGTAGTTTTCCATGGTCACTAGCCACTCAGCATTTTCACTAGCCAAAATCCCCCACCTCGCAAAAGGTGATAAAGGTAACTGAAGACTGTAACTGCATGCATTTGTTTGGACATTTATTTAAACAATAATGGTTTAAGTAACCTATAAATTATCCAAAGGCAAACGCCAGTTAGAACAGGAGTAGTATAGAACAGGAGGAAAATTTGTCAGTAATATTTCCATAATTCATAGAAGTTTCAACCCCTCAAATTGTAAATGCCTATGAAAGTTTACCGTTGTTCTGCCCTTGTTTAACAGTGACGTTTGTAATGACAAGGCCATTAGGAAAGACCATGGGTGGCTTCACATTATTGTAGTTATGTTAATGTTGATAGTCTTTTCTAAAAAATACAATTGTACTGTATGTTGTGAAAAAGCTAATAGCATAAACACATTTAGGAACCTTTAACAACATTCACAGTTGAAGCCGGATAAAAATAATGTCTAATAGATTCACCCTAATAGATTTAATATGAATCTATATTACCAGTTAGTGTTACTGCATTAAAAAATATATTTAAGGATGATGCATATTTAAAAAACTGATGATGTATTTATCAGTGCTGTTTATAATGGATGTCTAGCAATTTTAGGGGTTTGACTTCCTCCATATAGCACTTTATACTAGAATGTTCTCTGTAGAATTCAAATGGGTCACAAAAGTTTTGTGTTTTCCACTGGCCGTCGCAATATCGAGTGAAGCGCGACTGAATCACGCAAGTTTCGCTCTGCGCTGTTCCAGAGCTCTGGCGATCTTATCTCTGGAGGGTGCTGATGTGCACTGTGGCGGTTTAGACAACGCATGCTTCATTCGCATTGCACAGATGCGCCTAAGTTATGAGAGGCATGAATACCATTACATTTCCTTCGGCAGCAGCTCCAAGTTGCCCGACATACCAGCCTGATCTCACAGTGAAATCTGAAAGAGTAGATCGACTTTTCTTTCGTCAAAATCAGTATACGTTGACCGAAATTTCGAAACACTGCCCCCAGTGGCCAAAGCGGTAAGTGTTGTAGGGCATATGGGCACATGTGAGCTCCATTTATGTCTAGGAGAGGTCGACAAAAGCTAGTAGTGAAGCAAGTTGTTTTCAGCTTTACAGGACATTATACAATGAAAAGAAAAGCATATATTTATAAATTCTATCCCCCAACCCAAACCTTACCTTAACCATTAGTGGAGTAAAAAAGTAATGTTAGAGGAAAAAGTGAAACCTCCGAATCATGCTCATCATTGATTATTCAAACGTGGTTACTGCCTGGTTTTGAACCCTAGTCTCACACACAGCTGATGCAACACCCTGCCAATCGCGCCAGGTGGAAAGGTAAACACATTGAAACCACTGCAAACATGTCTGATAAGAATGCTGCATGTCAGCGCGTCGGCATACAGTCGCCGATCCTAGGGTAGCGAAACTATCAGAAACATCATGCCGACTTCACGTGTGATCATGTTGAACATGCACAGAATTTTCATTGGAGGAAAAACCCTGAAAAAAACATCACCCGCCAAAGTGGTTAGCAAGAGTGATAGAGTTACCCACCACGGCCGATTTTTACCCGCATTTGGTGGGTTGTCAGGTGTTAATTTAAAACCCTGATAATAATGTATTAAAGCAATTTCTCAGATTTGTGATGTTCTGTTGTGCATCACTTAATTTGACAAAAATATATCCAGTGTTGTTTCGGATTTTGTTTTGAGGATTTTGTATAAAAGCACTTAAAAAACAAAAATGCAATGTTATATTGAAAAATTAAATTAATTAAAATAATTATATTTTCATTTGATCAAAGTTTTAATTCATTAATTTGATTAGACACCATTTTGATAATAAAATGTAATTAAACTGTTGAATTTGGAATTCAGAAAAAATAACTAATGCACATCCTGACCTTTTGTGTGTTTTTGCTTAAATATCACACCTGTTGGGAACATAAAATGTCCTGGAAAATTGTGTCTTGAAAAGAGTGGGAACCCTGATTGTGCTGTAAATCTGCCTGTGTGTGTGTGTGTGTGTGTGTGTGTGTGTGTGTGTGTGTGTGTGTGTGTGTGTCATTATGTGATTGTGTGTTCTTACGCTGACAGAAAGAGGAAGCAGGAAGAGGAAGAGGCAGAGCAGAAGAAGAGGGCGACTGAGGCAGCCTATCAGGGTGAGAGATTTATAATCTTTCAGCATTTTTAAAACGTAATAGTTCCACAAAAGAAATGATCTTTTGCAATTTATGTTAGAAGACACAGTGAAATATTTTGCTACTATATTTATGTCTGTTTAACCCTTTTGTGTCAATAAAAAAAAGTTACTCAGAAGACAAAAATGTCTGCATCAAAAAACTGCCATAAAAATATTATATATTAATATTATTTTCCACTTTCAGTGACTTTAACCAACATCTGTCCTGATCATAACTACCAAATATTCATTCATTTTCAGGATTTTAACCCTTTAAATGCCAGTTTGTTTACATAATGCCACTGTTGTTTTTTACACACACACACACAAATTGATCAATACACACATACGAAACACATTCTGACATCCATACCAACACACCCACACAATTTTAGCTGCATCATTTATTCAACTGGCCTGCAGTGCTCTATAATACAGCAAACAAAACAAAATAGGAAAAAAGCATGTATTTGCTCCATAGGCTAAACATGAGAAAAATGGCACCATCTGGTGGAAAATATTGCCAGGCCTCCGGAATGAAAGCATAATATCATAGAATTCATGATTTTATGCTTTAATGGCACTGGGATCATATATTACAGTTTCAATGGGGACATTTTTGTTCTGAAGGTCCTGAGTGTAACTATTTTGTGTACACAGTGTATTATAGATATATTATAGGAACTGAGGTTGAAATATCATAAATCCCCCGAAAATACATACCTTTAGCTAAATTTATGCCGTTTGCTTAAACACAGGTAAAATGATCGAACAAATGAAAAAGACAAAAATGTCCCGAGGGTCGCACAAGGGTTAATACAACAGTGCAACTTATTGCTGATATATTACGTTCTTAATTGTTGACAAGATACTTTTTTATTATTTTGGGTTATTGCTGGCAGTGAAATGTAGCTTTTATTTGATATAATTCTTATTTTTGTATTTTTTTCCCCAGTTCGGCAGGCAGCTAAAAACACACCAAAGAGAGTTCCCAGCGTAACAGTACGTTCTCCACCCGGCTCCAGCTCTCCTGGCATTGATGCCCCACAGCCCGACACATCACAGCTAATGACAGATGAAACCTGTGCCAGTCCCTTGGTGAGAGAGTCAACATGACATCAAAATCGACCTTACTGACTTTTTAATACTTTCTTATACTCTAATACAAGTTTATGGTGTTACTGTTCATGTCATTGCAAAGAAAAAGTTTGTTGAAAAAAGTCTGAATATAAAACTTTCTTCCAACTTGGAAACGACTTGGCAGCACGCATAGACATGGGCCGTGTTGGCTATTGGTTAAAGTGATAGTTCAACCAAAAATGAATATTCAGTCAATATTTAGTCACCCTTATGTTGTTCTAAACCCGTATGGCCTTCTTTATTTTTCAGAACAAAAAGGAAGGCATTTGGGTAAATGTCCTGCTTATTGTTCTCTATACAATGGCAGTGAATAGTGGCCATATCTTATAGCTTCAAAAGGACACAGAAGTATCATTTAGAAGTCTAATAATGCGTTCATTGTGACTTATGCCTTGTTCTGATGGCATATGATAAGGTTTGGTGAGAAACGAATTATTTATTATTAAATATGAATGAATTATTTAGTGAAAATCTTGACCTCAACCGTTGTGTCCAGGCTCAAGGAGTGACCGTCTTCATGCCTGTGTCAGAGGTCACAGGCCCGGGTCCTAAAGAGTCAGGGCTGGGTAATCTGGTAGACGACTCCCCGCAGAAGAAGCATCACGCCCCAAAAGCCACACCACCCCCCTCCCCATTGCTGTCTGAACTGCTGAAGAAGGGCAGCCTCATAGCGGCCAGTTCTAGACTGGTAAGCAGATCCAGTAAAGCACACAACTGGATAAGCCCAACAGGTTATGTGTCAATGTGTGGTTTTGGTGAAGGGTTTGTATTAAAGGGGCAAGATCATAGAAAACAGGTCTGACATACAGCCATGTTTACATATCAATGGCTATTTGGTATTAAACAACATGTAAAGGTGGTTTTAGTCATTTTCAATGGGAAAAGTGTAGCTAAGGCATATAGGCATATAGAAGTCAACAGTACAACAGCCTGTTTAATTATAAAGGTAATAGAAAACTAAATTGCATGTGCTTTTGGTGAAAACATATGGTGTAGAATATGGTCATGGTATTCTTGCACTCTGATCTGAAAAATATTATGTGTGCAATAATTGGAGGATGAGGGCATCGATCCCACTACCTCTCGCATGCTAAGCGAGCACTCTACAATTTGAGCTAATCCCCCTCTGTGGGAAGTGTCTGTCTGCAGTGATCATGTGGTATTTTTAGTTAGTTTGAGTTACCCCAAATAGTTTGGTCACTGGTCTCAGTTACTTGGTGTGGTCTGTCTTTGTGCCATTACAGGTTTAAAACAAAATAATTATTAGAATGTTTTTGAATGGGCAACACTTAATAATCAACATTTGTATTTATATATAATTTATATTTTTAAATATTATATTTATAATTATAAAATACTCCTTGTATTGAAAATAATTGCTTTATTTGCATTTATTTATTTGCCATTTCTGTAATAATTTCTAAATAATCATTCTATTTTAATTTAATATTATTTATAATATTTTTATTAAATTATTATTTTTAAATTATATTTCTTATAATGGTTACAGTTATCTAATAAAACAAACATTGCTTAACAGATAAGTAGTTCAGAGTGCATTTTAATATTAATAAATTGATCTGGATGAATAAATATATTTAATTTCACTTGTGAAGAGGAAATTTACATACAAAAGTCTTGAAGGAACAGTACCAAGAGCAGACTATTTAATTCTAAGGTCTTGTTAAACTAAATTGTGTTCTGTGTTGTGGGTCTGTCTGGGCAGGTGGTTGAAGGAGAAGTGGTCACAGGTTTGAGTAATGGATCTCACGGGGTTGAGCTTCATACTGCTGTTGTTGCTCCACCTGCCAACCAAGATATTGCTGCTGGTAAACACACACACACATCTTTCAGTTTATTTTAAATGTGCTTTGCTTATGTCTCTTTTCAGCCTGAAACATTTTGTGTCAGTGGACAAACTGAATTTTGAGTTGCGTGTTTATTTTGTTATGGTTTTGATTTCCTTCAGCTCACTTTTGTTGCATTATTACCATGCTTCCTGCATTCCATGCATATATATTGATACCATGCTTGCTGTATTAAGTTATTACTGTAGTTTGAGTAATGTGTAAGTAGCTTTGTGCTTTAGTGTGTGTGTTTTTGTAGCGCTATATGTGTGTGTCTCTGTGTCAGATGCACCTACGTTATCTCGTCTGTTGGAGAGCTCCGCTCCAGCGCAGCAGCCTGTCAGTGCTGATCCCCCTAAACCCCCCACAGTGGCCCCCCCAGCTCCGGACCATCTCTTTGTATCCAACACAGGTCTATGATCTCTCTGATTTCCTCCCTTCAGCATCCTCACTCTGTAGGACAGCTAGTCTGTTGTTGCTCAGGTAGCCTGTTTCTTGTTTGTGTCATGTGACGTAGTTCATGGTCTTGACCCTCCAATCACAAAGCTCTCTTTCTGCACTCACAGTGGAACTGCTGAAGTATTCTAAATCTGGGTGTATTCTAAAACAGCAAAAGTAATCTAGAACTACTTGTGTCTTCTAGAACTTTAGATCTGGACATTTATTCTACAACAGCAGTTGTATTCTAGATCTGGAGATTTACTCTGGAACTAGAGGTGTATGCTAGCTCTTGATATTTACTCTATAAATACAAGTGCATTCTGAAACTGCAGATACTGTATATTCTAGACCTGAATATTTATGATAGGACTACAGATTGATTTTAGAACTGCAAATGTATTCTAGTTCTGAAGGTTTATTGTAAACCTGCAGGTGTATGCTTGATTTGGAGATTTACGCTTGAACTGCAGTTGTATTGTAGATCTTGAGATTTACTCTTGTTATTACAAGTGCATTCTGGAATGGCAGACATACTCTAGATCTGGAGATGTATGCTAGAACTACAGATTATTTCAAGAACTACAGGTGTATTCTAGATCTAGAGATTTACTCTAGAAATACAGATTAGTTATAGAACTGCAGGTATATTCTACATCTGGAAATGGATTCTAGAACTGCAGGGGTATTGTATATCTTTAGATTTAATCTAGCATAACAAGTGCTTTCTGGAACTGCAGTAATATTCTAGACCTGGAGATTTATGCTAGAACTACAGATTAGCTATTGAACTGCAGGTGTATTCTAGATCTGGAGATTTAATTCAGAACTGTAGGTGTATTTCTAGATCTGGAGATTTACTCTAATTCTAGAACTGCTAGTGTATTCCAGATCTGGAGATATATTTTAGAATTGCAAATTTATTGTAGATATGGAGGTTTACTTTAGAACTAAATATTCATTTTAGAACTGCAGGTGTATTCTAAATGTGGAGATTTAATCTAGAATTGAAGGTGTATTCTAGATCTGGAGATTAACTCTGGAACTACAGATGAATTCTAGAACTGCAGGTGTATTCTACATCTGGAAATTTGTTCTAGAACTGCAGGTGTATTCTAGATCTGGAGATTTACACAAGAATTGCAAGTACATTTTGTAACTACAGACATATTCGAGACCTAGAGATTTAATTTAGAATTACAGATTTATTCTAGAACTGCAGGTGTATTCGAGATCTGGAGATTTACTCTAGAACTGCAGATTCATTCTAGAACTGCAGACATACTCTAGAGAAGTATACTATATTTGGATATTTATGCTATAGTTGAAGATTAATTCTAGAACTGCAGGTGTATTCTAGATCAGAATATTTATTCTAGAACTGCAGAATTATTCTAAATCATTGTATGTGCTATAGACTGGAGATGTACTGTAGAATTACAAGTGCATTCTGGAACTGCAGACGTATTCTAGACCTGGAGATGTATGCTAGAACTGCAGATTAATTCTAGAACTGTAGGTGTATTCTAGTTCTAGAGATTTATTCTAGAACTGCAGGTGTATAGACCTTTTTCTCACTCTGGGTTTTGGAACTCGGAAGGAAACGATTACAGGGTAAACTTTCACAGCGGTGAATGGGAGACCACAGCAAATATTATTTTCACTTACCCATTTGCTCCAAGAGCAAAAGAAAAAAATCCACTATTACATTTGAATGACTTTCCAGAATAAAAATAAAAATAGAGAGCAGTGGTTTAAGACAGTCAGATGGGAGAAGATGTCACTCAGCAGCTGTAATAGAAACCCCATTGCAGCTGTGGCTAGTAATTTTTTAAAACTAATTCCAGGGTAATGTAACACAAAGCATAATGTTATAAATGTACAGTTTTATCATATAAAAAGTTTGCTAGTTTTACACTACTAAACAAGGCAGAAACGTGTCATCACAGTCTGTGAAATAGGTCTATTGTAGATCTGGAGATTTACTCAAGAATTACTTGTACATTTTGGAACTGCAGACATACTCTAGACCTAGAGATTTAATTTAGAACTACAGATTTATTCTAGAACTGTAGGTGCATTCTAGATCTGGAGATTTGCTCTAGAACTGTTATAACAGAAGTATTCTAAATCAGGAGATTTATTCTAGAACAGCAGAAGTGTTCTATATTTGGATATTCATTCTTTTAACTTTATTTTCTGGATTTGTAGGTGCATTTTAGATCTTGACATTTATTCAAGAACAGCAAGTATATTCTATTTCTGGATATTTGATCTAGAATATCTTATTCCTAGAGGGAATTAAAGCCACGCCTACTTAAGCCTTTAAAAAAAAAAAATGTTCTCTTAAAAAAATCTTCTCACCATTTAGAGCATTAAAAAAAGGTAATAAGAGCATTGTGGAGCTTAAAAGAGTGTGTGTGTGTGTGTGTGTGTGTGTGTGTAGCTGCAGCCGTTGCTGATGGTTCTGGAGCGGAGGCGGTAATGGCAGGCTCATCCATGCCGGGGGAGGGGAAAGAGGCGGAGCTAGTGGAAGAGGATGCAGTAGTGTCAGTGTCATACATGTCTCATGAACTGGACCTGGAGACAGTGGGAGACATCATCGCTATCATAGAGGAGAAGGTACACCCACACATACACACTTGTCCACTGCTGTGATGATGTGATGGGCTGCTTTACTCTTGTGCTTTTAATTCTATCTTGACTTAATGACAGTGCTCCCAAATGTATAAAAAAAATGTAAGAATGTCATTGTATGCTAGAACAAATTATCAAACCATGTGGCATTTATTTGAAAGAAAGATAGTGCAAACACACTTTTCAAGCAAGACCTGTAGCAAAAAGAAGTTTGTTAGGTATAAAATGATAATTAAACCAAAGTATTTGGAAATGTTCTGGGTTGATGCCACTTGGTCTGTCTCAGGTGGATGACCCCGTTGAGGCTCTGGATGCAGCAGCAGTGGAGGCTGCTCTCTCCCTCTGCGAGGATCCAGCGGTTGGGGGACACCCCCTCTCCAGCCCCTGGGAGTCCCAGACCTTTAAGTCTGCCGAACCAGTCATCCAGCAGAACGTGGCCCCAGTGGCCCCACAGAGCGTCCCAGATCCTGTGGGTGAGCTGGGAGAAATGGAGGTCCTGGTAGAGGAGGCTGGAGGAACAGAGGCAATCAACGGGGTGATAGGGGACTCTGTAGTGACCCCCGCCCCTGATGGAGAGCGGAGCCAGGACACTGAGGTCAAGATGGAGGGTGAGAGGGAAGAAGAGGGGGAGGGAGGAATTGAGGAGGCACAGGAGGAGAACAGAACCTCAAGTCCAGACGTGAAATGTGAGCAGGAGGACTGGGTGCAGCCGGAAACTGTGACGCCCTGTCTGGACTCAGAGGACAGCTCAGCCTCAGCCAAAGACACAAAGGTTACAACAGCAGTTCATTACCCACTCAAAGGAACAGTGCCATTCATAATGTCATTCCAAACCTGTCTGTCTTTATGAATTACATTGTGCAACTGAATTATCTGTTTTAGCTATTATGATTGATTCCTCTCTTTCTGATTCTTCTCTTTCACATGCTGTAGGAGGTGAAGGAAGAGGATGGAGGCAGTGAGGTGGATGTGGATGAAGGGATGGAGATGAAAGAGTGTGGAGACGGGGATGGAGAGGGGCCATATCTCTCAGAGGTGGATCCTCCTGCCAGTGAGAGTGAGGATGGATATGGCAGTCATTCTCAGCGGTACACTACAGCAGACTCCATCGCCAGCAGCCCGGCCTCATCACAGTTGTGAGTTTCTGTGTGTGTGTGTGTGTGTGTTTGTGCAGTAATATGCATCCCAAATGCACCTCTAGTGATCAGATTCTGTCGAGGAAAGTGTCTTTTATTTTATGACTATGGTACATGCATCGCTTTCTCCATCATTGTGTGACAGTGTGTTGTTATCAGAAAATGTCTCAATTGTCCGGTTGTTTTCTTTTAAAGGCATACCTAGCCAGCACAGTTAAAAATCCTTGTTTTGGCACAAAGATTACAGACTGGTATCAATACAGATTTCCCAATTTGATTCGATTCTGATTCACAAGCTCTTGAGTCGATTTCGATAAGATTATATTCGATTCTGATTCATTAGGGTGTATTTTAGTCAAAATGTCAATTTTGCTTACATATAAAAGAAATGTAACTTAAAAGTAAAAGATTGATTTTATACTACAAATGCGGCTATTTTAGGCCGAGACCACTTTCGAAGGTGGTTTGAGTGATCGGATCACAATGCATTGGACATTTGTCTTTAACAGTTCTCTTTAATTCCTCTCTCTCTCTCTCTCTCTCTCTCTCTCTCTCTGTCTCAGCTCCATGTGTAGTGAGGATCAAGAGGCACTTCAGGCTCAGAAGATCTGGAAGAAAGCTATCATGCTGGTTTGGCGGGCAGCAGCCAATCACAGGTGAGCTGATAATTCACACCAGTATTTACTTCCCTCAGATTTTACGATGAGCTCTGACCCACAGGCAGAAATGTGTTTGTAAATGTGTGTGCGATTTGATCGTTGTGTGTTGCAGGTATGCAAGTGTATTTCTTCAGCCAGTGTCCGATGACATCGCTCCTGGTTATCACAGCATCGTACACAGGTACACTTCTTTTTTCCTCTGAGCACTTTTGAGCATTTGAATAGATTGTTGCTCTGTTGGTTCATAATGTTTCTGTCTTTCCCAAAAATCTCTGCCCCATCAGACCAATGGACTTATCGGCTATCAAGAAGAACATCGAGTCAGGGCAGATCCGTACGACGGCTGAGTTCCAGCGTGACATCATGCTGATGTTCCAGAATGCAGTGATGTATAACAGCTCGGATCATGACGTGTATCACATGGCCCTGGAGATGCAGAGAGATGTTCTGGAGCAGATCCAGCAGTTCTTGGCCACACAGCTGATCATGCAGACATCAGAGTCGGGCATAAGCACCAAGAGTCTGCGCGGGAGAGAAGCCAATCGGAAACAAGACCCCAATGAGAAGGTTAGAGATACACATGAATAATCACACACACACATATCTGCTGACACACACAAATCCAGCACTATTGAGTGGACTAAACAAGATGCTGGTCAGAAGGCTGGAGGTACATGACTTTTGACAATCATTTACACATACACAAGCTAATCAAGCCAAAATACAAGGCACACCCCTATGAGAATATATAATCAAACACAATCACAGTGGAAGCTCTGAAGTTATTTGGCCAGTGACATTGACATTGTTTATGTTCTTTGTAACACCACCAATAGAAAGTTAAAGTACAGTTCAGAAGTGTCTTGGAAACATCATATTTGCTCAGATGTTCCATATTACCTAAAAACTCATTGGCGATGGCACCAGACCTGCCAAATGGCCTAAATTCAGTCCAACTCAGAACAAATGAAGAGATTAGAATGAAACTAGGCTCAAGATGAAAATGGCCTGGGAGAGCATCAGCCGTAATTTTAACTGGAGTCTCAGAATGTCTTTTGGCTATGGCCTTAATGGCACTCAATACATGCGATGTGGATTTTCCACGAAGTATTGCAAATTACATTGTCATAATTCACAAAGGTAATAAAAAAAAAATTTCTGCTTTTAAGGACGGCACTCAAATTGTCAGCACTTAAGGCCCGAAGCTACGTTTTGTTTACAATCCAAAACTTGCTGCAGTGTAGGAGAAAGTGTCACTGGCCAAACACTTTGGCATGTCCTGTATAAACCCCAAATGCTATATCAATCCCAAATGCAATCCCAGATATGATTATGTTTCTACTGCAAAAATACAGCAAATGTGTCCGGGGCATATTTCTCCCCAAATTCCAAAGACAGAAAATAAGAAATTACATTTTGCATAAAGAAAATGAAGCATATTTTAAGGACCAATAAGATTTTTGACACTGTGAAATCATGACAATTAAGCACTTTTCCCCACTGATTCTCATAAACATAATCTAATAATCTAATTTTCATTTCTTTAATACAATAATCTAATTTTCATTACCGAAATACAATAAAAAATCTAATTCTCATTACCGTAATGCAATAATAATCTCTTTCTTATTACTATAATGGAATAAAAATCGAATCCTCACTACCATAATGCAATAATAATCTAATTCTCATTACCGTAATACAATAAAAATCTAATCTTCATTACCATAATGCAATAATCATTTCATTCTCATTACCGTAATGCAATATAAATGTAATTCTTATTACTGTAAATGCTGTAATTTCATTTTCATAATACAATAATAATGTCATTATCATTACTGTAATGCAATAATTTCATTTTCATAATAATACAATAATAATCTAATTCTTTTTACTGTAATGCAATAAAAAAAAATCAAATTTTGATTACTGTATTACAAAATAATCGAATCTAGGTTTACATGCTTTAATGTTCAAAAAACACATTATTTTGCTCATACTGTACATTTCTTTTCCCCGCTCTTCATACTCTGGCCGAAACGCTCTGATTTACCTCCTGTCCTAGTCTGTTGTGATTGGTCAACCATGTAGAACGAGTGCCGGAAATGTAACGTCCCTTACCATAACTGAGTTTCAGCTCCTGATTCTTCCTGAGCAGCTGTAAACACTATTGTAACTATGGTAACAGTGGCGTACACTGTTGATTATTGTGAACCTAATAAAGCTTCAAGTAAAAGACACGTAGTGCATCTAAGTTAGTCATCTTTTGCGAGAATGGCTGTAGCCAAACATTTTTGCCCGAGATATGAATGGAGAACAGAGGCTTACTCCCGGTTGGACATTACCGGGTGTATTAGAGAGTTAGTGAGCAAATTAGCCGTGGACTACCGAGGATAGCGGCCGTAACATTACAGCTTGTAATTATATAATTATACAAGACTCTTGAGATCGACCATTTTGTTACACAGTTTTAGGTAAAAGCCAGCCCACAGATGAAAAGTAAACCCTTACCAAAACAATAACATTACATAGCAAGTTACCCGAACACTACCGTGGATTGCTGACGTAAAATGACCGTTTGTAAAAATAAATCCATCTCCACACTTGATCACTATTCATCATAGTAAGAATGACAAACAATCTGCATAATTCTACACAATTATAGGTAAAAGTGGGCCCGCAGCTGATTAGCAAATCTATTTCAGCACAATAACATTAGCTAGCAGGTTAGCAGAGGCCTACAGCTGTGCACTGGGTGTACACCATAGCTACAACAGAAAACTCCGCATTTGAACTCTCGGTAGCAGATAAATCCACAAATAATCAAGCATACTTACATGTTGTGATCCTGAAGCGCCAGACTGTCACAACAAAGTGGGAACTGCACCATCTTTCAGGAGTAACCAACTTGAAAATCTGGCATTGGTTGTGGTTGTACTGCTGAGGAATAGTGGTAAAAATACATATTAACCACTGATACTTCAATTCGTCTGCCTTTGGAAGTCCAAACAAAGGGGTTTTGCTTTCGCAGTGAAGAAAACAGCATCTTCTCGACATGGCAACAACACTAATTCAACTCATCCTTGCCTCGGCTATAACTACCTTTGTTTTAGGGCGGGCCAAAGTAGCCCTTAGGCAGGCATTATGCAGATGTGTTACATAGTGACATAGATACTTTACGGAAGAAATGGTTGGACTACAATCCAGCCGTTTCTTGTAGTTCTTGAGCAGTGTTGTCTGTGGGAGAGAATAACTCCCTTATGCATGGACTTTGTGCTTTGTAACTTTGCAGACCTTTTACATGCACAAAGAGCTATGTTACACGCTAAAGGAAAAGTCAAATCTTGGGCCTCTTTAATACAGTATTATCATTCTCATTACCGTAATACCAAAAAATATATAGTTCTCATTATTGGAGGGCAATACAAATCTTATTTTTATTAATGTAATGCAACAATCTAATTTTCATCACAGTAATACAATGATAATTTAATTCTCAATACCGTAATGCCATAAAATCTATTTCTCATTACTGTAATGCAACAATCTCATTCTTATTTCAGTAATATAAAAATTATCTCATTCTCATTAGAGTAATGAAAATCATCCTGTCCTGTTTTGTTGGCATCAATTGAACGCAGTACAACCAGTGCTACAAAGATGTACAGTTTAAATACTTTATAATTGAAATATTGTAAATTTTGAAATGTATAATTTTTTGTTAGCATTGCAGTAATGAGAATACCTTTTTTTTTTTTTTTTTTTTTTTTCGCATCACAGTACTGAGAAATTTTGGGATAAGTGTGCTTTACTGTCATGAAAATAATTTCACAGTGTAAAACAACTTTAAAAATAGTCTTCACATGCATAACAATTTAACTTTTTTTGAGGGGGGGGTTGTTATTATATGTAACTAGGACATGTTCTTGACAGGTTTTGTGAGATTTTTCCATATACCATCCCCAATTACAAACACACCTACACTGGAGGCCAAAAGTTTGGAATAATGTACAGAATTTGCTGTTTCGGAAGGAAATTTGTAGTTTAATTCACCAAAGTGGCATTCAACTGATCACAAAGTATAGTCAGGACATTACTGATGTAAAAAACAGCACCATCACTATTTGAAAAAAGTCATTTTTGATCAAATCTAGACAGGCCCCATTTCCAGCAGCCATCACTCCAACACCTTATCCTTGAGTAATCATGCTAAATTGATCATTTGGTACTAGAAAATCACTTGCCATTATATCAAACACAGCTGAAAGCTATTTGGTTCATTAAATGATGCTTAACATTGTCTTTATGCTTGTTTTTGAGTTGCCACAGTATGCAATAGACTGGCATGTCTTAAGGTCAATATTAGGTCAAAAATGGCAAAAAAGAAAAAAAGAAACAGCTTTCTCTAAAAACTCATCAGTCAATCATTGTTTTGAGGAATGAAGGCTATACAATGCTTGAAATGGCCAAAAAACTGAAGATTTCATACAAAGGTGTACACTACAGTCTTCAAAGACAAAGGACAACTGGCTCTAACAAGGACAGAAAGAGATGTGGAAGGCCAGATGTACAACTAAACAAGAGGATAAGTACATCAGAGTCTCTAGTTTGAGAAATAGACACCTCACATGTCCTCAGCTGACAGCTTCATTGAATTCTACCCGCTCAACACCAGTTTCATGTACAACAGTAAAGAGAAGACTCAGAGGTGCAGGCCTTATGGGAAGAATTGCAAAGAAAAAGCCACTTTTGAAACAGAAAAACAAAAAGAAAATGTTAGAGTGGGCAAAGAAACACAGACATTGGACAACAGATAATTGGAAAAGAGTGTTATGGATCTTAACCCCATTTAAGCTTTTGTGGGATCAGCTAGACTGTAAGGTGCGTGAGAAGTGCCCGACAAGACAGCCACATCTATGACATGTGCTACAGGAAGTGTGGGGTGAAATGTCATCTGAGTAGCTGGACAATCTGACAGCTACAATGCCAAGGATCTGTAAAGCTGTCATTGCTGCACGTGGAGGATTTTTTGATGAAAACTCTTTGAAGTTCTGAAAAAAAAATTCAAATTGTAATATTAATTTTTCACATTATTAATGTCCTGACTATACATTGTGATCAGTTGAATGCCACTTTGGTGAATAAAAGTACCAATTTCTTTCCATAAGAGCAAAATCTGTACATTATTCCAAACTTTTGGCCGCCAGTGTACCTGTATAGACTACAACGGGGGAAAAACTTGCTGTTAAGACCCCAACTTCAGATTTTTGTCACTCACTTGCACAAACACACATTCAAAGCGAACTGCTAAAGTCCCTATCAGAAAGGTTAGCGTAACATGCACTAACACACAGTCTCGTATATAGACCCTGAGTCCTGCACATAAAGACCCTCATTTAGAGCCAGAACCACCAGCCAGGAGGAAAAGGAACAACTCCAAACAAGACACTAATGAGAAGGTCAGTGACGTGTACACACAAACACACACTCACAGGTGTTGCTGGTGAGAGGACTACTCTTCTAACACACAAGAACAGTGATTCAATGAAACTACAGTTCTTTTCTGGGTTTTGCACACTGTAATCTTTTATGTCTCCAGTTTTTCTGTAAATGAGTGTGTAATGAAGTGTGTCCTTACATGCACAGAATATTCAGACATTTCTTGGAATGTAACAGAATTCCCAGTAAGACATGCCACATGTTAACAAGCATGATTTTGATGAAGACCTCAATCAAATCATTGCATATTTTAAAGAACATCAGAACATCATACTATATTGGGGCTGGGAGTTTTTATCTTGGACCAGCAAGCTCCCAGATCACCCTAGCATCATAACAGCCACTTTTGCATGGGGAAGCACCACTCACATTTTCTTCAGAAAATGTAAAAATATAGTATGTATGCATGGGTTTTCTAAATGTAGTACTTGTACTTGTAAAAGCGTTTAGGTGAGAGTAAAATAAGAAATTATACCTGATTAAAGTTTATCTCTCTCTGTTTAATTTAGTGAATCATCTGGATTGCCATTAATACTTATATAAATGGGCTTGATACAATTTATGCAAGTGTAATATCATTTATTGCTCATTAAAATTGGCATTCATCTGTAATATAGTAACATTCTGGTCCATGTTATAGCCATCACCAAACCTTGAATTGCAGTAGTTAAAAGTTGGTCTGATTGTGAAATCCAGATTACATGTTTTTTATTTGTTTCAAAAAGTAAAATGATCAATTATCGGCATCTGAAGCGATGAATAATTGCTTTTTCGCTATCAGCCTAGAAATTCCAGATCCCTAGGGACTTTCCTTTAATATTAAAGTGATGTGATCTAATTAAGAAATGGGGGTGCATGTAATTCCATGTGTGTGTGTGTGTTCAGGTATGTATGGATTACAAGGACTATTCACTAACACTATTCTAGATTATAAACATGTAATTATGCTATAAATGTTTGGGTTACACAGCATCTTGGTGTCTCCTGTTCTTGTTTGCCATCTGGAGTGATTTTTAAAAAGATTCTTATTTGAACACACACCAGACCAAAGTTCAAAGAATTTTGTTGTATGGTTTTGTTCATTGGTGCTGAAAATGTGTGATTGAGATACATTCAAATGACTGGACTACATATTCATCACCATCTGAGTTTTTTGGAGTGCTGCAATTACCATGGGAACAGTTAAAACACAAACAAACATGATCACTTTCCTCATTTCTTCATCCGACTAACACACATAAATGCACATCTGTGTTACTCATCCACCCTACGTCTCTGTCCCTCTTTTTCCCTTCACTCCTTTTCTATCTCATCTATGTGTTTCTGTCTGTCCTTTCTAGGGTGACCCCTGTTCTTTCATACTATAATTATGGTCACATCTCTGTTGTGTTCCATCTCATGATCAGAGAAGGTTTAAATTAGAATGCTCCCACAAGCCTGCTTTGCTGTAGTTCTTGTGCTTTGCTTTACATGTTTGTCTTTCAGTCTGTTTTTAGCATAGATTTTAAATAGGGAACTTGTGTGTAGAACTCTCTTTTCTCACTGTGCTGTTTGTCCTTCTACAGGACAGCCTTTCCATGGCCTCTCCTGCTTTCCTTCTCTCTCTTTTTGTAAGTATCCAGGATGAAGATCACAAGATATTCCCTGTCCTCTGTTACCAAACACACACGCACACACATAATTCTACTTGCAGTCCTCTCTTTGGGCAGAGCTGGTTGCTCCAAGATTGTTGGAAATGCTTGCTTCGATCCAATATCTTTAAGTGATGCCAAGGCTGAGCATGTGGAACATTGAGAAATGAAGCATTATGGGGGCCATTTTTTTATATTCAATATTAAATGTATTGCACATTAATAAAAAGGACTGTTGATTTAACATATTATTCAGTGCGATTTAATTATATTTGAAAGCACAATTAATCATGTCCCTGTACCGTAATACGGAATTTTTCTACCATCGGCGCAATTCAAGCTTGAACAACCTTCATCTCATTCAGCAGGGGGCAGTAAGTGCAACTCCAGCTGTACAGGCCAAAAAATTATGCTGGTGATTTTGATTCATTTCAGTGATTCGATTCGTTCATTGATTCATCATTGACCATTTCTGAAGTTACGCCTTTGCGCCTGTAGATGGTTGCAAATGACCGTCTTTTAATTAATTGCATTGAACCAAAAGCAGTCATTCACGACCAGAACAAGTTTAATATCCGTTATTAAACTTTGCGTGTCTACAATTCTACAGAGAGACTTAAAGTGTTGAGTGTTTAAGCATCATAAGTGTTTCCCCACAAATGATAACAAAGCATATCTGTCATACTTGGAACTGCTGAGCACAAACAAAAGACAACAATTCTAGCCTAAAACATAATTTTGAGTTTCAGTAATGTCCGTATGTCATTTTGATGTGTGGTTATCACTCTCTTTTATTCGTAATTAGTCCAGCCCCTTTCCTTGTTGAACAAGATTGCTCTCCTCTCGTTCAGCTGGTCAGCAGATCAGTCATGAACAAGATGACTGATTCATTTTATTAGTTCGTGAACAAGTTTATCAGTGCATTCAATTCTTTCATTAACGACGTCTTATCTCGTCCAGACTCAAATGACCGACTAGTACTAGTTCAGTGAAGGGGCTTATTCGTTCAGTGGGTCGAACCAATGATATTCTCCTACACAGTCTGCACTCAAATGCTATTGGCTCACACTATAGTCAGTCTTTACAGGCATGAAAAGCCACCAAAGCAGTCTCGCGCTTCAAATGTGAGCTTATTGGCTTCAAAAGGGAAAGGCGTCAGTGAACAAGAAATATGAGTCAGTGTATGGAGGTGAACAAGAACGACTGATTCATTCACAAATAAAAACATCACTACAACAAACCAAACTGACAGCAGACAACACAAGGATGTGTTACACTCAAACAGCTGGACGGAGCACAATTCCGAATGCAGGGGTCTCGGGACTTGTTTTTCCAAGTTTCGAACTACTATTTTTATGACACAATGCAGCCAAAGTGAGATGCTCCAAAAGCGTCAATCTGAAGCAGGTGTACATTGATGCGTCCTTAGAAAATCTCTTAGAATAAATCTATCTTGGACAGATTGACACATTTAAATGCAAAATGGATTGCTGTGGACTATAGGCCAATGATAGGCTTATGTTGAATGATATGGAAATAATTTATATCTTTTATATATATATATATATATATATATATATATGGTCTAGTAGTCAATGCTTTACTTGTCTGCCACAATTATATAGTTTATTTTAATTATCTGTGTGTGTATATATATATAATATATATATATATATATATATATATATATATATATATATATATATATATATATATAATATTTATCATTATTTCAATATAATTATTTAATCATTAAATATAGATTTTTATTTGGGGGCATTTTTCTGCAAATATTTATACATGCGATTAATTAATCTGCATATGATGTAATTAACAGCCTTTTTAATAATATATTTTAAAGGGGAATTATTCATTTAATAGGCTTTTTTTTATTTTATTTTTTTATTATTAATATCATAATGTGCATGATAACAGCCCACTGTGTAAAGTCCCTTCTTTCTCGATATCCAATCCGACCCTGGCACTGATGGTCTGGTGTGTTAGGGCACTGGGTGATGAACTGTGTTTTGATTGGCTCACATCGTCCCTGCCTTTCTGTTCTTACAGGATGGAGGCACCAGAGGGCGCCGCAGTGCAATAGAGGCTGATATGAAGATGAAAAAGTGAACCAAGACATTTCACTGCTGCTGTCACGGAAGTTAAAATAGACTATATTTCTGTTTCTTTAAGAAGTTCTGGTTAAGTTTAGTTTGGTTTAACTCAGCAGTTCTTTGTGGTGCATTGTCATTACAACTGGATTTCTCAGCACATGGACAAAAGGACACTGGACACAAACAGAACATTTTTCTCCTTGACTGGAGACGTTTTAAGGGCTTGACCCTTTTATGTGAAGAACATCTTAATAGACCTGAAAAACTGGTCTAGTGTCCTCAGACTCAACTGACCAGCACTTGTTCATTGGAGTTTAGAGGAGTTGGTTGAAATTCAGAAACTATGGTATAGGTTTTTACAACTGGCCTTTTAAAGTTCATGTGGAATGTACCACCGTCATGACCACAGGATGGTTAGAAATCAGAATGTCACTCTATTAAAACAAGAATGAAAAATTACTAGCCATTTAAGACAAATATTATTATCTCCTTATTGCAACACTTAGTCGTGTTGGTAGCTAGGGAAGAGTTATATTTAAAAAAGGCTTTTTTCTTCTAGAGTTGAAGCCCTCAGTTTCTTGAACCTTGATTTTGCATAGGCAGAATAGACACTGAACTTTGGATTGCAGTTTAAAGGCCCACTGTACTATATTCATTTTGTTGGGCTTTTTTTTTCAGTCTGCTTAAAGTGAACTTAATTTGACATCTGTGCATTTAGAAATAACACATAGTTTTGTACAGGGTCTTCTGTTTACAGTGTTTTTGTATAATGTGTTGTGAAATGTTTTAATAAAACAGAGTCTGCAGAAATACTGTGTTTTGGGTCAAACAATATGTTCTCATAGACCTTGGTTAGTTTAAGAATAATTTATTAAACTTTCATTGTGCTTTTAAATAAAAAACTGTTTTGGTTAACTGGGAGACAATGCCAGCTTGTCCCTTTCATTTTGAAGTTACAAAACACAGAGATAATTTACAGTGATGTCAACATATAGTGTGGTGGAGTGATTCATATATGAACCCTCCTACATCCCTCAACATCTGTGCAAACAATACTGAAGAATCAAAACTGAACATTCTGTAGTGGTAACACCCTTCAAAGTCATATTCAACTTCTTATGTCACTATAACATTGGGTTTCATCTGACAAAAAAAACAAGTGGCACAATAGTGTCTTTTACAAAAATTCAAGATATAGCATATATAGATATAGTAACATTTATGAATAACTTTCATTATAAAGTAGCAAGATCATATGTGAAAAAAAATCTGAATCGAGATTTCCATGATATTTTAGACTATTATATGTATATAATGATCTGTTAAGCATTATATAGTGCAATATTATAGCAACAGTGAGAATAAACAGATGGTCAAACAGAAACATATTGCATCTGAAATGTCAGTTACTTGATATAAACTAGTTTTAACGGTTTTATTAAGAGCAATATCAGTATAAAGCAATATTCAGTTGAAAATCACTGGTATGGAAGTCTGTTTCTGCCACATGAAAAATAAATTTGCTTTGGCATGTCATTATTGAAATACCAAGTCAGAATTGACATAAAAAGTACAAATTATTACATAGCAAGTCATAATCATGAGGTCAATTATGAAATACTAAATCAAGTTATAATTATTAGATTTGAAGTCAGAATTGTAAGATATTAAGTCAAAATAATGAGAAAGCAAGTAAATAATGACATTAAAAAAAATAGTTATGAGATACTAAGTTATAACTGAGATAACTTATTAGATAGCAAGTCATAATTATTCATTTATCTTATACATCTAGACTTATGATCTCATAATTCTGACTAGTCAAAAGCACACTTTTCTTTCCATGTGGTGGAAAAGGGCTTCCATACTGCTTGTATGATATTGCTTAAATAATTGTTAATGTTATTCTGGACAGTTTTTATAAAGTATTACACACGTTTTTAGAAGATTCAGTTTACTCGGAAATAAATGAATGTAACAGTGAGAAATACTGTGCAAAACTTTGATGAAAATTCTCCTGAGACATTGTAATTTTCCTCCAATGTCAATCCATCTTAATAAAATTCAAGTACAGTAGGAGTGGCCGATGAGTAGAGCTTCCGCTTGATCAGCCGGTATTCCCGTTTGATGCTTAAGACTTTACCACCTCCAAAGAGGTTCTTTAGCGGTGGCCATCCGTTCAAGTCAGACTGTAAGATGACCGACAGCTCAAAGGTGGGTGTGACACTCTGATCGGGTGTCACCATGCCCAGCTTCAGTAGTGTGCCCTTGTTTTCCATGAACATGTGGATCAAGGCGCCGCGTATCCCGCATGGCTCGTCCACGGATGCGCGCAGGATGTCTCCAGCCACACGCGTGGTCATGCGTCTGGGCAGACGCAGCTCCTGGCAGCGCAAACTCGCCCTTTTGGCATCAAAGAGACACTTCTCAATGAGTTTGGAGAGATCAAGCTGAAGACACACATCTTCACCTTCTTCCTCTTCCAAACTGCACTCAGATCCCAGACCTGTGCAGAAATAATGAGGAGTAAGGCTTAGCTGATCAGTAAGGGAACTTACGCATCAGCAATTTGAAAGTGACCGATGGCTCATTAGATTATAGGATGAGGAAACCGGTCATAGTCACATTGTCATCAGTTGATCTGAGCAGTTAAGACAGGAATATTATGATGTTGCAAATCGGGAAAGCTGGGACAATGTGCATCACTAATCATTTTTAATCAATTAAACATTCTAAAATGACTATAAACAAGAAAATAAGTTATTAGGGAAGACTGGGGCAATTTGTCACTTTTTATTATATATATATATATATATATATATATATTTTTTTTTTTTACTATAGTGAACATTTCTCTTTAAAATCAGTCACAGCTACAAAAAAAAAAAAAAAAAAAAAAAAAAAAAAAACCTATGGAACAATGGCACTCTTTTTGCCCAGTAATATAAATAAAAAAATAAAGGATATTACTACTACTACTACTACTACTACTACATTTTATTGTCACACTATAAGTTGCCTCAGTGGTACCTGCTGTTATTTGGCAATGACTTGAGAAAACAAAAATTAAAAGTTATTTATTATTAATTATATTATATATATATATATATATATATATCACACACACTCATATATATTTGAAAGTTGGGCTACTCACTTGATGAACTTTGTGCTTTCATGAGTCTGCCGCAGGGCTTCAGTTTCTCTTTGTCTGATTTGAAGTATTGGAGAAACCTCAAACCCTCCACTAGGTTTTCCTGCTCGCACCTGACGGACATCCCGTTACCGAACACCAGCGCTTGAGTGTAGACCATTTTAACGTTATTTCCTCCGAGTAGTTCCCCAACAGCTCGCCCAGCTTCTCCACAGCGTGTATCGTTGTTCCTTCCATGTATGCGACAGGTTGAAATGTAACTTCTCCCCTCTCGCCGGCAGTATTTATACTGGCCGCTCTGCGTTGCATCAGCTGATAGTGGGCGGGGCGATATTACTCAAACCCAAGAGAGGTTAGATCATCAGATCAGACTGCAGAAGTACATGCAACCCAACCAGACTCTTGCGTTACTACTACTATTCTCTGATTAGTTAACTTCATATGTTATATTAAATACATAAACAAGCATACACAGCCTAACATTGAGATGACTGTTAAAAAGTTGCTTAATTTATCTGACTTCACTGTTGACATTCGTCTTTGACAAAAACATATGGAGCCTTTTTGAGATTTTTGGATATATGTTTAATCTTTTAAACTTGTAACTTTTTGCAGTTCTCTAAATAGTGCTGCGGTGTGACAAACCAATTTGTAACAGTAAATATTCCATGTAGTCTCTCAATTAATATGAGGGTTATTAAAACTGCATGTATGAAAATGAAACAAGAATTAGACAAATGTTTCAAAGTGTTTAAAACAGTTGTTGATCAAGTATGGCCTGAAGCATGTCATGCTGCTGGACACCACTTGACATATCATGTCAACTAATAATATTATATATAGTAATTTATCTGATTTTTATTTACAAATAAAAAATGCTTTATATTATTGACTGTTTCTTTATATTTTATATTTATTTATTTATTGTTTGGCTAAAAACCTATTTGACAATATTTTTGAGAAGGTGAAATTTATTTTAGGAGCATTGTAAAAGTGTTAAAGGCACTTGTAGATAAAAATAAATTATTAATTATTAATAATAATAAGAATGCTGTCAGAAGATATCCATATACATTGACATTACACACACACACACAAACACACACACACGCACGCACATAAAGTGGCTTGTGATTCAGACAGTGTGAGACGAGATGTGATTATTCACAGGTGAGTCTCACATGACCAGACAGACTAACTCTGTAGTAAGTCAGATCCTGTTCAGCAAGTCAGCTAATTAAACATTCTTCATTCTGCAAGAGCAGAATGCCCCTTATGACCTGCAGATAAAATCTTTCCACTCTTACACACTCTTTGGGGCCAATTGTTATGATCAAATTATATTGATTTAATACATAAGTTGAAACCCTTTACCTAACCTTACTAGTTAGTTGATGTTTACTGTATATATATAAACTCAGCCAAAAAAGAAATGTCCTCTCACTTTCAACTGCTTTTATTTTCAGCAGACTTAACATGTGTAAATATTTGTATGAACATAAAAAGATTCAACGACTAAGACTTAAGCTGAACAAGTTTTACAGACATGTGACTAACAGAAATGGAATAATGCGTCCTTGGACAAAGGGGGGGTTCAAAATCAAAAGTAACAGTCAGTATCTGGTGTGGCCACCAGCTGCATTAAGTACTGCAGTGCATCTCCTCCTCATGGACTGCTGCCAGTTCTTGCTGTGAGATGTTACCCCACTCTTCCACCAAGGCACTTGCAAGTTCCCGGACATTTCTGGGGGGAATGGCCCTAGCTCTCACCCTCCGATCCAACAGGTCCCAGATGTGCTCAATGGGATTGAGATCTGGGCTCTACACTGGCCATGGCAGAACTGCAGGAAATCACGCACAGAGCGAGCAGTATGGCTGGTGGCATTGTCATGCTGGAGGGTCATGTCAGGATGAGCCTGCAGGAAGGGTACCACATGAGGGAGGAGGATGTCTTCCCAGTAACGCACAGCGTTGAGATTGCATGCAATGACAACAAGCTCAGTCCGATGATGCTATGACACACCGGCCCAGACCATGACAGACCCTCCACCTCCAAATCGATCCCGCTCCAGAGTATAGGCCTCGGTGTAACGCTCATTCCTTCGACGATAAACGCGAGTCCAACCATCACCCCTGGTGAGACAAAACCATGACTCATCAGTGAAGAGCACTTTTTGCCAGTCCTGTCTGGTCCAGCGAAGGTGGGTTTGTGCCCATAGGCGACACTGTTGCCGGTGATGTCCGGTAACGACCTGCCGTACAACAGGCCACAAGCCCTCAGTCCAGCGTCTCTCAGCCTATTGTGGACAGTCTGAGCACTGATGGAGGATTGTGCATTCCTGGTGTAACTCGGGCAGTTGTTGTTGCCATCGTGTACCTGTCCCACAGGTGTGATATCCAGATGTACCGATCCTGTGCAGGTGTTGTTACACGTGGTGTGCCACTGCAAGGACAATCAGCTGTCCTTCCTGTCTCCCTGTAGTGCTGTCTTAGGCATCTCACAGTACGGACATTGCAATTTATTGCCCTGGCCACATCTGCAGTCCTCATGCCTCCATGCAGCATGCCTAAGGCACGTTCACGCAGATGGGCAGGTACCCTGGGCATCTTTCTTTTGGTGTTTTTCAGAGTCAGAAGAAAGGTCTCTTTAGTGTCCTAAGTTTTTATAACTGTGACCTTAATTGCCTACCGTCTGTAAGCTGTTAGTGTCTTAACGACCGTTCCACAGGTGCATGTTCATTAATTGTTTATGGTTCATTGAACAAGCATGGAAAACTTTGTTTAAACCCTTTACAATAAAGATCTGTAAATTTATTTGGATTTTTACAAAATTATCTTTAAAATATAGTGTCCTGAAAAAGGTAAACCATATATACACTATATTGCCAAAAGTATTCGCTCATCTGCCTTTAGACGCATATGAACTTAAGTGACATCCCATTCTTAATCCATAGGGTTTAATATGACGTCGGCCCACCCTTTGCAGCTATAACAGCTTCAACTCTTCTGGGAAGGCTTTCCACAAGGTTTAGGAGTGTGTTTATGGGAATTTTTGACCATTCTTCCAGAAGCGCATTTGTGAGGTCAGACACTGATGTTGGACGAGAAGGCCTGGCTCGCAGTCTTCGCTCTAATTCATCCCAAATGTGCTCTATTGGGTTGAGGTCAGGACTCTGTGCAGGCCAGTCAAGTTCTTCCACACCAAACTCGCTCATCCGTGTCTTTATGGACCTTGCTTTGTGCACTGGTGTGCAGTCATGTTGGAACAGGAAGGGGCCATCCCCAAATTGTTCCCACAAAGTTGGGAGCATGGAATTGTCCAAAATCTCTTGGTATGCTGAAGCATTCAGAGTTCCTTTCACTGGAACTAAGGGGCCAAGCCCAGCTCCTGAAAAACAACCTCACACCATAATCCCCCCTCCACCAAACTTCACAGTTGGCACAATGCAGTCAGACAAGTACCGTTCTCCTGGCAACCGCCAAACCCAGACTCGTCCATCAGATTGCCAGATGGAGAAGCGTGATTCATCACTCCAGAGAACGTGTCTCCACTGCTCTAGAGTCCAGTGGCGGCGTGCTTTACACCACTGCATCCGACGCTTTGCATTGCACTTGGTGATGTATGGCTTGGATGCAGCTGCTCGGCCATGGAAACCCATTCCATGAAGCTCTCTACGAACTGTTCTTGAGCTAATCTGAAGGCCACATGAACTTTGGAGGTCTGTAGCGATTGACTCTGCAGAAAGTTGGCGACCTCTGCGCACTATGCGCCTCAGCATCCGCTGACCCCGCTCTGTCATTTTACTTCGTGGCTGAGTTGCTGTCATTCCCAATCGCTTCCACTTTGTTATAATACCACTGACAGTTGACTGTGGAATATTTAGTAGCGAGGAAATTTCACGACTGGACTTGTTGCACAGGTGGCATCCTATCACAGTACCACGCTGGAATTCACTGAGCTCCTGAGAGCGGCCCATTCTTTCACAAATGTTTGTAGAAGCAGTCTGCATGCCTAGGTGCTTCATTTTATACACCTGTGGCCATGGAAGTGATTGGAACACCTGAATTCAGTTATTTGGATGGGTGAGCGAATACTTTTGGCAATATAGTGTATATATATATATATATATATATATATATATATATATATATATATATATATATATATATATATATATATATCTGTGTTTACCTTCCCCTGTGGTGCGATCAGAAGCTGCGTCAGCAGCGTGGGAGACTCGGGTTCAGATCCCACGTTGATATCAGGAACTAGTCTTGTTCACATAATCAGTGACAAGCACAATCGGAGGAAGCATTTTTCCCTCTAACTTAACATTTTTACTGCACTGATGGTTAGGTATAGTTTAGGGGTTTGAGTTGGGGAGTCAGCTTATTAAACATGCATTCCTCTTCACTGTATTACAGCCTGTACAGCTGAAAACAACTCGCTTCACAACTCGCTTTTGGCGCCCCTCTGTGGACAATTCATCTGTAAAAATGGAGCTCACACGTGCACATATTCTCAACAACACTTACCGCTTTGGTCACTGGGGGCAGTGTTTCACATTTCGATAAGCACAGACCAATTTTAGCTAAAGAAAAGTCAACCTACTGTTTCTGTTTTCACTGTGACATCAGTCTGACTCGAGCATCAAACAGATGCTTTTGGAGCCTTTCACTTTGGATGCATCTAATTTCACTCGTTTTCAGTGTCTCTAGTTATAAGCACTGTGTTTTTAAGACACTGTGTCAAGTTAAACGTAGTTTGAAACTTTGAAAAACACGATTTGAGATCCCTGCATTGTTTTGCTTGTTCCAGCTGTCATTGAGCACAAGAACGAGTCATCTGTGGAAGGCAAAGTTGCCTGCTCTCGTTGGTTTGACGAGCCTTGTTGCCTTTACAGCTGAAGTGCTGACTGCCCCCTCCTGCATTAAGGTAGAACATCAAGCTTGAATTGCTCTGATGGGAGGCCAGACTGAACTCACAGTGAAATCGGAAAAAGTAGGTTGACATTTTTTTTTTTTGCTAAAATCAGTCTGTTTACTGGAATTCTAAACACTGCCTCCAGTGGCCAAAGCGGTAAGTGTTGTTGGGAGTATGGGCACGTGTGAGCTTCATTTTCTGGGTGAAATGTCCATGGAGGGGCAACAAAAGCGAGTTGTGAAGCGAGTTGTTTTTTTAGCTATACAGGCTGTGGGCTAATACAATAAAGAGGAATGCATATTTTATAAACCGAACCCCCCAACCAAAACCCTAAACCTAACCATAAGTAAAGAAAAGAAAATTAAATATGCTGCAAAATCACTGATTATGCAAACACGATTATTACTTGCTAGTTTCAATGTGGGGTCCAATCCTTGGTCTCCCACTCTGCTAACGCAACACACTTCCAGTAGCACCACAGGGGAAGGTAAACATGCTGGAGCTGATGCAAACATGTCTGATAGGAGATGGCACTTTTCGGTGAGTCAGCATAATGTGGCCGGGATACCGGAACTTTTGGAAACAACACGCCGACTTCCCATGTGATCATGTTGTGTAGGAACAATCCTTATTACAGAATTTACATACAGGTCAGGGGCATAATTTTAACGCATTAAATAGACAGCCCTAAATCTAAAAGATACATTCATTTTAGTTGCTTTTTTCTCACAGTTGTTACAATTACTACACTGTACTTGAGAATTAAACATTTGGGTTTAATTCTGTATTTCTTCCTTAAAGATGAAAATCATTTACTCATGCCCATGTCGTTCCAAACCCACATGACTTTCTTTAGTGGAACCAAAATGGTGAATTTTAATATCAACTTAATTAAATGACAAAAAAGATATTGTATGACTTCAGAAGAATTGTAATATAGGACGCAAGTCATACAGACTACTTTTATGATACTTCTATGGTGCTTTTTTTTTTGTCATTTTAGAGCTTGATAGCCGCAGCCTCCTTTTACTTTTATTAAATGGAAAAGAGTGACAAGGATATTCTTTAAAACATTACCTTTTGTGTTCCTCGAAAAAAAAAAAAGTGGTAACGCTAGGTTACAAATAAGGATGTATTTGTTAACATTTGTTAACGACATAAGTGAACATGGAATAACAATGACCAATAATTTTACACCACTTATTAATCTTGGTTAATGTTAATTGGACATGAACTAATTTTTATTAAAAAAGTTATGTATTAATATATGTATTAATTTATATATTAATATATACAAGGAAATATTTGCTAACATTGGTTAATACATTATAAACTAACATGAACTAACAATGAACAATAATATTTTAAAAATGAATGTTAACTTAGGTTAATAAATGCTGTAAAAATATATTGTTCATTGATGGTTCATGATATCTGATGCATTAACTAATATTAACAAATATAGTTTGTGCTACTGAAAAAGTTGTACGGATTTGGATCAACATGAGGACAAGGAAATGATGAAAGAATGTTCATTTCTGGCTGAACAATTCCTTTAATGAAATATAATTTTAACTCAGATAAAAAGACTTTGCCTGGTTGAATTGTGCTGAAGTTGTGACCTAGCCAAAGGATGTGATTTTACACATGTTCAGACTTACAGACCTTCAATCATCAACTTGTTGGTGTTTGCCAGCTGTCAGGCTGTGAGTCACGATGTGAGACTTTTCCTCGTGATCTCACCTTTGTTCTCTGTCATTAACTGACTCCACAGCCCTTGGGCACAGCTGTGACGTCACAATGCAGAAGTAGAAAAACATCTTACGATACTGTAATGAGGAACTAGAGGAGAGTTCCGTAGAACAATCTTTGAGAAGTTATACAGAATATTTGTATGGGTGAACAAGGAAGGAAGAGGAAACCATACACTCTTAGAAACAATGGTTCATTAGTTAATGTTTTTATTTTTACTCAATTCCAAAGAACAATTTATGCCAATAAAAAGTTCCATAGAAAAACAAAGATACTTTTATATATTAAAATAATTGTTTTATGAATTACTTTATGAATTATTACATTTTACACAGTACTTCTATAGTTTTGAATTTGATAACTTTATTAGAAGATTCTGAAATATTTTGTCAATAAAACTAAAACTAAATCCATGTTTTTATAGAAAAATTTTTCGCTACAAAACAATTATCTTTAGAACTATTACTAGTTATAGTATTAGTGACAGTAATAGTGTATTGTTTGCAGTTTTTGTGTAACAAAAAGGAAAGGGTCTTGTCTATTAATAAAGCAAAAGCATTGCAACAAACTTTCATAATGTAATTCATGTGTTTAATATATTGTGTTTGTTCTAATACTCCATTTGAATCAGCTTTAAAGAAAATGCATTCCTCAAACTAAACTTATTTCAACAATATATTGTGAATATGTTTAGTTTATTTCTCCATTTCACAGCCTTTTGTGATCAGCAAACGGGGGAATATTATATCAGGTTTTATTTTTTATTTTGATCACATAAGCTGTTCTAAACTTGTGATCGTTCATCTGTCAATGTCAAATTAAAACCTGAAAGACGTGTCCTCTTGTCAGCTGCATTAGTATTTGCTTCATGGATGAACCCTCAGTCTGTACACACGTGCATGTCTAACCATCTGGACCTGGGACATCTAACTCTTTAGGAAGTCTTATTTGATATACATTTTTTTCCCTCTATTAAATGTATTATTTGTTTAATGGATTTGTTATTTTGACACTCATTTGGAATACAATTTTTTAAAAAATTAACATTTTAAAAGAAAAATTAGCAGTAGAACAAAGAGATAACCTTAACTCAACCCCAACACCTACTCATTTTCTTTTATCATTCATGTGTCAGATTAATTACTTTATCAGTCCACTACTCAAATTAAATCAGATTTGCTGTAGAAACCTGCTGGACTTGTTTATAACTCCAAAAAACAAAACAAAACAAAACAAAACAAAACTGGGGGCCTGGGTAGATCAGCGAGTATTGATGCTGACTACCGCCCCTGGAGTCTCGAGTTCGAATCCAGGGTGTGCTGAGTGACTCCAGCCAGGTCTCTTAAGCAACCAAATTGGCCAGTTGCTAAGGTGGGTAGAGTCACATGGGGTAACCTCCTTGTGGTCGCTATAATGTGGTTCTCGCTCTCGGTGGGGCGCGTGGAGAGTTGGCGTGGATGCCGCGGAGAATAGCGTGAAGCCTCCACGCTATTGCTCAACAAGCCACGTGATAAGACGTGCGGATTGACGGTCTCAGACGCGGAGACAACTGAGCTTCGTCCCCTTGCCACCCAGATTGAGGCGAGTCACTACGCCACCACAAGGACTTAGAGCGCATTGGGAATTGGGCATTCCAAACTGGGGAGAAAAAGGGTAAAAAAAATAAAATAAAAATTATGACTTGAATTTCTCAGCTTCATGAATTCAGTGTAAGGGCTTGTTGATTAACTATTGTTTACGAATGTTAAGAATTAGCCAGATGAAAACTATGGTAAAACTTACAATGATGTTGAATTTATTAGCATTATTTAATGCATTAATTAACATGAATTAACAATGGACAATACTTTTACAGCACTTAGTAAGACTGGTTAATTTTGATTTCAACATAGTTTTTATATTTACAAATGTTTATTTTTATTTTTATTTATTTTTTACATATAGTGCTGTGAAAAAGTATTTGCCCCCTCCCTGATATCTTATATTTTTGTGTATTTTTCATACTAAATTGTTTTAGATCTTCAAACGTGATATAAAACAAATGCAACCTGTATAAACACAAAATACAGTTTTCAAATATATATTTTTTTTATTGAAGCAAAAAGTTATCCAACACCTATATCACTCATGTGAAAAACTAACTGCCCCCTTAAACTTAATAGCTGGTTGTGTCATTTAGCAGCAACAACTGCAACCAAATGCTTCCGATAACTGGAGATCAATTTTATCCATTTGGAGATAATGGCTCTCTCTGTGGTTCTTTGGAGTCCCAGAGGCTGATGTCACCTTTTTCCTCATCATTTCTGGAATTTCTTTTGACCTTGGCATAGTGTGCTACTGGGTGAGACCTTTTAGCCAAATTCATGCCACTGAAGTTCAAGATCTATTTAGGTGTTGATTTGATTGAACAGGGCTGGCAGTAATCAGGCCTGGGTGTGTCTAGCCCAGCTGAAACCCATCCTGAATGCAGTTTCATAGATTTAATAACTAAGGGGGAAAATACTTTTTCACACAGGCCCAGTTGGTATTGGATAACTTTTTTTTTTGCTTCAATAAATAACATTATCACTTAAAAACTGTATTCTGTGTTTACTCAGATTGCCTTTGTTTGGATTTTTATTTTTTGAAACAATTTAGTATGAGATATACACAAAAACTGAAGAAATCAGGATGGGGGCAAATATTTCACACCACTGTACTTTCTACATATACATTTTTTTTAAAGGTTGTATTAGTTAACATTAATGCATTATGAGCTAACATGAACAGTAGTACATTTATGAATTAACATTAACCGATTAATAAATGATTCATAAATTAAATAAAGCCTAAATAGTTTATTGTTAGTTCACGATACTGTACCTAATGCAGCAAACTAATAAAGCCTTACTGTAAAGTGTTCATCCCAAAACTACTGTAGACTTACTGTGGATAACTTTAGAAAACATTAGTCATTGTGGAGTAGTATAGCGATTCAGAAAGAATCTTGCTTCTCCGTGTGATGAATCATGTGTCAGTGATCGTCTTGTTTAAACTCCTACTCAAAGTAATTATGCTGCCACAGGACATGGAAAATAACCCAGCCAATCAGAAGAGAGCTGTTACACTGAAAACAAGGAACTTATTGAGAATAAATAGTTCTGCAGAAGATACAAGGAAACAACTTTCACAGGAAAATGTGAATATAAAAACATTACTACCATGTACATAAAGTTTCCTTTGGGACCTCCATGGAGTAAAAAGAGAGGAAATAGGGGGTGGTGTTAAATAACCGACAGGAGAATAAATACATACGGCCAAACACAGACAAGTGAGCTCAATTCACTTGTTTCCACAGTAGTTTCAAGAGAATCTCCTTGTGTACTGTAATGGTCAGTAGTCTCCACTGGCTCTGGTCGTAATGATCTGGGGTGGCTGAGCAGCACCCCTAGCCTCATGATCAATGGCTCTTCTGGAATGGAACCACGCACAGCAGCATTAAAATCCTTCATCGCACCTTTTGGGACTGGAGGAACCTCCCTCTCCTCAGGCCACTCTTGGACTGGATCCATGTGAATCTCTCCGTCCTGTTGTTTTAGGTGCTGAATTCTCTCTATGGAGAGGTAATGAGGGTCACCTGGGTGCTCATCTGGGAAACAGTGTAAACAAAATCAGCATTATGAACACTGAGAATTACCGTGGGGAGGAGAAAAAAAAAACCACACCACACCACACACACACACATTTCAAAATCAGCTTCATGCCTTAAATTCTTGCATTATGATCATTTCTGTGACAAGGTTTTTGAAGACTTTTACTTCACTACAAGTTTAGACACATTTAAATATATATGGTAAAAGTTAGGGAGTGTTAGATAATCCCAAAATGAGCTAAAAATATAGTTTTTTTTTTTTTTTCTCTCTTTTCTTTTCTCCCCAATTTGGAATGCCCAAATTCAACTACTTTGTAGGTCCTCGTGGTGGCGCGGTTACTCACCTCAATCCGGGTGGTGGAGGACAAGTCTCAGTTGCTTCACTTCCGAGACAGTCAATCCGTGCATCTTATCACGTGGCTCGCTGTGCATGACACCGCAGAGACTCACAGCATGTGGAGGCTCATGCTACTCTCAGCGATCCACGCACAACTTACCACACGCCCCATTGAGAGCGAGAACCACTTAATCGTGATCACAAGGAGGTTACCCCATGTGACTCTACCCTACCTAGCCACCAGGCCAATTTAGTTGCTTAGGAGACCTGGCTGGAGTCACTCAGCACACCCTGGATTCGAACTCGTGACTCCAGGGGTGGTAGTCAGTGTCAATCCTCGCTGAGCTACCCAGGCCCCAAGAGAGTTGTCATTTGTTGAACATTTTTTGTCACTACA
The DNA here is from genome assembly GCF_019703515.2 of Myxocyprinus asiaticus. Taxonomy (NCBI): domain Eukaryota; kingdom Metazoa; phylum Chordata; class Actinopteri; order Cypriniformes; family Catostomidae; genus Myxocyprinus; species Myxocyprinus asiaticus. Next base: position 7,925,959 of record NC_059370.1, on the reverse strand, counting down.
CAATTCCTATCCTTCCATTTGTTATTTCATAGTTTTGATGACTTCACCAGAATAATAGCAAAGTCATCAAAACCATAAAATAACACACTGCAACGTGAAATAGTAACAAAAAGAATGAGTAAGTGTCAACTTTTGACTTTTAGTGTATGAATAAAGTGAATAAAAGGATGCTTGTTTTGAATCCCACTGCATGATTTTAAGTTTTATGTGACTTCCTTTAGTGGTCAACCTATTTCTCACCATTGAGCAAGACAAGTTAGTAATGATTCCTGCACTCTAGAGAATTTTCCAGAGTTTGGCTGAGAGTTCTGCAAGACCTGCTTTTTTCGTTCTCATGCTCTCTTGGGACATCTGATACAGTGTCAGCAGTGGTGTGGCATATTCCAAAACACAGTAGTATGTTTAGGAACAAAAACACAAAGAGAAGGTAAGATTTATTGTTTCTAAAGCAGTACTCTTTTTAGCCACAAGAAGGCATGCTTTTTGGCATTCAATGTTTGGGTTCAGCATCACAGTTATGCACTAGTGCAAGATTAAGATTAGCATGTCCCAAAGCAAATTAAATTGAAAATGGTATCCCAAAGGTTCCTGGATGGTATACTGTTTCTGCAGGATTTTCTAAGTATGCATGTGTTACTTTTTCAGTTGCAGAAAAATGGCAAGGAGTGCAGCGGCAAAGGTGCCTCAGCGTTTTTGTTTGTGAAACTTTTTATTTGAACGACGACACTGCAATATGGCTGCCATGATTGCTCTCCCTTTGAAGTACCCTGCACAGGCATTTTTATGCTGTTTGGAGCACACAAATTGTCTAAGTATTGAAGTAATTATGAAACTTAGGGTCATAAATTAGCTAGATGCTAAAGCTTTCATGTAAACGCAAATGCACGACAAACGGTTCTGTGGCCTCAACAATTTTATGATGTAGTATGTCACAATACTGGCACAGAATCTTACCATGCACTCTCAACACCAGAGAAGAGCAGACAAGTGTGTGGTAGAAGCATGCAAACTTGGACGCAGCCTAAATTCTCTCAGGTAAAGTACACACCACTGTTTTTGACGTAAATGCACACTCTTATACCATTGTTTTCAATTACTTTTTTGTATTATCAAACTGCGTTTTAAAGAAATTGTAGGTTTTAAATGAAAAGTTTCCAATTAATTGATGCACTCCAGTACCAAAGGACTTCTAAATTAGCAGTTGCTCAACAAGACACGGATACTGAATTAAAATGTCTTCTCTGGTTTAGTAAATCACCCACCTCATTGTTCTGGCCGGTGATCTTGTAGATGTTGTTCTTGTAGCTGTGTTTTCTCATTCCTGCTCTGTTCAGCTAGCTCTGGAAGATTCTTGTGGAAAACCACTTACTGTCCTCCTCAGGTTTGGATGGGACTGCAGCGTTGAGAGGCAGAAGGATATGCTGAGCTCTCCTCGCCTCCATCTCCCCTTTGGAGGTGTATCCTTTGACCTTGTTTTCTAAATCTGCAAGGGAAAAGTATGCAATAGTGAGAAGGGAAAGATAGACGAATCTCTCACACGATTAGCGTGGAGTTAAATGGCTTGACGGATGCAGTTTTCTTTCCTGTGTTGACGCATTTCCTACTGATACAGGAAATTGGGGCAGGACATATAGAGGGGCTCGTCCCTTTTCTTTTAAATAGCCATTAGGCTTTAGTTCACGTCACATCCATGAAACAAGATTTGTTACTTGCTGTTGCTAGCCAGGTGGTATTATTCTAGAGCACATTTTATTGGACAAAATATGAGTGCAAGATGAGTCATCAATATTTTTGATCCATTTACATGGAGAGAAAGACTGTAAATTTTAAATGTGTATATCTACTAAATGTTACATTTGTCCACTTATAGGTGTACAATTGCATATAGATGAAATCAATGTTAACAGACAAAGTAAAAGCCACAAAACTCAGAAGGTTGAAGGTTCGATCCCTGCAAGGAGCATGATACAATCCATCAACATTTGTTTCCTTAACTCTATATTTTATCTGTCAAGATGTTTTTTTTTCTGTTTTTATTATGAATACACACAAGCCCATGCAATTCTGAAGACTTTCCTTACTGTTTAGATAAGTGGACTAGGTTATGGCTATGACCAGTATAATACATCCACCCTTTTCACATGTACTTCCAGCTTCAGGATGATATTTAAATCTACCCCTCTTCTCATTGTTTGTTTTGCAGCAATGGCGTTTAAGGCATTTGAGAGTAAATAGTGTGTCTTTACTGCCCTCTTGGGGTGACGAGTAATGCCTCACATGTTTAGTGCAAATGGAATGTACCCGGAAGCATAAACTTCAGGTAGCCAATATAGAAAGACCAGGCCACAGATCTCAGAGATCTCCACTGGAGCAGGACCCTGCAAGAACAGACACATGTACGGATTACAGTGTACAGAAAATGAGATAGAGAAAGATGTCTCTTACTTATCAGTACAGAGCAAATGAAAAGAGACTGTATTTTGCTCTAAATGCCATTTTATTTTGCACCATTGTTTATCGCCTGCATTGTCTGCTAATGCTTCTGCAATATAAATGTTGTTCACCATGGTAATAAATTGTTCCACAACAATACTACTGAGTGCACCTTTAGCAAATAAATAACATTTTAATTAGAGGCAGCAGTGTGATACAAGAGACATAAAACTAGCACAGCTCGAATAAGACCAGATTCCCCCCCCATTATGAATAAATAGAAAAAAAGATGTTTATATTTTTGTCTGTGCATATATATACACACACACACATACATACAGCATTTCAATCAGGTTGAGGTCTGAACTTTGACTGGGCCATTGCAACACCTTGATTCTTTTCTTTTTCAGCCATTCTGTTGTAGATTTGCTGGTGTGCTTGTGATCATTGTCCTGTTGCATGACCCAGTTTCTGCCAAACTTTAGCTGTCAGACAGATGGCCTCACATTTGACTCCACAATACTTTGGTATACAGAGGAGTTCATGGTTGACTCAGTGACTGCAAGATGCCCAGGTCCTGTGGCTACAAAACAAGCCCAGTCATCACCCCTCAACCACCGTGCTTGACTGTTGGTATGAGGTGTTTGTGCTGATATGCTGTGTTTGGTTTTCGCCAAACGTGGCTCTGTGCATTATGGCCAAACATCTCCACTTTGGTCTCGTCTGTCCAAAGGACATTGTTCCAGAAGTCTTGTGGTTTGTTCAGATGCAACTTTGCAAACCTAAGCCATGCTGCCATGTTCTTTTTAGAGAGAAGAGCCTTTCTCCTGGCAACCCTTCCAAACAAACCATACTTGTTCAGTCTTTTTCTAATTGTACTGTCATGAACTTTAACATTTAACTGAGGCCTGTAGAGTCTGAGATTTAACTCTTGGGGTTTTTGCAATTTCTCTGAGCATTGCACGGTCTGACCTTGGGGTGAATTTGCTGGGACGTCCACTCCTGGGAAGACTGGCAACTGTCTTGAATGTTTTCCACTTGTGAATAATCTCTCACTGTAGAATGATTTTAAATTGTTTGGAAATGGCCTTATAACCCTTACCAGATTGACGGGCAGCAACAATTGCTTCTCTAAAATCATTGCTGATGTCTTTCCTCCATGGCATTGTGTTAACACACACCTGAATGCTCCAGACCAGCAAACTGCTAAAACTTCAGCTTTTATAGAGGTGGTCACACTTGCTGATGATCAATTAATCAAGGGCATTTGATTAGCAGCACCTGGCTACTACTTAGCCTCCTAATTCCTATGGAAGCAGTAAGGGTGTACTTAGTTTTTCACACATGGATTCTCCATTTTGGCTTTATTTTTGTTAAATAAATATGTCATGTGGTGTTGTTCATCTGAGGTTGTATTTACCTAATGTTAAGACCTGCTAATGACCAGATGATTTGTATTATGTCCTGATACGCAAAACCATAGAATTCAAGGAGGGTGTACTCTCTTTTTCCCATGAATGTATATTGGAAGTGGCTGTTTGCACTCAAATATAAAATAGGATAGATGCTATTTACACTAAGTGTAAATAGTAACAAAAAGCATCTTTGATGCTGAGTGCAAATAGTATTAGATGCTATTTGCACTCATAATTAAATACTAACTTACAGTAAATGGGAATCACTGCAGTGTGTTTATTGTGTTTATTTAGAGTCCCACAGACACCTTACACCAGTCCTCACCCCTAAACCTAAACCTAACCTTACCTTACAACAATTAACCAGGGTTGTACTACAGTAACCGTGATATCCATAGGTGAATTACAGACAGCTTATACAAGGCCCCCTCAACAGGGCCCTGTGTCTATGAGGGCCCCCAGGCTTCTTACAGAACCCTTTTGCCTTCCTGTTTCTAATAAAAAAATTTGAGCCACTCTTTAATCTTATAACATCGCCTTGTGAAAGTTTCCATGCTCTTCTGGAAGTACAAGATCTTGTAAAATAATTTCCAAAATAGCTACCTTCATATTTTGATGCACTCATCTTTTTTATGTAAAATATTTGCTGATTTTGATAAAGTAAAATTAACAATAAAGTTTATATTGTTACTGATATTTCAAAATGAATATTTATAGAATTCAAGCAACATGTGCTTAAAATGTCATTATTTTATAGAAAAATAGGTTTAAACAGGTTTAAAAAAAATAGAATTTTCTGACTAATAAAAAAAATTACAAATAACTTGGCTTAAATAGTTGGGAAAAAGAAAATATCAGTATTTTACTTTGTGTGGGACAAAAGTACTGATTAAACTAGATACGTAATGTTTGTTGAGACAAACTATAATGTTGGAAGTGTCTCATACCACTATAAAAATGCTTGAAGTTAGACATTTTTATAGGTTTAACAGTAAGAAAGAAAGAAGAGAGCATCTTAAAGCAGATTAAAGGGCTTGTGTGTATGTTTTGCCAGCTGAAGTCTGAAATTACGAACATTCCAAAGCAGACTCATAGTTCATTTAAATATTCTGTCAATGTAATGCAGTCTAGGGGATTTTTGGACACTTTGAAAAGGCTTAAATGATGCTTTCGCAGGGCTTTTCGATGGAAGAATAATAATTGTAGCAAAGCTGTAGGGCCGTTCCAAACTGAATTTCCAATTAAATGACCAAATGACCATTATCTTTGAGCCCCACACCTTTCAGCCTTTCAAAAGCTCTCACAATGGAGGGCAAAGTCTTTGAAAGAAACAAGGTGTAGGGATGATCATATGCATAATTTGCAGTATTTACACTGAGTTTACAATATGTATAGCAAACTTTAAAATGGTACTGAATCTTTAAGAACAGTGGCTGTTGAGGAAACGTGTTTTGGTTGAGCGGTTTCTTTACCACATCCATGCTGTGAATTATTTTGACTGTAAATAACAGAACAGAATCAATTGCATAGATCTCAACTTTAAATGATAATTGGACCTGGAGAGGGGGGCCCTAAAAGAAAATTGGCCCCAGGGCCCTTGATGGTCATAATCTGCCCCTGGTAGTATCACCATAGTATTTTGTAGTAAAATGGCAAGGAATGTAGTATTATTACTATTTGTGTAGTAACCACAAAATTAAACATGGTTTCTATTTTAACACCATAGTACTGTAGTAGCACCATGGTTAATTGCATTAGAACTATGGGTTTCACCAAAAACATGGTTACTGCAATATTACTATAGTAAAACCATGGTTAATTTTACCCGGCTTGAACCTTTCTCTCAACTTCCGGACCGCTACCATGACCAAATCTCTGTGAGACAATCAACCTTTATATTCATTTTTATGTCATATATTATAAGTAGTATTAAAGGAAATATTAAGAGTGGAGACAGGAAACAAGATGGGGAAAAGTGGGAAATTTAACCTGGGTCCGTCCGCACGAAAAGTGCACATTCACAGTTCAAACCATCTTTACACACTACAGCATTGCAGTGACACTTGAGGGTGCAGTTTGTCTTTAATTTACAGTATGTGTTTCCACCAGACCATTTGAGTACAAACAGCCATGCTGAAAAATTAATACATGGACATAAATGATTGATTTGCATTGAAATTATGTAATTATATGAGAAGAAATAAATCGCTGAACAGCTGAAATCCACCTTTGGGTTGCGTTGGAGTTCTGTTGGTGTTTAATTTGTAAATAATGACCATCTGACTGCTCTTTATGCATCTTATTACAAGACTACTTGCCAAATTTATTAGCTTACTTGTAGAGATCGCACAGTGATCCAAGATGCAGGAAAGATGACTCGCAATCCCCGGATGTGCAGTTGTAACTCAGAGATATCAGACCACTAGATGGCGCCATTGACCAATCAGAATCGAGTATTTCAGAGTGCAGTCTAATAAAAATGTATTGGTGTGATTATTTGCACTAGGTATAAATAGCACCTGCCTTACTTATTTGGATAATAGTAGCCATGTAATAAGCGGGATAATGTCTATGGTTATCGTAAAATATACGCTTCAGGCTGATACAAGACCCCTCTGCTTTGCATCGGGGTTCTGGTCATTCTGTCGGGGTTTATTTTGCGACAACAACAGGCAGACTGTATATTATCACTTATATATAGAAGGACGGCTGATATTGAATATCAGCCGCATAACGCAATTTTATCTATAAACAAGCCTGAAATACTCAGAGAACTCTTAATTTACTCTCTTAATCTACCCAGTTGTATCTTCCTTTGTTGTGTCCAAATCCAATGACAATTCTTCTTGTTATCTCTGTTTGAGTGTTTAAATGATAATAAAAGTTGGATGGATGTCAACGTTTTCCAGCTTAATCATTCAAAGACAGAAGTCTTAATTTTTGGCCCTTCAGACTCTACTGAATTTGTCAAAAATAATAATAATAATATTAATAAAAATTAAAAAACATTTGGAACGTGGAACTAAACGTTTGCAGGGTAAACTTCGACAGGTTGAATGAGAGTGAATGGGAGACCACAGCAAATATTATTTTCACTTACCCATTTGCTCCAAGAGCAAAAGAAAAAATTCACTATTAAATTTTAATGACTTTCCAGAAGAAGAAAAAAAATAGAGAGCGGTGGATTAAGAGAGTCAGATGGGAGAAGATGACACATTTACTGTCACTCTCTCAGGCAGCTGTGGTTATTCAATTTTTTAAAATAATTCTAGGGTAATATAACACAAAGCATTATGTTGTAAACACTCAATATTTTAAAAAATTATCATATAAAAAGTTTTCTAGATTTATGCTGCTAAATGAGGCAGAAACGCATCATAACAGTCTGTGAAATAGGTCTATTGAGGCATTTATCTGCTAACTTAAAGAAATATTTAGTCAACTTAATTTAATATTTGATTCTGCTTTGAAATTTGATAGAGAAATAAATTCAGTTGTAAAAGCCAGTTTCTTCTAACTTGAAATTGAAATCATTTCTGTCTTTTGAAGATCCAGAGACTGTTGTGCATGTTTTTATCTCTTCTTGACTTGACTATTGTAACTCATTGTACATGGTGGCTTCACCATCATCTATATCATGTTTTCAGTCAGTCCAAAATGCTGCTGCTAGGCTTTTGACTGGTACCAAGAAAAGACACAGGATATCGCCTGTAAAGGCTTCTCTGCTCTGGCTTCCAGTTAAATCTAGAATCCAGTTCAAGATTTTATTATTTGTTTTAAGGGGCTCCATGGACTGTCTCCTCCATATATTGTTGACCTTTTAACTGTATATCAAAATCTCAAAACTTATTTTCTCCCTTGCTTATGAGATACTTATGAGTTTGCTTATGAGTTTTTAAATGTGCTATAGAAATAAATGTGTCTTCATATTTGTGTACTTAATATGAGATGCAAACTACAAAGTATTGATTTGTTAATTTCATTGCTGAGTGTCATTGCTCTTACATACAAGTGAGCAGACAAAAATTGTTGAGTATTATTGAGCCCATTGTGTAATGTATAGAAACTATCTTTGAAGTACTTTAAACTTTATGAATTGAGTTTGTGCTTGTAAATGAGTGTTGGGTGAGGTTTGTTCATTTCCTGTGTGGTAACTTCAAGATGTTCTATCTGCACAGTTCCAAACTGTGATATTTGATATTTTTGGACATTTTATTGTACATCTTACATCTTATTGTATTCTCAGTGTAAACTGTATCGGCTATATGGTAGACCATGTGAAAAAGCATTGTAATGCTGAATCTGTTGTGTTATATTGCATAATGTTCAATGCCATGTAACTACAGTAAGTTAAGCAAGTGTTTGTAATTATAGTAATGAATATTATTACTCCATCACATTCCTCTTCATATTGACATTGAAAGGGGCGGATTTAGGCATGGGCGACATGGGCAGCCACCCGGGGCGGCATCTTGCCAGGGGCGGCACGGGGCTAGGACCTTTGGCAATTAAAAGGGATTAGTAGGGACTTAGACATTACACAAACATGTATGAAACATATGATTGGCTTTTAACCTTTGCTTTGCATGAAAGAGCCACTCCTCTGCAAACAAACACATGCTATGAATGCACGTTTCCACAGTGAAGCTCCGCAGCCTGGGGATGACACCCTCCTCTCTGATCACAGTAGCCATCTGAACACATATTCACAGTTAAGACATGCCAGATTGATCAGCCTCTATAGGGTCGCCAACTTTTCGCCACGTGGAATTTAAATATAAAGTCGGACAGAGTGGGCTTAGTTCCAGAAAAGTTAATGTTAAGTTCATACCCCAAAAACAACCTGGTCTCATACCTATATTTTGGCAAAATTATTTTTACGTGCCTCATTGTCTGAGTCACAGCAGTTCCTGGTGAAATGACCACAAGAGGCGATACAACAACAATGACTTTTATTAACTTTCACACAAATCATGAGGAAAGATTTATTTCAGTAAAGCAGAATATCAGTTAATAAACATTTACTTTTCACCCTGTTCCTCACACAATGCTATCTTACGACATCTAAACACTTTTACTACAGTGCATGACTTGTTAGGCCATACATTGTATCATTTTTATGACATAACCAACTACATTTACAAGCTTGTTGGTAGCTCAACTGATAGAGCGTTCACTTGAGACCCAAAAGATTGGGAACGAAAGAAGAACGAAAGTCTCATAGAAGCACCACAAATGATGTGGTCGCTTCAGTAATTGCATTTTTCATCTCACATTGGCTTTTTATGATACTATCGATTAGATTTAGGTTTAAGATTTAGGGTAGGAAGGTAGGTTTTGTTGATTTATAACTAGATAAAGAACTAACCTTACAAATCTCATCAGTTTGGGTCCCAAACTTTGGGAGAACATCTGTATGGTGCTGTCACTTTAAAGGGATAGTTCACCCAAAAATAAAAATTCTCTCATGATTTACTCACTCTCATGACATCCCAGATGTGTATGACTTTCTTTCTTCTGCAGAATACAAACAAAGATTTTTAGAAGAATATTTCAGCTCTGTAGGTACATACAATGCAAGTGAATGGGTGCCAGAATTTTGAAGCTTCAAAATTCACATAAAGGGAGCAAAAGTAATCCACATGACTCCAGTAGTTAAATCCATGTGTTCAGACAAGATATGATAGGTGTGGGTGAGAAAAAGATCAATATGTAAGTTTATCATAAATTCTTCTCCCTGCCCAGTAGGGGGCGATATGCACAAAGAATGTGAATCACCAAAAACAGAAGTAGGAGAAAGTGAAAGTGAAGGAAAAAGGACTTAAATATTGATCTGTTTCTCACCCATATTTATCATATTGCTTCAGAAGACATGGATTTAACCACCAGAGTCGTCTGGAGTACTTTTTTGTTGCCCTTATGTGGATTTAGCAGATTTTTCATCAGCAGATGAAAGAAAGTCATACACATCTAGAATGGCATGAGGGTGAGTAAAAGGGTGAGAGAATTTTCATTTTTGCATGAACTATTCCTTTTAGGTGCATTGGGTCATGTAGCTACGAGTGAAAGTGAAAGTAAAAAGTAAAAGTGAAAGAACAAGAAAAAGCCATGTTGTTCTAAGCATGACTGGCAGAATTGCTGCAGTGTTTATGATCACAACCTGTAACTTACAACTAACTATCCTCAGAGTGGTAAGCATAATTTTTTGTTGTATCACTTTATTATCTGTGCTAGTGTAAACAATGTAGAGTGAAATTTGCCATGTCTGATTAGCATATCGTTTGAATTCCAGCTGTGAAACATAGTTTGCCCTCTGCTGTTTTGCATGGACAGCCATGTGGTTTTCTATCACATATGTGTTATTTGCCAGTCTTATCCAACAATCAGAAACTGTTGCTATTGTACTATTTGATGATAACTTTGTGAAAGCTTTCAAGTTAGCAAGACAACATTTGTCTTTACTCTTGGTAGATTTAGTAATATAATGGCTACTTATTTATGTAGAACCACATTTTGAATGTTAATTTGTGAATTTGATTTGTCTTTACAGTTTCACTACAGACACATGCAAATATACAAACAACAATGACTCATGTGTACTGTGAGTTCTACAACAGGGAAATAAACAACCAAAACTAAAAGTTTTCGGATCGTTACACCCGAACACGGGGGCCACCCCCGCATTAGGGCCGGGTTGCGCCGGATGGAGGTGAGAATCCTAGCCACCCGGACCAAATTTAAGTCTCCCTCCAGGCTTGGTGAGTTCGACAGATGGGTCCATGCAGCGAACGAGCGAACCCCGGGGAAAGGGGCCCAGCGGTCGCTTGAGCAGGTGAGCCCAACCTGTGATTGAATGGGGGCTCTCACTGCATTCGACCAGGGGAGTCCTCCGAGCTTCGAACGGGAGAGCCCACGATACAAATAAACGTGAATAGCTCACTCAGCATTCACACACACCCTCACTGCTGTTTGAACAGGAGAGACCTTGTGGATTGCACTGAGGGAGTCAGGCCCACCCTAGTGGAGGTGTAAATCCTAACCGCTAGGGCAGGTCACCCCGAGTATAGGAGTGGATCCTAGGCACTCGGTACGACCTCAGCCTCTCCTCCTGGTAATGGGGGCACTCACGGCATTCGAACGGGGGAGTCCTTGCTGCGTTTCCAATGGGGGAGCCCACGATACAAATAAACGTGAGTTAGCTTGCACGGCATTCGAGAGGGAAAACCCCCACAGCGGTTCGAACGGGAGAGACCTTGAGTGCTTTAGGCTGGCATTCCCCACTGAATCTTATCCTGACTTTTGAAAAACATCTCAAGTTGACTCTGGCATTGTCGATGGGCACCGCATATGATGACATATATGATGCAGATTCAAGTGTTGGACTTTGCTGCTTTAGGTAAGACAGTGGTTATTCTTCATTTTTCATATTGGCTGCCATGTTGATGGAAAAACAAATCATGCATATTCATGTTATTGATTCTTTATTATAAATATGATGTGAAGACCTACTTTCTAAATATCTGTTTGTTTACAAAGTTGTTTTGACATGAGTGTTGTACAGTAGCTAGCATGACCTGTAATGTCTCTTGTATGCAATTCATGGCTTATTTGTATGGAATGCACAGCAGAAGAGAGCGTGGCGGTGATAAAAAGTAATACAAAAGTAAAGTAACGCTTTCCATGAAAAATAACTTTTAATTAAGTTACTTTTTTAAGGAGTAACGCAATATTCTAATGTTACTTTTAAAAGTAACGTTACCCAACATTCTTTGCCAAACACTACTGGAACTTCAAATGGGACCGGGTTCTATGGTCAGATAAAACAAAAACAGAGCTTTTTGGCAGCAAACACCAGAGATTAGTTTGGCGCACACAGAGAGGTAGCCATATGGAAAAGTACCTCTTGCCCACGTGTTCTCCAACCTCATTAGGCATTATAGGAGAAGACTCAGAGCTGTTATCTTAGCAAAGGGAGGTTGCACAAAGTATTGAATACAAAGGTGCCAATAATTGTGTCACATACTGTATTTGACAAAAATATTTGTTTTTTAATAAAACTTGTGTTGTGTTTGGAATTGTTTGATACCTATATGAGGATAGATTTTTGTGAATATTTTGAATGAAAGACCAAAAGGATAAACAATAAGGATATATTTTTCACATCCTTCTTTTCTCATATTTACCAAGGGTGCCAATATTTTTGGCCACGACTGTATTGTCACAGTTTGTAAGGAAGGACCCAAACACAGGAGGCAGTTTGTGAAGTTCTATTACAAACCAAACAAAATACAAACAAAAACTCTCACAAGGGAGATAAACAAGAACAGAGAACTGAAAATTTAAAGAAACAAACAAACTAAAACCCAACTGAGCAAAACAGGGTACAGTCTGACAGGAATTCATACAAAATAATCCAACACAAGACTGACCACAAGAGGAGTTTAAATAAGCAGACTAACAAGGGAGAACAGGTGAAACAGATACACTATATTGCCAAAAGTATTCGCTCACCCATCCAAATAATTGAATTCAGGTGTTCCAATCACTTCCATGGCCACAGGTGTATAAAATGAAGCACCTAGGCATGCAGACTGCTTCTACAAACATTTGTGAAAGAATGGGCCGCTCTCAGGAGCTCAGTGAATTCCAGCGTGGTACTGTGATAGGATGCCACCTGTGCAACAAGTCCAGTCGTGAAATTTCCTCGCTACTAAATATTCCACAGTCAACTGTCAGTGGTATTATAACAAAGTGGAAGCGATTGGGAATGACAGCAACTCAGCCACGAAGTAAAATGACAGAGCGGGGTCAGCGGATGCTGAGGCGCATAGTGCGCAGAGGTCGCCAACTTTCTGCAGAGTCAATCGCTACAGACCTCCAAAGTTCATGTGGCCTTCAGATTAGCTCAAGAACAGTGCGTAGAGAGCTTCATGGAATGGGTTTCCATGGCCGAGCAGCTGCATCCAAGCCATACATCACCAAGTGCAATGCAAAGCGTCGGATGCAGTGGTGTAAAGCACGCCGCCACTGGACTCTAGAGCAGTGGAGACACGTTCTCTGGAGTGACGAATCACGCTTCTCCATCTGGCAATCTGATGGACGAGTCTGGGTTTGGCAGTTGCCAGGAGAACGGTACTTGTCTGACTGCATTGTGCCAACTGTGAAGTTTGGTGGACGGTGGATTATGGTGTGGGGTTGTTTTTCAGGAGCTGGGCTTGGCTCCTTAGTTCCAGTGAAAGGAACTCTGAATGCTTCAGCATACCAAGAGATTTTGGACAATTCCATGCTCCCAACTTTGTGGGAACAGTTTGGGGATGGCCCCTTCCTGTTCCAACATGACTACGCACCAGTGCACAAAGCAAGGTCCATAAAGACATGGATGAGCGAGTTTGGTGTAGAAGAACTTGACTGGCCTGCACAGAGTCCTGACCTCAACCCGATAGAGCACCTTTGGGATAAATTAGAGCGAAGACTGCGAGCCAGGCCTTCTCGTCCAACATCAGTGTCTGACCTCACAAATGTGCTTCTGGAAGAATGGTCAAAAATTCCCATAAACACACTCCTAAACCTTGTGGAAAGCCTTCCCAGAAGAGTTGAAGCTGTTATAGCTGCAAAGGGTGGGCCGACATCATATTAAACCCTATGGATTAAGAATGGAATGTCACTTAAGTTCATATGCGTCTAAAGGCAGATGAGCAAATACTTTTGGCAATATAGTGTACCAAGGTAACAAGGCAGAGAGGGCAGGGTATCACTCAAGACAGAAAAGCTCGTGGCAATGAAGAAATCAAACAAGGCCACGTGCTAACACATGACCTACACAGACAATTGACATGAGCACATGGACAGCAAAATCCCCAGTGTTAAATGTACACTCCTGGTGTTTATATGGTTCTCGCTCGCTGGTGTTAAAAACTAACACTGAAGCAGTGTTGAATCTACAGCAGATAATTAAATATAGTACACTCTTTGAGTAATGATTGATCATTAGTGATGACACCTGATGTTAACAAGCAGAGTCTACACACACAGATTTAGATGTACATCAACTGCAAATAAAATATGTTATTAGACAACAATCTTTCAATATGTTGAGTGAGGATGTTTGTTTTTATATGTCTGCAAAAATTATTTACTGATAATTAATAGGGGTTTGTCTCTATTTAGTGTTGCTGATGTCATTTTGTTGTTTAATTTGAAGTCACCATTAATGGTGATCATTGTTCTCTTTGGTTAGATACCTGAAACTTGATTATATGCAGGGCAGTGTAGTGCTGTTCAAGAATAAAACACTGTGCTAGAGAAGATCCACCTGGATGTTAGCTGGTATATTTAAGTGAGATCTCATCTGAAGTATCATCATTAAAAGTGAAATCCTATGAATTTCAGAAATACTATGGAAAAACATTAATAAAAATGGTGAATTCAGTGGTGTGTTAAGGTAACCAGAAATAATTGATATGCTGTCAATGATACACACAGACATCAAGACTCAGCATACAAAAATCATCAATGGTGACAATCAACAAACTCAATTTCAGATTCATGCCGCAATGCATCATGGGTGTTTGCATAGTACACAACTCAACAATGGCACCCAGCATGCATTGCGGCATGGATCTAAAAATGATTTTGTTGATTGTCACCACTGATGAGTTTTGTACGCAGAGTGTTGATTTCTGTATGTCTAATTGTGCAAAAGTTATATATTTTTTATTAAAAAATTCATAAGTGTCTGTTGCATCCTTCACTGGCAGTATCTGCTCAACTTGACAAATATCTGTTGCAGTAACTCTTCCATATTTATTGATATGAATAATGTAGCTTTAATTTTATTTGCAGTGAGCATCCATCAAATGGAACCATTGCATCACACTTCAAACTGACTCATTTCAAAATAAAAAAACCTGCTTTCAGCTAATTATATTCTTTCTCATCACAGTACAATTGCACTTGTTTTAATGAAATCTTATTGCACTGGTTAAAAAAGAACTTGATAATACAGAATAAGGTTCAAGTGCCTAACCAAAGATAAAACTAATCACCGTAATGGTGACTTCAAATAAAAAATACAATAAATAATAACACAAAATCAGCAACACTAAATGAAGCTAAAGCTGTATTAACTCCTAATCTTTTGCACACATGAAAAAAAAATCCCAAAGTTACTTATAATAATAGAACATGGCAATGTTGTATTTTGAGCATTTTCAAACTTTCTCCCGTGAGATGTTGAGACATTTAATTTGTTGTCCAAGAGCATATTTTATTTGCAGTTGATGTACATCTAATGTTGTGTGGCTGTAAAACAGATGTAATTGTTGTGGTGTGTGCTGGTTTGTTCTCTTGTTTTCTTGTTCTTGTTGTTTCTCTTTCCTTCAGTAGACTCTGCTTGTTAACATCAGGTGTCATCACTAATGATCAATCATCACTCAAAGAGTGTACTATATTTAATTATCTGCTGTAGATTCAACACTGCTTCAGTGTTAGTTTTTAACACCAGCGAGTGAGAACCATATAAACACCAGGAGTGTACATTTAACACTGGGGATTTTGCTGTGTGCCACTAGGAAAACACAAGCAACATGCACTCATGGCAACAGACAATGACAGGACAAGAGAATACATGACAATGCCAATAACTGTAACATTTATGTCTATATCCTTATCTACACATTCTTTGGAAACTATTTATATGAATGTTCCCTTTGTGAAGGGTTTATAAAGGGGTTTATTATTGATAAACAATTCATTGACAAATGTCTTACAAGTCATTTGTATGCACTTGTAACAACATGCATAAAAAAGGGTAAGTTTCAAGAAGTACCTGTCAAATTGTGAGCCAATTTACCTCACATGTTATAAATGCTTAATATCACTTATTAACATTAGTAACCTATGAAAATTCATTTACAAATGTATTATAAATCATTTGTATGTGGTTATAACAACAAGCATAAAAAGGGTAAGTTTCAAGCAGTACCTGCCAAATTGTGAGCCAATTTACCTCACATGTTATAAATGCTTTATATCAGTCATTTAACATTAGTAACATATGAAAATGATTTCCTTGCATTCATTGAAAGCATTTGATTTATTCTCTTATCCTGCTGGATAACATGAATCATCACGTGTTGCACAAATGTGACCATACTTGCTCAAACATATGCTTTCAATAAATAATTAAGGGCACATACCAAATACAAATAAAATAAAAATAAAACATTTACAACATCAACATCTAAAACTACATCTAATGTGCTTTGTTCACTCCTAAATTCCAGCTTATGAAACACTCATACACTATGTTTTTCCTCCCTCTAATGTAATGTAATCTAAATGTTGCCATAAAACTACAGATCGATATCACCTAGATACACATATGATAACAGATAACACAGGTAATATCACACAGCGACATAACAACTTTATGTTTAGTTTCAGTACCAACCCTTCATTCAGATATGACTAGATGAAGTCAGGAAGGCTTGATGCTGTATTTTGACCATTGCTTTAAAAGCTGATATGATTTAAACCAAAAACCTTTTTAAAAATGTTACTGTCATGTTTTTAGGAGGTCAGTGACTACAGAGGTCAGCCTGTTAAGAAAACAGTCACACACTAAAATGCTAAATTAAAAATAAAACTATACCCATATTTTAAACATATAAACACAGTAGATTCTTGATGCTTTTGAAACCAGAACATCAGGCAAGAAAATTATTTAAGTTAAGAGATGGTGCTCAAACTTACCTTGAATTAACTTTGAAGATACTGTAATCAGAAAACAGACGTTTCATCTCTCTTCCAAACTCTCTCTACTCCGGTATTCTACACACACACTCTCTCTCTCTCTCTCTTGCTCTCTCTCTCTCTCTCTCTTGCTCTAAGTCTCTTTTTTTGGTTGTCTGTCTTCCCTAACATGCCTCTCTTCCTACATATCTTCCTTTCTTTGTCTTGTCAGTTTCACTTTCATTTATGGAAGTCATGTTTTCCCCAATTTTGACAATGATGTCCTCCTCTGGAAAAGGCACAAAACTCTACACACTAGTTAAAATGCTAATTGTTGAGAGCAGGAATGAAATTACCAGTGAAAGTGCCCATTTTTGATATCAGTAATTAATTTTGCACTAGTAAAAACATTTATTCTTAATATAAAAGAATGAAGCTATTACTCACAGAAAAACATATTCTTGATATATAAAAAAGGCAGAGGCTATTTACACTAAGTAACCAAAAGCATCTTCTTAAAAAAGTGAAGAAAGTGGCAGATACCATTTGCACTTCTAATTAAATACTAACATACAGTATGGGCATCACAGCAGTGTGGTTATTGTGTTTATTTAGAGTCCCACAGACACCCTACATTAACCCCTAACCCTAAACCTAACCCTTACCTTACCTTAGAAAAATTAACCATGGTTTTACTGCAGTAACCATAATATCACCATGGCATTTTGTAGTAAAATCATAGCAAAATTAAACATGGTTACTATATTAACACCATATTACTGTAGTAACACCATGGTTAATTAAATTAGAACTATGGGTTTTGTCAAAAAACATGGTTACTACAATATTACTATAGTAAAATTATGGTTAATTTTATCCGGATCAAATCTTTATCTCAACTCTCGGACAGTCACTGTGACCAAATCACTCCGAGGCAATCAAACTTTATATTACATTTAATTTATTATTATAAGTAGTATTAAAGGAAATATTAAGAGTGAAGGCACGAAACAGGATAGGAAAAAGTGAGACAAACGGGGAATCAAACCCAAGTCCTTCCGCACGAAAAGTAGACATTTACATTATGTTTACACACTACGCCATTGCACCAACACCTGATAGTGCAGTTTGTCTTTCATTTCTGTGTTTCTACCAGACTATTTGAGTGCAAATAGCCGCACCATGCTATAAACAACTAGTGCAAATACTTTAACTGCACTTTCACTTGTTGATTTTCACGATTAACTGCTCCTATTCAAAACAAAACTACAGATATCTATAATTAATTTCTTACTAGCTGAAATTCCAGAGATCAGCTATGTACTTGTAAAAATGTCAGTTTTTGATATCAATAATTACATTGTTACTAGTGCAAATGTGACACTTTCATTACTTGTGGAAAGGCAGTTACAGATTTCATAGTTCATAGTTTTTTTGTTTGTTTTTTTACAAGAAATTCCATTTTTGATATCAAGAATTAACACTTTTACTAGTGCAAATGTAATTACTGAGACCAAAAATGATCAGTTTCACTAGTAGTAATTCCATTGCTGATATGAAGAATTAGCATTTGAACTAGTGCAAACTGAATTGTTTTTATGTACGATTTATATCCTGCACTTGATTAAAAGTCAATTCGGCCTGCCATTATCCTAGTGATATTTCATATTTCACAAAATGCATTACAGTAATTGTCTTGCTATAATACACACATGGCTGCAATTACAAAAAAAAAAAAAAAAAAAAAAAGTAAAGTAAATGTAGTAATGGTAAAAGTAGCAGTAAAAGTAAAATGCTTGGACACATTTCAGTAATGAGAATATTGGTTGAAGATGTACTTAACTATGGTAATAAAAGCAGGCTTCAGTTTCTTTATGCAAATCTGTAAGATTTTTATATTAACATAATATTACAAGATTTTTTTAAACAACATTTTTGTCTTGTGAATTTAGGGTAAAATACTGTATATACTGTATATCATGACTTCATGAGATTGACTTTCTAGTTCTGCATTTGTTAAACATCTTACTCATAAAGTGCCTTTTGGGTTCTGATCAGTTAGCATGGAGCACACATTATTGTCTATGCTGATTTCATCCTCTGATGTGTGAAACTCTACATTCAAGGAAATGCAACTTAAATAAATATGGAAATTCCAAAAGTTCATGCATATTTTATTCAAGAGTAAAAAAGAGATTTGTCCCATAGGGCATGCTCACACTGTCCGTACTGTAGATCAGGAAATCATGATGCTCAAAATGAAGCTCCAGAGAAAAATACAAGATATAGAATCACAAAGAAAACATGAAAGTTTTTCATTATTCATAAAGTAAAGCACAATGAGCAACCAAAACAGGGATGAGGCAAAGTGGAATAAACCAGCAGAACTCTTAATAATTATAACCATAATCATAAATAAACAGCATATTGTTTAGAATAATGATCAGAATATACTTCTCCTTAAAAATGTGAGACACGTTAAGGTGTGTCCATATTTGATTTACAATTGAAATAACCATGCAGTCATGCTTTGGTAGCCCGGATGTCTTTCACACAATTATATGTTCCTTCACACTACTGGATAACTTCTGTACATCAATAAATAAGAAACCCAAAAGCACAAGGTTTAACACCTCATTGGAGCTTAATTACCTGTACAGCAATGTAAACAAACAAACAAACAATAAATAAGTGAATAGCTTGAATTAAAGAAAAACATGAAAATAAACAATAACAAAAAAAGTCCCTTAAAAATATACGGCATTTATATACAAAATAAACTCCCATGAATTATGCTTAGCTGGAAATCTGTTCTGTCTAGTGCACCTGTACAGGACAAGGACCAGTTTGAAACCACCCATTATCACAAGGACCTGTCTGAAGTCTCACATATCCACGATGGACTAACACATTCCCTCAGGTCACATCACCTCCCTGTTTCACACGCACACACGCACACATGAATATTCCCCTCGTTCTGCTCTGGAACGGAGGGAGAGGAGGCGGGGAAGTGTCAGACTCTGCGGGACACAGGGAGTACTGCCATAGCAACCGCGGCACAATGTGACAACAGCAGATTTACACGATGCAGCGAGCACTCAGCTGAACAGCATGAGGGGCATTACGAGAAATAAAAATCTCTGTTATTTGTGGATTAATCGTAATAACCTGTGTGAAGTTATTTAGTGTAACATTAGTTTTGTTTTGCCGTAGGCTATATATTGAGTACTATTTGCAAAACATAGAACTGCAAGAGAATTTTAAAAGTAAATGGTTATAAGCACCTCATACACACACACTTACATAAACGCAAACATACGTTCCTCTCATTAAGAATAAATACAGCAGTATTATTGTGTTATAGTTTCCACAGCAGGCCTGGAAAAAGAACAGTAAGCATTCGTGAAAACCTACTTATTATATAACACATTTTGCCCACACACCCATAAGTGCAAACACGCATAAATAAACATCTCTTACAAAGCAACTGTCCCAAGCCCTTTCGACATTTAATCATGTGCAGGATATGAATTATAGATATCAGTAATTATATTTTCACTAGTTAAAATGCTAATTACTGATACCAGCAATTAGGTTTGCAATAGTAAATCTGTTCATTCTTGATATCAAAAATGGAATTTCAACCAGCAAAAAGCAAAATTACTGATATCTGTAACTATATTTCTAGCAGAATTTCAAAACGATCTGTCAGTCTTTCCTGTTCAATACACAATTACAGATATATAACACATTTCTTACAAGTTGAAATTCCAAATACACATATTAGCTAGGACTACTGCTTACTAGTAAAAATTGTCATTTTTGTTATCAATAAGTGCATTGTTACTAGTGCAAATGCCGATTCTGATATAAACTAGTAAAAATGCAAATTTTTTATATCTGTAATTTGGTTTTCACTGGTGGCAGTGTTAATTTCAGATACCTGTTATTTTAACTGGTACGGTATTTTTAAACACTTGAGCATATATATATATATATATATATATATATGAACATATAAATAATGAATATATATATATATACACTGTATATTTCGGTATATAACAGTATATCAACTGTTGATGTCAGGAATAGATATTTGCACTAGTAACAATGTAATTATTAATATTAAAAGTTCTATTTTTACTAGTAATAAGTACACAGATGATATGTGCATTTGAACGTTCAACTAGTAAGAAATGAATTATAGATATCTGTAATTGCATTTTGAACAGGAGTGAAAGACAGGACACTGTGAAATTCTACCAGTGAAAATGCAGTTACAGATATCAAACATGATTTTTACTAGTTGAAACTCCATTTTTGATATCAAGAATTAGCATCAAGTTTTTACTAGTGCAAACCAAATTATTGGTCTCAAAAATTTGCATTTTCACTAGTAGTAATTCCATTGCTGATATCAAGAATTAGCATTTAAACTAGTAAAATTTAATTATAGATATCTATAGTTCATATCCTGCACGTGATTAAATGTTGAGATGGCTTACGAAAAGCAACAGGAAATGCCCTCTTTTCACATGTTTATATTTCCTATACAAAGCCCATTGTCATAAAACTACATATCCCATCATGCAACTCTCACACTATCAATGATTCCCTCCTGACAACCTTTGGCGAATTCCAAACGAAAGTGAGCATCACTATGCGCTACTCACTCTGAAGGGCAGAGCTCTTTTAGTGAGTGCTATGAGGGGAGCTGGGCATTACTGTCACCTACACACATCACATTATGTTGAACCATAATTTTACCTTAATAACATAGCAGCAAAATTCATGTTTTTAGCTGTTAAGATTGTTATGGCAAGTAAACCTTTTGCATCAAATACAGCCTTTTTGTGTCTATAATTCAAATTTGGTGCTTGACACACTAAAAAAAATATTTTAAGATTCATGCATTTCAGTTTCATAACAAAATTCCATCAATTTGAATGGAATAATCTTTGATAAAATAATGAACAATCTTTTTTTTTTTTTTTACAATATCAGTTTTATTTAATTATTTTTGTTAAACACAATTCCATTTGATGGAATTTTGTTATGAAATTAAAATGTGTAAAAATAGGCTAAAATATTTTTTTGAATGTAAAAAAATTCATAAATGAAAAAATGTAAGAAATATTTCCCGTTGGGTTTAAATTGGTTTAAATCCCAGCTAACATCTCAAATAAATTATCTCAGGTTTCAAAATGAATGGCAAGAAGATTATAAATGCTTTTAGAATGGGAGAAATGTTTTTTCTGAAATAGTTTTGCATTCCCCTTACAATATGTTTTGTGTTGCCTTGCAACAAAAATCAACCATGATTTTACTACAGTAACCATAGGTGAACTATGGATTCTGTTGGCAAAACCATGGAAAATTTTGTGGTTCTGGTTTTACTACCAAAACCATAGTTGAATTGGTTACTGTAGTGAAAGCATGGTTAATTTTCATAAGTGAAGGATAAAGAAATTGCGAGGGAACGCAAAACTATTGCAACAGAACGCAAAACATATTGTGAGGTAATGCAAAACTTTTACAAAAAATTAATTCCCTCCCTGTCCTCTAAGCGGCGCCGTATGAGAATGCCCCATTCAGGATGTAATCATGTGATCATGGACTGCAAAATTACCTCCTCAAAGTTAAAGCTAATAGCTTTGCGGAAGGGCCCAAAGGACTTAGTGGCTCACTTTCATTTTGAACGACCTTTTGAGTAGCCTCCCCTTCCCACAGTACCCATCATTGAAATTCACCCATGATCTCCTCCAGCCTTTACGAATATTTTTGTGTTCATGTTCTGAATAGCAACGCATCTCTTCTGTCCGTCTCATTTTTGTTGTTGAGGCCGCTGAACATCAACAGGGAGTTCAGTCTAAATATATCGCAGAATCCGTCTGCTACACAGACAGTAGCAGTAAAAATGAGGGGAGAGGGAAGAATTGCATTATGGCAGAAGGAGCAGGGGCGAGCAAGGGACTGGAGGAGGAGGACGAGATGAATCACTGGATATTGCTGTTGTCGTCCGTGCCATTTGATTCGGCCATGTTCATCTTGCCCATGGAGAGCCCCACGCTGTTGACCACGTCTCGGCGTGGGGGCATGCGCTCGTTTATACGATCCAGACCCTTCGCCTCCTCGAAACTCTTGATCTTGTGCTGTGGAGAAAAGCCACGGATGGCTGAGGAAAAAAAGAGAAAGAGAGAAAGAAAAGAGGAACAGTCACCAATCATGCATGGGCAAGATCTAAAATGGAGAACCGCACACACACACACACACACACACACACACACACACACTAGAGACAGACAACAAGTGAACTATTCTACAAATTTGCTACAAACATCACAAAGTGTACTGTGATCTCTCAACACATACAGTATGGTGTTCACTTTATCA
Source organism: Myxocyprinus asiaticus (assembly GCF_019703515.2). Lineage (NCBI taxonomy): Eukaryota > Metazoa > Chordata > Actinopteri > Cypriniformes > Catostomidae > Myxocyprinus > Myxocyprinus asiaticus. Next base: position 7,902,983 of record NC_059370.1, on the reverse strand, counting down.
AGATAGACACACACAAAACCTGTCAAGAACATTGGCCTGGTCATACTTAATTCCAAAATCAAAATAAGACGTAAAAAAAAAGAAAGAAAAAAAGAAAGAAAAAAAGAAAAGAAAAAAGGGCCATTTCGATTTTTTACATTGTGACACTATTTTGACATTTCATTGGCAATTGAGCACATTTCTTTGCCAAATTTTTGCTACTGTAATGTGGAGTAAATACTTGAATATTTAAATTGTTAAATATTTATGCACAATGATATTGTTTAATTTACTGCTTTCAATTAATGCTGATTAAAAAAAAAATACTGTATTAAAGTTAAAATCTAAAGATAATCACTATTGACAATAATGATAATTACAATAAAACTCTAATGTAAAATATTCAGATTACAGTAATTAGAATTTGTGCTGAATTGTCATGAAAATAATGTCACAATACAAAAAATTGTTATGGTCCAAAAATATTAAAAAACTTAGTATAATACAATTTCTTATTTTTTGCTTTTAATTACAGGGTGAAATATATAATACACACAACTCTTTATTTCAAACACTCCACTGGTTCACTCTGTTGTGTAATAGTCACAAAATAGGCACAAGGTAATAGTACTTGACTATCACATACACACACTCACACACACTATATAGAGTGTACAGAGTAACAGCTGTGGCGACGATAATGAAATTTACAGCTTATCACTTTTCACACTCCTAGATCTCTTCAAAAACTTCACAAGGGACCAATGGCACAGTCAATGTTTCCATTAGAAAACAAGGCCATCTCACCAGCGTCATAAATCAGTTCATGTGTGTATGATCTTTGCACATGTTCTTTTAAGTAAATTTGAAAGATTTTATTACACTCAGATAATTTCTGATGGAAACATAGAGCGTCATACCACAGTCAGAGATGATGTGACAGCCTCTCTTGGGTTTGTTCTCAGAAAAACTTTTAAAGACAGTTCTCTGTGTCATTGTGTGCTCTGTCTTGTTGAAAATATCAGTTGGTCACCACCATATGTTGTGTTTTGGGTGCCGGTCTCCAGTATGGGATGCTGGTGTCCCATGGTATTCCTTAGGGTTACCCTAATTGTATAGATCAACTACCTTCTTAACAGAAATACCATGCTGGTCGCCTAGCTTATTGACTAAACCAGCTTCACCAGAAATACTATATTTGTTTCTTAACTAGCATAACCAGCAAGACTTCATTGTTTAACCAGCTTCACCAGAAATACCATACTGGTTGACTAGCTTCTTAACTAGCGTAACCAGCAAGACTTCCTTGTTCAACATGCTTCACCTGAAATACCCTGCTGGTTAACTAGCTTCTTAACTGGCTTGACTAGGAATACTTCCTAGTGTAATCAGCTTTACCAGCAATACCTTGCCGGTTAACCAGCTTCCTAACTAGCTTAACCAGCGATATTTACCTGGTCAACCAGCTTCACCAGAAAGACCATGCTGGTTGACTAGCTTCTTAACTAAACCAGCTTCATCAGAACTACCATGCTTGTTGACTAACTTCATGACTAACATAACCAGCAGTACTTACTTGGTAAACCAGCTTCACCAACAAGAAAGTGCTGGTTGACACCAAACCACCAGCTTTGCAGGTTTGATGCTGGTCTTGCAGGTGGACAAATATAACAATTCATTTCAAATGTTTAGCTGGTCTAAACATACCACATAATCCTGTACTGTTCAACCAGCTAGGCTAGCACCAAACCAGCACTAACTAACATAAACCAACCAAAATCACCAGTCTAAGCTGTTTGTGTATATTTCGAATTTAGATTTCCTGTTTCCTGTGCAGATCTTTAGGTCATTGTTTAACAGATTTACATTTGAATTAATTTGAATGATGTGCACACTGCATAAGTCTCATTAAACAAACCCTTTCAAAGAGAGGTCACATGATCCCTGCAGATCACAGAGTCATAAATGACCAAACCCAGAATGACTGCGCGAGGAGTGGCGCTGGGGTGATCAGCGTGTGGTCATGGTTCTGTAAGAATACTGGGTCATTTGTGAGAGGCAGGGGGATGCGTGCCCCCACCCGTTCATGGCCCAGATTCTTGTTTCTGCTGAGTCATTCTGTAACCTTGCTGATCAGGTACATAAGAATGTGTGTCATTGAGAACAGCAAAGCAGAGTCCAGCATTTGCATAAGCAGGAAGACACAAGTGTGTGTGTGTCAGTGTCTTCGTGATGTACATCTGTGTGTAATAGTGTTTGTGCATTTGCATGTCTGTAGACGGGATTAGCTTTCTAAACAATGTTTGAGTTACAATTCTTAACATGTGTGATTTCATGTGGCATTTAGACAGGATTGAAATCTCTGTAATTATTGCTAAGGTGGAAGTGTGTGTTGTCTGAATGTCGTCGTTATGGAAGATCATGTGCTCTGGATGCTGGCATGCATCACGAAAAGACACATACTGTATGTGATATAATTATAAAATTAGGTATATGATGAAGAGAAGGAATTAACTTAGTTAACTTTCTACATCTCCAAAAATAAAGTTGATTCATAAATTAAGTAAATAATGTTTTTATTTTTAGTCTTCGGTAGCGGCAAGATACTTCTAGCGAAGGTGATTAGAAGAGGTGTCACGTTATTTCGACCAAATCTGGCCAAAAAGGTGTTTTATAGTGATGATTCGAAACAGCTTGTCAGCTCGAACTCTAAGGAAAACTTTGTAGCGATTGTTACTGCCATTGGTCCACGTCATCGTGGGCGTGACTCTACCTATTTTCAGTCCCAACCGGAACTTTTTCCTCATTTTTGCAGCCCAAAATGACTGAATTTGCTCAAATTTTGTGATGCAGTTTGCGGAATTTTTTTGGGTTGTTTTGTTGTGAAAACTTACAAATAATCATTATATACTTCTGTAATTGTGTTAATGACATTGTAAATGCAATTACATGTAAATATTTTAGTGCATAATAACTGAATATGTAGTTATCAAGCAATAAAAAAAGAATTACACACAAAAATACCATACATTTAGGTGAAACTTGTGGGTCTTGGAAGACCCTTAATTATTTTTGTTTTAAAAAGTTCTGCCTCAGACAATGCAGACAAGAAAACTTATCTAAGGTTAAAATAGATGTACAATAAATCTGTAAACTAAAAACACAAATGAGGATTCATTAATTAGCCCTGTTGCAATTATTACATTGTCAGATATTAAAATCTGTTATATGGCCATATATATGAACAAATACAATTAGAGTTCATACATTTGAGCATTTATTTTAAAAAATATGTCACATATGTGACATTTTTTGACATATTTTGAAATATATGTTGCATATACGCATTTATATAAGTGATATTTTTATTTCAGTAAAAAACATTTATGAGCATTAATTTCAGAATATAAGTGTTCAGCATAAATTGCCATTTTCAGATTTGTTGTCTACTGTATAAAGCACTTCATATTCTAATCACATTTTACTACACAACTAATGGGGATTTTAAGTGAATGTTAGGATTTCTGTGTATAAAAGTGGGTTTTTGTGTCTCATTCGCGCACTCAGGGTGAAGATTAAACGGCAGTTGTGTTGTATGTGTTCTGTCTGCAGTCCTGTGAAAATTTAGATAAGGATTTTGATAGTGAATGCAAAATGTGGAGGAGAAAAGGCGGAGATGCTTACACTGTTACTATGGAGATGATACAATGGCAGTTGTGTATTTGAATATGTTGCGACTGCTTCAAGCTTTTCAAGCATTTGTTTTGCCACTGTCAAACATAGAGGAAAGCGATAAGATTCCCTCAGATTTACTTTTTTTGCAAAACATTTTTGGAAATTATAAAAAATTGCAAGCTACCACAAATAATGCAGAGATTGGTTGAATTTGCAAGAATTCTTGCGGTCGCAAGATCGTAAAATAATGGAGGGACTGTATTTTGACATCAACATCTTTTTCCGGTTAATTTCGTTAGTCAGTCATTCGTATAGAGACCATTTCCAAGACCATGTCATGTGACTTTATTAGATTATTTCTAAAAAAAGTCTGTAAAATACAATAACAGATGGTAGCCAGTGCATATTATGGCCATGTATAGCGTGTTAGCTTTAGCATTAGAGCCATGAATGCAAAATGTAAACATGAAAAATGACATCCACTGCATATCTATAACTTTAAATCATCATCGAGTGGTTAATCAGCTTCTTTTCCTGATCTCATGAGGATTGTATCACAGAATGAGGATTACAGTCTTTGATAACACATTTTAATGTAACATTAGTTCTTGTTTTACATGTAATCTTTTGACAGGACAGTGTGTGTCTGTCTGGTGGGCGGTGTCTGAATTTTCGAAAACAGTATACCATTTCTCGACTGTTTTTAACTTTTTTCTATCTCTAAGTGTATCGGAATGTATCGGAGCCTTTAGTTCTAGCAATTAGCTTTATCTAAAAAAAATAAGTCACTATTTAGATCGCTCAGGTAAATATGTGTGTGTGTGTGTGTGTGTGTGTGTGTAAGTGTGTGTAAGTGTGTGTGTGAGTGTGTTTCTGTATGAGTGACAGCGTGTGCAGTGTTTGTGTGTGTGTGATACACAATCCCTAACCAGTCATAGCGCCCCACATGCTCAGTTAGCTAAGCTGTGCTGCCTAGCTAGCTAGCATGTTATTGCAGTCGCTATGAAACCTCTGAGCAGCAGAGAGAGAGAGGCCGGCCAGTTTACCTTCTCCATCCTCAACCGTCTCGATGGCTTCAATGGCCTCGACGGTAGCTGAGGAGCACAAAAAGACAGACGGAGAAAGAGAGAAGGAGAGAGAGAGAGAGAGAGAGAGAGAGAGAGAGAGGAGGCATGGATGGGGAGTTTATTGTGACAGTCATGCATGCAGCACAGTGCCCCAGCATTAGCTGCCAAGTTCTTGCCGCAGGCAGTTAGTAGTTAGTGGCACTGTTAGCTAGTTAGTGTTCCTGTAAGTGTGTATATGTTCATGTGTGCACATTTCAGATGGTTTATTAGCGAAGAGAAAGAACGAAAATGAACTAGTGTTTCACTTGAAGGTATAGTTCACCCAAAAATAAAATTTCTGTCATTATGTACTCAACCTCAAAACCTTTTTCCATGGAACACAAAAGGAGATGTTAGGCAGTACGTCAGTTTCAGTCACTAAATGACTTAAGTTAATATTCTCCCTAATATCTCCTGTTATGTTCCATTGAATAAACAACGTTTGGATGGGCAGGCCTGGTTGGGTGGGGCTGATCTCTTTGAAGTGTATAAAGTGAAGATGTAATTTATATATTTTTTTTTTTTTTTTTTATGAAATCATGTTTAATTCTACTAAACATCTTATTTAATCCAGTACTTACACTGCCTTTGTTTAAGAAAAGGTTTAAAAAAAATGTTTTGTATGTACAATCAATTATAGCTACTTCTTCTCTGCGCATGAATACAGCAAGCGATGTCAGAAAATGTTATGTGCAACCACTGATCTAGAGTCAGTTATCCTGTAGGTAGATTTTGGGTTTGGCTTTGGAAAACTGATCCTAGACTACCACTTATCGGCCACTTCAACCGGTGCAGAAATCGGAAGCAACAAGCGAGGTGGTGAATTGAGTGTGATAATTCCGGTATGAATTCTCTATGTGCGAGTGAAGATCTTAACCAATCAAATTTTCATGTGTACGTTGGAGGCATAAAAGCAAAATGTTTCACCTGCAAATTAGGACACACTGATTTGTGAGATTATACACGTTTATTAGTTTTATCGCAGGGATTGTGTGTGTGTGTGTTTGTGTGCGTTCGCCGGAAAATAAATCTGCAGTATTTTTAGGCTTACATATTCAATTGAGGGTCCTCTAACGTTCATTTGAGGGTGCTTAGATTTTCATTTTTGGGTAAAATATCCCTTTAAAGAGAGGGGTTAGTAAACAAGAGTGAGTTTGTTAGACATTGTCTTTGCAACCTTGAAAGAAAAAACAGGTTCAGATGGAAGAGAGAGAGAGAGAGAGAGAGAGAGAGAGAGAGAGAGAGAGAGAAAGAGAGAGAGAAGGAGAGAGAGCGATGTTTGGTTTTGTAACTAACCGCTCTGCAAGGTCTGTTTTCCGCCAGACAGTACGCCGCTTGGCAACATGCCAGTAGGGGTTAGGCCTTTCAGGGTTAACACATTCTCACTCTCCTCTCTGTCAAAATACAACACAATTTCAATGAATAAATACACTCATGTGCCCTATGCACACATATTTTACAAAATGGATACTTCTAGTCCTGGATGATGATTGGCTGATAACAGTGTTCCATGTCTGCTAAAATACACAGTATATTAACAGTTATGGCATGAAACCCTTGTTTATCTAGCTACTGAAAGTATCAAATTGTTGGTTTAATTGTTGTAACAACAGCAACTATAGCACTTTGGTAGAAATGTTATGTTTTGCGATAAATCTGAATATTGTAAAAAACAATATGGGAATAAAGCAGTGTTTCCATCCCATGTGTTTAAAAGAAAAAAATTGTCACTTCTGGTGAAACTGTTGCCAAATAGAAATGAAAATAGAAGTCAAAGCCACTGTGGCTCTTTTATTAAATGTAATGAATTACTGAATGAATAACTTCAAATAACGAGGTGGAAAGTTGTGGCAAATTTGTGGCAAGTTTGCAGCTAGTTTGCCAGAACTAGGTAATCACAGCAGTGCTGATTTAGGGCCATATAGTACGATTGCGAGTGTGATATTGTTTATATACAACAGTTCAATGAACAAGTACATTTTAAAAAATTAGGAAAAACTGAGTACGGTCACAAAAAAGGCATTTGTGCATGGAACTACTTTCTTACGTGACGGTTAGTTCAAACCAAATGATGCGTCTGTCACGTATTCCTTGTGTTTTTGCTTAGACTTTTATTTTGACATTATTGTTTAGTTCCCTGTTCCTGTTTCCTGTTAATTTTGTAGTCCTTTGTAGTTTCTTTTCATGACTGGTTTTCCCCTGATTGTTTACCCCAGGTGTTCCTCGTTTCCTTGTTTGCCCATTTGTATTTAAGCCCTTGTTTCCCTTGGTTTCTTTGTCAGTTTTCATATGTGTTGTCATGTTCTGTGCCTGGTTTACTGTGTTTTGTTTCATTTTATTCTGAGTACTTTGTTTATCTTTGGTTTCCATTAAAAGCTGCATTTAGATCCTCATTCCTCGCCTGCCTCCTCACAGAAAGACTGACCGAGGAATGGATCTAGCGGCTGTCAGAATTCTACTCCTTCTACAAGGGGACCGTCCAGTTGAGGATCATGTCCGTGAGTTTTTAGAGCTGGCAAATGAAGCGCACTATCCAGACCGCTCTCTGGTGGTTTTCTTCCGGGCCGGTCTGAATAGTGCACTGAGGGACGTGATGCCTCCGGCTGATCCTCACTGGACGCTCGGCGAATATGTTGGGAAGCCTTTCACGTCCCCTGTCTCCAAGTTGTATGATCTGCCACTGATGTCGGTGCGAAGGTCCATGAAGACCCTACCTAAAAAATTGTCTGTGCCCACGCCTGCTGCATCCAACGAGCCATCGAGCCCGCGCCTGCCGCGGACAACGAGCCAACGAGCCCGCACCTGCCGCGGCCAACGAGCCAACGAGCCCGCGCCTGCCGCGGCCAACGAGCCAACGAGCCCGCACCTGCCGCGGCCAACGAGCCCGCACCTGCCGCGGCCAACGAGCCCGCGCCTGCCACGGCTACCGAGCTAGAAGCCTCATCCATCCCAGAGCCTGCGTTTCCCCCGGAGCCTGCCACGGCTCCACCCGCTCCCCCAGAGACTATTCCTCCTGCGGCTCCGCCCGCTCCCCCAGAGACTATTCCTGCTGCGGCTTCGCCCGCTCCCCCAGAGACTATTCCTCCTGCGGCTCCGCCTGCACCTCCAGAGACTCCTCCTATAGCGGCTCCGCTGCCTGACCCTGTCTCGGCCCTGCGGCCGCCTCCCAGGCCTCCTGATCCAGTCCCCACCTTGAGGTCATCTCCTTGGTCTCCTGGCTGTCCGCCTGATCTGCTCTGGTCTCCTTGGTCTCCTGGCCGTCCGCCTGATCTGCTCTGGTCTCCTTGGTCTCCTGGCTGTCCGCCTGATCTGCTGTGGTCTCCCTGATCTCCTGGCCGTCCGCCTGATCTATTGTGGTCTCCCTGGTCTCCTGGCCATCCACCTGATCTGCTCTGGTCTCCCTGGTCTCCTGACTGTCCGTCTGATCTGCTCTGGTGTCCTTGGTCTCCTGGCCATCCGCCTGATCTGCCCTGGTCTCCTGGCCGTCCGTCTGATCTGCTCTGGTCTCCTTGGTCTCCTGGCTGCATGCCTGATCTGCTCTGGTCTACTTGGTCCTCCAAGCCTGCAGCGTCGCCCTGGCTCTCCATCCCTCCAGCTCCGCCTTGGTTCCAAGCCTTGGTTTCTTTGTCAGTCTTCACATGTGTTGTCACGTTCTGTGCCTGGTTTCCCGTGTTTTGTTTAGTTTTATTCTGAGTACTTTGTTTATCTTTGGTTTCCATTAAAAGCTGCATTTAGATCCTCTTTCATCGCCTGCCTCCTCACAGCGTCCAAGCCTCTCAAAAACATAACTTCAGAACTATTAGTTTCACAGCTTATCTAACATGTTATTGGATTAACAGGGATGTGTGTGTGCGATCACCTGTTGATGATGCTGTAGTCTGTTAGTCAGCTTCTGAAGATAATGTCATTTTGGTGAAATGCATCCTATTTTCTCAGTGGAAAAATAGCTGTTCAAGTGGGGATATTCCTCCCTATTTCACGGTAGCTGGTGCGCAAGAGTCTTTCACTATAGAAACCACAGTCTTCTCTGCCATTTTGAACAGTATGTCCTCTCCAATGTGGAAACTCCGGTAAGAGGTAAGCGCCTTGAGTTTGTGTAATTAATCAATCTGTTGTGTCTCTCATCTGTGATGACCATTAATGCTGAAGTTGTTAGTTTAAAGCTGTTTTAAGATATTTCCTAGCTTTAGTAGTGCAGTAGTAATCTGAGCGATCAGAGTGCTGTATATATAAACACTGAGTGATGCTGACTCACTTCACGTCAGCTAACTGGCTTATATTACTCATAAAAATGGTCTTTTGCCGCCACCTGCTAGCTACAATATGTAATGTCAAAAAATGTTATGTAAAGAGACATACATACAGTAGCTCTTAACACATCTGCACTGCTCTTATGCTTTAGTTTAGAATGGCATGAACACAAGCGGAGTGATACACACAGTGAAGCGTCCGAGTGATGATGGTGTGAGACCATCAGTACTCATGGAACGTCTCTCATCCGATCAGATTCAAGGACCGGAATTAACTGTTGTATATTATGCAATATCACAAAATTCGGATAGAAATGGTTGGATGGCAACCCAGCTTATGGCAGTTGTATAACTTATAATGCTACTTTTTTTCTTAACAAATGCCATTGTTTTCTAAAATCGCAGTTACATGGTAATAAAGATTAATTCATGGAGTTAGCTGTGGTTACCACAATGAAGCTGTGGTACATTTTCATAAGGGTAATTATGAGTACAAGTAGCACTTTCGCTTTCATACTTTTTTGGTAATGTTATAAACATCCAGACTACAACACGTGTTCCCCTTTCACACTCACCGCAGGACTGAGAACATTTTGGCCATTTTGCCGATGGCACGGATCTTGTTCCTGATGACCTCTTTACGAGCGGCTGCAGCATTAGCTAAGAGCAAACATTCAGAAATTCAGAAAACACTCACAGCGAACATTTTCTAAACATGACACAAAAAGCCTGTTCACGCCAAGTTTGCATTTTCTGCATGAAAAAAAAAGATTTTAAAATTCTTCTCTCTGAACTCCTTAAATTAATCTAATATTTCTGTATGGAGGCATGGTTAATTTTACACATTTTTTTAATGATAAATTCAGCATCAGAAAGTTGTTTGTAAATATATATACTTTAAAAATATATCTGCTGTGACAGAAACTATCACAGAAGCTCAGGCACAACAATTTCTGTTTCTATCGCAGTCTTGACTTGAGCGCTTCTGAAAACGTTATGAGGAATCTGCTGTCCTCACCATCAAAGATCTCATCTCCATCGTTCATGAGCTCGTCATCAGAACAGATGCTAAGGACATTCACCAGCATCTCTGTCACTGTGGAGACGTCACAGGTCAAAAGGTCAGAAGGCAAGATTACTTGACAAACTGTTTGTCTTTTAGAATTTCGTTCACAAAAACAACAAAGAACTGTCATTGTAATATTTATAATCCTGCTAAACTAAATACCTTAATCCTGATCTCAATCAAATCACTTTATCAGCCAAAAACCATTTTGATTTTGCATCATTCTGGTTTTACTTGTTGAGGCAGTTTAGAAGAAATACAGCTCTTATCAGTTCTGTTTCTTCTGTTCTGTATTTGGGCAAGTCAAGACAGCATAAGAGCGCATCCACTTTAACTCGCTCATCCAGAATGTTTTAAATAAAACGTGAGGAATTGTGTAACCGTAAAGAATGTTGTCTTCAATTATACAAAAAACTTCCAGCTTTACAGGCAAGACAGAATGAAAACGTCTCAAGCTGTTTAGCTACTGCTTTAGGACAGAATTCATGAATGTGCTTCCTCTGAATATTCCACCTTTCTCTCCAACGAAGGGCAAAGACCAGGTAAAGACGTCCATGAAATTGGGCAGCCAGTAAGGATGTGGTGAGCAGTTGAACTGTCGTATGTTCATCACGTTGTTCTCATATTTGAGCACGGCCGCTGGGGAGTGGCATTAAGGCAGTTATACAAATGTGCACACACACAGACATGTTTATTAGAAACTAAAAACCTCTGCTACATTCCATAAGGTATATGCAAACAAAACACAAAGACTAATGACCTATTATTGCAGTGTTTATTAAAGACATTATTTTCATGTTAACACGTGACCTCTCACATACTTTTGTATTTATAAATCTCACAAAACAGGTTTAGTTCCTTATGCATAATGAAACTGATCTTATAAAACCTGTCAAGAATATGTGCTGGTCATATTTCACCCCAAAACAAAGAGAAAAAAAAAACTTGAAATTATATTTTGCATAAAGAAAATTAAGACTATTTTTAGGACCATTGTTTTTTGTTATGTTTTTTTGTGACATACCCATGACAATTAGGACATTTACCCCCAATTCTCAGTACTGCAGCGTGAAAGAATCTCACTCATTACTGTTACATAATTACTTTTTTTACAGTATTTTAAGTATTTAAACTTCATGGTAGTATTTACTTCACTGAATTTATTTTATGCTGATTTAAATAAATAAATCATTGTGTCAAATTAAGATGATTTTCATTAACATAATACTGTAAAAAAAATAAGAAACAAAAATTTGCATTTTAGTAATGTCATGAAAATAATGTCTTGAAGTAGGCTTAATTAGGGCAGTGGTAGCTCAGCGGTTAAGGCTCTGGGTTACTGATCAGAAGGTCAGGGGTTCAAGCCCCAGTACTGCCAAGATGCCACTGTTGGGCCCTTGAGCAAGGCCCTTGACCCTATCTGCTCCAGGGGTGCCGTATCATGGTTGACCCTGCACTCTGACCCCAGCCTAGCTGGGATATGTGAAAAAGAAGAATTTCACTGTATATATGTATAATGTGTGATAAATAAAGAAAATTATAATTATTATTATTATTTTCATGTCATATCTATTTTTTTTTTTTTTTTTTTTTTTTGATTTTGGAGTAAAATATGTCCCGGATATTTTTTCTTGAGATTCACCAGATCATACAGGATAAACCACATTTATTTGTATTTGTGTGTGTCCATGTGACAGAGAGCAAAACTTAATTCACACCTTTGTTGTTGTAAACGTCCAGGTAGTTTGGAGCTGAAAATATGGTGATGAGGGACGGGAAACCTGTGGTCTGACTCTTTCTGTACATACGGTAACTGAGAGGTGAACAGAAAGGGAAAGAACAAAGAGGAGGAATATATTACAGTTACCATCAGAAAGAGAAAAACAATTAACAAAAAAATTCATTTATTGACTGATGCACATTATAATGCATATTATTAGACTGTATCATAATAACCAAATTACTGCTTTATAACAGTGAGCATACAGATGCTGTGTGTGTTATTTGTCAATATTGTTGATTGCTGTTTAGTCGACTGTACTGCACTGTACAGTATTTAGAATGTTGTGGAGTATTGTAGAGTATTGCAAATTATAGTGTAGTACTGTTGTGGAGTTGGTGATTGTTGTGGAGTACTGTAGAGTACTGTTGATTGTGGAGTGTTGACTGCTGTGAAGAATTAGAGTATTGGTGACTGCTGTTGAGTATTGTAGAGTATTGTTTTTGTTGTGGAGTATTGTAGAGGATTGATGATTATTGAGGGGTATTGGTAATGCTGTGGGATATTGTAGAGCATTGACAATTGTTGTGAAGAATTGGAATATTGGTGACTTCTATGAAGTATTGTAAAATACTGATGATTGTTGTGGAGAATTGTGGAGTATTGGTGACTGTTGTGGGGTATTGGTAATGTTGTGGAATATTGTTGAGTATTGGTGATTGTTGTGGAGTATTAGAGTTTTAAAGACTGTTGTGGAGTATTGTTAAGTGTTGGTGATACTGGGGAGTATTGTATTGTTTTTTGTTGTGGAGTACTGTAGAGTATTGATGATTGTTAAGTATTATAGTGTATTGGTCACTTTTCTGGAGAATTAGAGTATTAGTGATTGGTGTGGAGTATTGTAGAGTATTGTTAATTTTGTGGACAATTAGAGTATTAATGACTGTTGTGGATAATTAGAGCATTAGGAGTATTGTAGAGTTTTGTTAATTTTGTGGACAATTAGAGTATTAATGACTGTTGTGAATAATTAGAGCATTAGGAGTATTGTAGAGTATTGGTGATGGTTGTGGAGTAATGTAGAGAATGATAAATTTGATGTACATCCAAAAACTCTACATTTTTGTGTTTCAACAAAAATGATTTTGTAACGCTATAGTACCTTAGGATACACTGGCTGTGGTATTTGTGAGAAATGTTTCTGAGTGAGAGAGAGACAAAGATAGATAAAAGGGCATTGCTGAGGTGAATGTTTGTGTTTGTGTGTGTGTGTGTGGGGGGGGGGGGATGGGGGGGGTGTAAGGTTTTTGTGGTTTACAAGGAAATTTTTTTAGGTTGCAAACTGGTAATTACAAGGGTATTATGCTATAAATGTGGTTTATGAGGACATTTCTAGTGTGCCCATAATTCAAATCGCTTAAAAAACATACTGTAAAAATGCAGAACGATTTTTGTGAGAGTTAGGTTTGGGGTAGGTTTAGGGGATAGAATCACTAATTCATACAGTATACAAACATGTGTGTGTGTGTGTGTGTGTAAGAACAATGAACAGTACTGTTGTGTAATGTGTGTGTGTGTGTGGATTATGGAGAATCAATCGCTCGCTGTCTGTCTGTCTGTCTGTCTGTCTGCTAACCACAATATTCCTGAGTCTAATGATGTCTTGCAGGCGATGTGGGCGGAACTTCTGGTTAAGTGTAAACAATCATTATGTTCTGTACTAACACAGCATTAAAAAGAGAGAAACTTGGGAACAAATGAAAACAGAATTACAGCGAGGAAATATTGTTCTTCCCTGCCCATTTGTTACTGATGATGGGTGGAAGGATGATGACCAAATATTACAAACAGAAACATGAGTTATTTTGTTTAATCTTTGTCCAGCGATGGAGCAGCTATGAGTTACTTGAAAATCTCTAAAGCCCTATCAGTGCCTTTATAGCTCTAAAGTTGGACATGTTTTGAGAACAGTAGACAATTATGTTTACAGTATTTTAAAGCAGATATTGAGTCTTGTCAGAACCTGAAGAGTATCGAGCTTCTGTACTTACTGCAGAGACAGGGGAGGTCCAGACAACAGGATGCTCATTCATTGCAGGGCTCAGAAGATGATACGGTCATGCTGCTGTTATTACTTAGATAAAATACAATTATTTTGCGGAAAAAAGACTTTGTGGTAGCCTCATTCCATTTTTACATTTACATAATCCCCGTATCTTAATGCAAGCCTACATTAAATGTTTTGGTGTTGACAAAATGACTGATCCTATTGATAGACAGATTGACTTTATTGTTCTTGTGTGGAAAAATCGAGATGCACTAGCGGCTACAAAATAAACTGTGCAGTACAGAAAGAACCATGTGTAATACAAATAAATATGTTTATTTGGATATAGATTATAAACACTGTACACAAAAGTTTAGTAATCTGTGTAAAGCAAAGTTGAAACAATATGTATTTTGAGTTTTTTGTTCATTGCCACAGTTGCCTTTGGCTTGCTCACGGTCTATAGACAAATAATTTTTAAAGCATAATCTACAGTCACATTTTTCATTAAACTGCACAATGATGACTTTAAAACATTACAAATATTACAGCTTAATTTTCTATTACAGCATAATGTTCTGTGAAGCTGCTTTGAAATGATGTGTGTTGTGAAAAGCGCTATACAAATAAAAAAGACGTCTTAAAATAAACTATAAAACATTTTTTTTATTTATACTGAATTATTGATCACATTATTTTCCAAATCACTGTTTTTCCTCTTAACCCTTGAATGGACTCACAGGTCAATTTGACCCGTTTAAACTTCTAAAACTGATTTACATCAACTTAGGTTTTCGGCCAGAAACTTCATGACATCCTCCACAGGGGTAATCTGAACCTAGCAATGTAATGTTTTTAAATTTCATGTATTTATAAAAATGCTATAAAAAGTACCAACTTTGTACCTCCGGATCAATTTGGGTCAATCGTACAATGTTTAAAAAGCAAGAATCTAACCGAACAGCAAGCTAGCTAACAGTTACCGGCTACACACACAAAACACCAACAAACTACACTTCCGCTAGCCACCCCGGAAATTCCGCCCACCTCTCCAGATACAGTGAGCCTGCTGAAAATATTCTGGATATCCATACAGCACAAGAACACTGATCGTTCATCATCAAAGTCTCACCACTCATTCAATACACATACTGTACATTGTCTGTCTGTGTGTGTGCTTGTAAGTGTTTGTCGTAGCCTATATCTCTGGGAGGTGAGGAAAGTGAGAGAGTGTGTTCTTACCCAGCATCCTGAGCCTCATGTGCCCTGATGACTGACAGCAAGTTGTTGGTCTGTAAAAACTCACACACTGCAGGATAGCTGTACAAAATGATAAAAAATGACACAAAGAGGCATTATAAACAATATTCAGGGGGGCATGCAAGGGGACGTGTGTGTGTGTGTGTGTGTGTGTGTGTGTGTATATGTATATATATATACATATACATACACAAGTCATTTTCTGCAAATAAATGCTCTAAATGACAATATTTTTATTTGGAATTTGGGAGAAATGTTGTCAGTACTTTATAGAATAAAAAAAAAAAAAAAGATCATTTTACTCAAACACATACTTATAAATAGTAAATCCAGAGAAACTGATAATTTTGCAGTGTTCTAATTTTTTCCAGAGTAGTATATAATCAAAACTTCAAACATTTTTCAAACAACTTCAACAAGTTGCATTCAAAATAAAATTCTGAGGGTTGCCCCTTCGATCTGAATGGGTATAATCCTTTATTATTGTAAATTTGGTAGCAGTTTCAGCAGTTAGAATTTATGATTTAGATACTATAACATAACATTACAAACAACATCCTTTGTTAATTAGGTTTAATTTGATAAAGCAGCCGTTGTGAGATCTTTGAGAACACATGGAGAGATGTTGGAGTCCTTGATAATGGATTTTAGGCCATAAGACAGTGTACTACATCTTCCTACTACAAGCCACTATGGGGCAGCAGTGATGTAAATGTGCAGGGCAACGACAATATACAATAATAAGTTTCTGCTCAGGATAGCAGAGGTCTGAATATAATTATTCCCTGTGTTCCAAATGGCCTAAATGATGCCTTTAGAGGGCACTGCTAAGGGATTACAATCATTATTGCCATGCTTTAAGGTCATTCCAAAGAGAATTTCTAATAAAATATACTCTAAAAGTGAGTGCCAAATGACCATTATTTTTGAGCCCCACTCTTTTCAGCATTCCAAAGCTCTCACAGTGGATGGTAAAGTCTTCGAAGGCAATAGGGCTTAGGGATGATCATTTCTGAATGGAACACACCCCTTGTAAAGATAAATACTCATGCTCATGTAATGGTTTCATGTTGGAAACAAGTCTGTTTTGTCTTTTTTTATTTGTTAGCTTGAAATCAGCAGTAATTAGCTATGTTTGTAATAGCATACTAACATACTAACACTAGCACTTCTTATTCATTGATACTAATGATTCAAACTGAAGAAAGGGGAAAGTTTCAACTTGTTTCTTCTTTGGTCTCTAAATAAAACATTTTACTAATATTTTTTTTCCTTGAAGTAAGAGCTTTTTTCTTTTTAACTTAACTAGCATGCTAACATACCACTCTTACAATTTCTGCAGTAGTATGTATACCATGCACAATATGCAAATATTTATGCATAGAATACCTAGATTACCCATTACATTTGTCATACAGTATACAGCGGTATTCACTGTACTTAATACCATATGTACAATGCCATGCACTCACTCAGCTTGACCTTCCATTTCCAGTGTGATGAATGAACAGGACATCATTACAGCTAAATATTACAATTAAACTCTATTTTGACTCATTATTGGATCAGACAGCCAACAATTAAGACATTTATACACAAATTAAAAATGCTAATTTTCAAGATGATAAGTGGTCGCAGACAAAACGTAATGAGTGACTAGTGTTCCCATATTTTAGCCTATTGTCCCATATTTTAGCAGCAAGACACTCTAAACATCCAATATTGAAGGCATTGTGTCCTGTATTAAAGCGCTCGAAATGCTTATGTGTCTCGTATTCACATGACAAAAAGTTGGCAACCCTAAAGGCCCCTGCACACTTTCTATGAAACCGAAGAACGAAAGGGTGTGATGTCATTTAGAACAAAATCTGGCAAAAAATAAGGTGTTTTTGAGTTCATCTCAGTGGTTTATAACAGCTCGCTGGGGTGAACTTTCAGGAAAACTTCTTACCAGCTGTTAAACACCTTCTTACTGCCATTGGTCCACGTCATTGGTAGGTGTGACCTGGAGCTCCACCTACTTTGAGGCCTACAGCTAATTCCCGTTCAGTCCGTTAAGATCAGTCAAAATTAGTAACTCAAAACAATTATTGGCCAAACTATATACCTTATTACATCTACAGACACAGCAAATTCAATACCAGTTAAACAATGGGAGAAAGACCTCAACATCAACACAGATAATAATTTCTGGAAACAAATTTGTACAAATACGTTCAATTTAAGCACAAATAATAACATACAACTACTCCAATATAAAGTCATACATAGAACACACCTAACACAGCATAAAATGTTTAAAATGGGAATGGTATTCTCAGACAAATGCATACAATCTCAATACCCAAGATGACTACTTTCATGCACTCTGGACATGCCCACCTATTTCCCAATTTTGGAAAGAAGTATCTGTTAAATTATCAGTATTTCTTAATTATCACGTTCCTGCAACACCATTGATACAGTATGTCTTTTAGGTGATATATCACAAATAACCCCCACACCAGAACACACAACCCCCTCCCCAGCCCCCATTTTCACCTACAATCAGAAAAATTGGGTCATATATAGTTCTCATAAAGCCAAACAACTTTCATACTCACAGCCATTAGCTCTGCCCAACAGGAAGTCAGCCATTTAGGATTTTCTGAAAATCGCAGGCTCTGAAATTTTAAATACTCCTCATAGGGGATTCATGTGACTGGCACCAAATATGTGCAACATCATGCCAAGACATTGTAGATGCTAAATTGTGAACAGATTTTTGATATTTTGAATGGTGTTGCCATGGGCAAAGCAATACATTTATGGCAAAAAATGGAAAACAGGAAGTGCCTTATATCTTCTGTGTGCATTGTGTGATTTTGATGAAAATTCAGCTGTATGTTTGGTAATGAGGACTGATCACATTGATGCTGCTATTATGAGTCATGGTCATAGCGCCACCAACTGGCAGCAGGAAGTATGGCACTTTTAACAGACTTTGAAATAGCCCTCTTATGTTTACATGAATTGCTTCAAAATGTCAAGACACTGCTGATATAAAATTGTAAAGGAATATTTGATATCTTAAATACTGTTGCCATGGTAATGCATTAATTGTTATTATTCCTTTCTTCCTATATTTGGGTTTTTTTGAGGCACTTTGCCTGCTTAAAATTTCATAAAATTCTGCATACACATCAGATTCGTTAGCCATTAGTTCTGGGGAAAAGTTCACGCATGGGCGTGTGGAGGGAATCTGTAGCACTCCCTTTAAAATGGGTGTGTAAGACAGCCTCTGTAGCACCCACATTTTCACCTACAGTCACCAAATTTGGTACATATATAGTTCTCATCATGCTGGACAACTTTCATAATTATAGTCATTAGATCCGCCCAACAGGAAGCCATTTTGGATTTTTTGAATATTGCAGTCTCTGAACTTTTAAATACTCCTCCTAGGTGATTCATGAGACTGTCACCACATTTAGACAACATTATGCCAAGACACTGAAGATGCTAAATTGTGGACAGATTTTGATATATCGAATGGTGTTGCCATGGCTAGGCATTAAATCAATGGTGAAAAATGGGAAACAGGAAGTGTATCATATCTTCTGTGCAATGTGTAATTTAGATCAAAATTGAGATGTATGTTAGTCTTGGGGGTAATCACATGGATTTGACTATTTTGGGTCACGGTCATAGTGCCACTACCTGAAACAGGAAGAGTGGCTCTTACAATAGACTTCAAAATAGTCCTCTTATATTTACCCAGATTGCTTCAAAATTGTTTAGAATAATGTAAAATGCCAAATGCATGTGTCCACCTTGCATTGTTGTCCGAAAGCCACTTGGTGGAAATGGACCAGCTGTGCTTGGGCCCGTCATCGCAAATATATATATATATATATATATATATATATTCTTCTCTCTCTTCTATTATATCTCTTCTGTAATGTCTTTCAAAAATAATATTGTATATGATTCTTGTTATATGTTGCAATAAAAAAAAGAGATCAGTCAACATGAACACACCGGCGTACAGAGTTATTAGTGAGCTGGCGCAAACTTACCTACATCTGTACGGGCATTTGCGTAAACACATTTTCCAAGAACATCTCATGCAATTTTTTTTGTTTAATTAGTCTACAAAAGGAATCACATCTACTCAAGTATTCTTAAGTGCCCATTCACTCATGTGCCATCTGCAGCAAAAGCCATTCACAAATCTGCCCAAAGTAAGATATGCCTATCATAATTCTTTTGTCTGTATTCTACCAATTAACACTCTTTTATACACCAGTCTTTGCAGTAGTGTCAGTGTCATCATAAATTACAATAACAGAGTGTTATCAGCACATATTATAGCCAAATATAGTGTTAGCGCATTAGCTGCATGAATGCAAAAGGTAAACATTACAAATTACACATTATCTACAGCATATATCACGTTAAATCATCATTGAGTTGTTAAAACGGCTACTTTTACTGATCTTGTGTGACTTCTACTCATAGAATGAGGCATAAAGTCATTGATAACATATTTTAATGTCATATTAGTTGATGTTTCACTTGAAGTCTTGAGCGTCCTCATATTTAAATGCTGCTATAAACGCCTCCCACAGCAGCGTGACCGGTGTCTGAATGTTCGCAAACAGTATGTTGTTGCTTAGTTTTTTCTTTTTGGCAACTTATTTTTGGCTCTGAACGAAGTAAGTGTGTTGGAACCTTACAGCAATGTAGCTTTTTTATGTTTTTTTAATTAAGTTCCAAACGTAAGTTCGGGAGGAGCTTCATCTAGAAAGCAATGTAAGTTCATCTGGGCCTGCCAATCATATTCGAAAGATATATACTGTAAGTGGCTGCTTCCCTCACACTGATTCTTTCAGCATCCCTCCACCTCCCCATCTCCAGCTGTATATTTCATAATGCCTATACCATTTATTTCAAAACTGTCTTTCTATTTCTTGCGTTAATCAGATAGTCCGGAAGGGATTTCAGAAATCAAGCCCAGTTCTGTGCTCGAGCCCCTCCACTATGGACAGCATGCCAAATACAGTACATATACCTTAATGAGCTCCAGGACTATATAAACCAATGAACTCGTGAAGTATTGTTTGAATGACTAGGCAGTAAAACAAGGGGGAGGTAGTTGTTAACTAAAGCAGGTGGAAAAAAAAATGACCAAAGTTGGCTGACAAATAGCAAGCCATTATTTTCTATAAATAACAGGCCTATGACAGCTGTAAAATGTACACACACACACACACACACACACACACACACACATCCTGACCAGCGGCTTCATCCATTGTGTTTGGTTTCATTGATTTCAGTAGGTTTCATAAGATGTTAAAGCAGAGAGGATTGTGGGTAATGTTCACACCTCAGGCTCTCATTCACAGCCTGCTCAGTGTTTGCACTAGTTTAAACACACATTAGCTTCTTTTCTTTCACCCTTTAAAAAAAAACTCTTCCTCCATGATCACTCTAATTTTCTCAATATATTCTCTATTCTCTCTCCTTTTTTTCTTTTCTTGCTCTACCATTTCTCTCTCCACTCTCTATCTCTATATCTTGATATCTCAGCGGATCTGGCAGTAGTAGCCAGTTGTCATGGTAACGGCAGAGCGCAGACTCCTGTGGGATTGTGGGGATTCTGTGTTGTGATGGAGCTGGTCACTGTTTGACTGCTTTACAATTCCATTTAAATTCACTCTCTCCGTCCTTGACGTACTAGACTTTCATCTACACCTTACTTTACTGTACAACCATTCCCAGAGGATCATTTTATTTTTCATAGGTTGCTCTTTTATAGCTCAGGAGATGTTATATTTAAGTATCAGCTTTGTCTTATTTGTTTCTCCTAAATTTCTTAAGGGGAAATAAATATAGAAACAATTGAGACAATTGTTGACATACAGTAAGAGTATAGAGCTAGAAAATCAATAGCTGGGCTTACATCCACGTATTTTTATGCGCATTTTGGGATATTGCATAAAAATTGCTGGATGGAAATACTAAGATGCAAATAAAATCTTCAAAAATAAAAAATGCGCATAAACTATAATGGAGGCAAATTTACCGAATAAACTCCTACAGAATTTATAAAGAATACAAGATGCGCATCAAAAAAGTCTGATGAGACGAATAACTAATTCATAATGGACTAACAAGCAGACCAATCTCCGCATCTGAAATCTTGCTCTGGTCATCCTGAAATAACAGTGTCCTGAAAATCAAAAGCCTGCAAAGAGTTTGCAGAGCAAATAAGTCGAATATAAACTTGAACTATGCCGAAGAGTAGGTTTATTGACACTTTTGAAAAATATCTTATAGACCCGCATGGTAAAGTCATAAGGAAGGAGGAACGCACACACATAGTGCTCCCCAAACTGTGTGACGCGGTGTCCCTCCAAGACATGAGTTCTTTACAGTGTTTTATCTGCATGTTCTAAACTGTGAGTATTTTATTAATAAAAGAGTCACAGTGTCTACAATTTCTCCAGAAGTGACAATTTTGTTCTTTTGAACACATGGGATGGAAACGCAGCTTTATTCGCACATTGCTTGTGCGATATTATGGTTTTTCACATAAATTAAATTTGCAACTTGGATGGAAACATAGCTAATGTGGATGGCATAGCTGTTGTTATTTTCTAGCCTGATCTCATGAAAATGACATCAGTTTATGAACTGATAATTTGCTGTTTTACTCATAATTTGTGTGAAAGTGAATAAAAGTCATTGTTGTTGTAGCGCCTCTAGTGGTCATTTCATGTCGCGATACGTGCAATGAGCCATGTAAAAACCATTTGTCAGAAATTAATGTATATTAACGTGATTCTACGAGACCAGGTGGATTTTTTCAGAAGGCTGAAGAGATTTCATTTGTTCATTTTCAATCCTACAGGTTCTGCCTCACCTTTCTTGTGTTATCTTTTTTATAAATCTGCAGCGCTTCTCTCCTATCAATTCTTAAAGCGTTCTCTATTAAAATCACATGTGAATTGTTGTGGTTTACCTGTAGAAGTAAGAGCATCCACGGACAGAGTTGTGGCTGAAGTAATCTTGGCTCTTTTCATTGCCGAAGTCTTCTAGAGGGTCAGACCACAACAGGTCACACATAGGGCCGAACGCCGGGGGCTCCTTAAACCTGTCCAACTGAAAGTGAGAGAGAGAGAGACAAAGAAAATGCATCTTCATTATCACTATTATTTGCATTTTTTTGCCTAATTTATTTATTTACTTTAACTTATTTATTTTTATCCCTTTTAATAGTGCAAAGGTCATGGGTAAAATAAAATGTACATCCAGAAAGCACTATAAGTCACTTTTAATATGTAAATCTAACTTGTTTAATTCATGTTATGTTCATAATATATTCCTTTTTGTTAAGGTTCCCTTGAATTCACTTTACAAGTGCAGTTTTCTTGCCTGTGTTGATGTATTTGTTATTGAAACTGGAAGTTTGTGTGGGAAATATTGAAAGGTCCGTCTCCATTTTATTTATTTTTTTAAATAGCCAACTGATCTGTTTCGGTCACGGGCCTTTTTCCTCGCAGTCGCTATTTTTGTGACCATCCACATGGGAAAGCACTGGCGGTGAATGGCAAAACACCCGAGAAACGATATCAAGAAAAACTTCAATAATTGATTTTGATCCAGGCCCAGTCTCAGGAAAAATGCATACAGGTCATACAAGTCAGCACAAATATTGCCAAATTTGACTTTCGTGGACATCTACATGTATTTCATCTCTCATCTCTGTATGTAGGTGAGTCTCTCATTCAGAAGAGACACAAGTTCTTGTTGTTTTCTGGTCTGATTTGGTCACAATACTGCTAAACGATGTTTCTTTGTTATGTTATCACGCATTTAAAAACTGTCATTGGGTCATAGATATTTAAAAGATTATTTAGTTACTGTATAAGTTCATTGAAAAATATACAGTATCTTCCATATTCACTTACTGTGTACACATAACTAATATATGTTTAAATTTTAGTCAGGTGGCGTGAATAAAGCATATGCTTCATAATCTCATGATGTGTTGTGTACTGACTAACATTAATATATACACTTTAAATATAGGTATAATGTACGTTTATTGAAATTATAGTGCTACACTATAGTGTAGTGTAGTGTTACAATTATCACATACATATAGATCTGGGTGTTGTGAATTTAACATTGTCCTTCATGCATTTCAAGTTTAATTGTTTCCGACTTCATTAAACTATAAACTTGATTGGCTCAGGTAATGACAACTGACATGGCAAAGATGTTTGAGGTAAAAAAAAAATGTTGCCAATGTGTGAACGGATTGTAACGCAACTTAAAAAATGAGCCCTTCCCGGACTTCCTGGGTTGCCTATTAAAGCCTGTAGACTGATTTTCACGCGAAGGGAGCGGGTCGCTTTTGCCGGGAAAATTCAAAGGATGTGATGTTTTGCGCACTTCCGAGAGCCTTGCCTCAGTGCTTCCGCTATTTAACAGTGTCAGCAGACAGTCTGCAACACTAGGTAATGTTATCTTAGAGATGGAATCTAGTAAATGTCCGGCTCCCAGCACAACACCGACTCCTACACAAACTCTGAGTAAGCAAAAAAAAACAAAAAACATTTATCTACTGAATCCTGTCTGGCTAAGCGGGAACGTGATCGTGGTCGAGTGAAAACTAGAGTGAACATCGGCAGGGCATTTGATTCCTGGAGGGACCTTCGTTCGGTTTTGGGGATCAAAACCGACCCTGAATTAGCATTCTTCTTATTGGACAGGTAAGCTTACATATCTGCAAAGCATGTGAAATATAGTGCCATAAGGATTGATCTGTGTAATTTTAGCTAACTTGATCTTGCCTGCTAACACTGACAAATTGCAAGCTATCTTGCTTCGTAACTTTCAAATAATTTCAACGATCTTCTCTTTATAAAAGTCAGATTAATGTCAATGTTAATCTGTATTTATTCAGCAAGGTAAACTACAATAACACATGAAATGAATGCTAGACAATGTTCAAGATAATGCAAAAAGACCCATTCATTAGTGTAACGTAACTTGGTTATACAGAAAATATTTACATTCTATTAATATAAAACAATAGCGCTTTGAATGACAGTTGTGATGGAATCACATCGATACTGAATTGTGTCAACATATTTATAATGTACAGTCTATTTTATAAACAGCTACTGTCATCATCCACCAAATTTAGCTAACAGCTATTGATAAAGCTGGCTAGCTAGCTAACACTGACATAGGCTATCGTATAAATGCAGTCAATGTATCATGCAAAGAAAAGTGATTACTTCAAACTACAGTCTCGCATCATATCCACACTTTGTTTTAGCCCTGTTCCAGCACTGGAGAGTCAAATATAATATACAGTCTCAAAGTTTGTAGTAAAACAATCATAACTGTGTAATTTTCATTTTAAATTTTAAAACATCTGTTAGCATGATGCCAGTGAATCACGTTCAGCCTCTTTGTATGTTACGTCATTGTTTTGGTAGATGCTCGAGTCCCTATGGAGTGTGTGTGCGATCACGAGCAACAGGCAGCTGGCTACAGTTCACTTAACGGCCACAGGTGTCATTAATAACAAGGGTTTCTGAATCTTACATACTGCACCTTTAAGGCTAAACATTTTCTGAATAAATGAGAAAAACCCAACAAAAGTTAAAATGATGCCTGCTCTCCCCCTACTTTATCATTGCATGAATTTGGCTAAAAGATAAGAATAACTTTTTGTTTTTAAATAATGTTTCTGTATACGTTTAAATCCCTCTGCGCAGCTGCATGACGGTATATTGGGTTTTGGTCAGAAATATGGTGGCACGATCATACAGTGACATCACATTAACAGATCAATAGGCTTTAGTTAACGTTACAGCCATGAATCCTGATTTTTTTCTGGCTAGTCAGTAGCAGGTGTTACTAGGGGGAGGGATATTGTCATGCTAGAGAGCATTTGATTGGACAAAAATCTGGACAATTTTTATAGTCTGTCTTCCCAAATGAGACTGTCAATTTAAATGCATATATTTGCTAGAAGTGATTTTGTTTCTTCTTCAATATTTAGGAGTACCCTAGCATAAAGATGACCTCACTGTTAATTTCTGATATTACATGTTATTTTATTTGATCTTATATTATTCTATTTGTTTATATTTTCTATTCTATTTGTGTATTCTATTTTTTTATTTTGGTAATATTATTTGTTAATATTTTAAATTAGTTTTTTTTATTCCATTTCATAATTACTTTTTTTTTATTCCAGTCATTATTTTACTTTTATTTGACTTATTTTACACTGCTTTTAAAATTTAAATTTAAATGTATAGTTTTTGAAACAGAGAGAGAGAGACAGAGAGAGAGAGAGAGCGAGAGAGGAAAAAATTATTAAAAAGAGTGTGTTGTGTTTGTGCACAGCCCATTGTTGTAGGAAATGAAGCAAAAGCATAAGGGGAGATTTACATAGGATCAGTGAAATGTCTGTTGTTAGAGCTCAGTCTAGAACATTTAAAACAGATCTGGACTGCTCAGCAAGGACTTCATGCAGGAACCTGAACTGGACCTTGTTATGGAAATGGATTTGCTTCTGAACATTCTTTTATAAAAACTGATTATATTAATTTCCCTAAAGACTTAATGCCTTGGACTTCAGACATGCTACAATAACCTTTACAGGCGCTGAATCTTATGAAGACTTAGAAACACAGATAAGGGCTTTTCACGCTTAATGTATTTTTAACCCTGTGTTAAAGGCACTTTTAACCCTGCATTAAGCAATGTTTCACACTTGGAATTTTGAAAGCATCAAAGCTGGTTAGTGTCAAATCTATACAGTGATTAACAATGCAGAACTGTTTTGCAACCGACTACCAATCATATACAGACAATACAAAAAGTGGCTTTAAAAGGGAAAATAGTTTCTTTTATTTTCTTATCATTGAACATAGCCCTATTATTGTCCTACTTCCATCTGTCGTATTTTTAATTGTTGGTTTATGTACTCATGTGCCAGACAGAAGCTTTTGGAGCATCTCACTTTGGTTGTGTTGTGTCTAGTTTTTAGCATCTCTAGTCATAAGCAATGTGTTTTAAGGATGCTGTGTCAAGCTAGAAGTTATTTGACGCTTTGCAAAACACTTCTTGAGACCTCTAGTGTTCAATTTATGACCAGATAACTGCCGAGATACATCCAACGAGCCATGTAATATAGTTACAGTAACGTGATTCTCTAAGGCCAGGTTGTTTAAAAATGACAGAAATTTCAAGTGTTAAAAGTCCCATAGGATGTTTTCTGTAGTCCAGTTTGTCCCCCTCACCCGCTTGATGTCATCTAACGTGTGGATCTCTGGAGACAGGCCACCATGAACGCACAAAAACTGCTGGTTCATCAGAGCTGCCAGAGGCAGACAGTCAAATGCATCCATGCACGCATCGTACACCTGCTCCGAGTATTTGATTTTACCTGAAAAAGACAGAGACAGATATCACACACATGCTTGAAGTATTTGGCTTTGTTTAGACAGGCACAATTTTTATTTTTATGTATCTGACTCAAATCTATTTAGTTTTTAGTATAGTCTGAACAGCAAAGAAAACGCATGAAATTTGATATTTATAAACCAGATTCAAACCACATCAAAATGTAAAATATTGATTAAAATCAATTAAAATCTCATATTTGTAAAGTGTCTCAGTCTGAACGGTCAGTTCAGATTTCAAGTATTTTTTATTTTTTTTAACATGTATGTGATGAAATACAAAGTGTGCAATATTTCCAATACATACATTTTCATTTTCTCTTTTCTCATATAATTAATGTGAGAGTCACTATAAAGGTGAACAAGTGAACAGTGTTGGGTTAGTTAATTAAAGTAATCCACAACAAATGACTAATTACTAATTCTAAATTCTAAAAAGATTGCTTTACTGATTACTTTGTTGTTAAAGTAATCACACTACTAATTACTTAAGTTACTTTCTAAAACACTTTTCACAGACAAGGTTGATTGTTTACTCATCAAATTCAAAATAATGTCTATATTTCCTCCTTGCTCATTGTAACACCCTTCAGCTGTTATAGAAATGCAAAAATTCATATGGATTCATATTTTAATTTTTTATAAATAAATAATATTTTCTCAGAAAAATGTGTACCCAACCAATGTACTTAAAAGTGCTGATTATAAGAATTTAAAATGTGTTTCACAACTTTTTGACTGAAAAATTAATAATTACAGTAACTAATTACTTTGATTACTGTTGATCACTAGTGAATGGATTCGGACACAGTATAGCCTAGTATGTGCTGTAAAGACTACACTATATGAAAAAAGTCCTAAAGATCAGATTTGAAGACCCAAACGGGATTTGTGTGCAGTGTGAACAGGCCTTTGATTTGAGAGACAGAATGAGATAAACAAAGAGAGAGAGAGACCCTGTTTACAGCTGGTATTAAGATTCATTTCAGGTGATCTGATCACAATGTGCAAACAGTGTCCAAAACATTTTGTGATAAGATCACTGAAATCATATTCACAGATAAATGTTAATCCATCCTGATGCATCCCAGGAAACGGCAAAGGACCACCTGTCTATCAACCACTGCGATGAATCAAGTGTTTAAACTCTGATGGTTATGTGAGAATTTAAGAGAAAATAACTGTAAAAGTGCATACATATAAAACTTCATGGAACCTCTTCAGTATTCCTCATATCAACATTGTATTCAAGTCAAACTGGTAGAAACAGTGTGCTAATTTTTTCATACTTTCTTTTTGTCCTTTATAAATATCAATATGCAACAATACACTGATAGTGATGTATTCAGTCCCCACCAGGATAGTAAAACCTGAGATCACTTACCTTGTGAGGCCAGCCAGTGGTCCCCACGAGGGAAATGACTTATTAAAGATACTAAACGATGTTTTTTTGAAAATGTAAAAATGCAAAAAGGTTTCTGTGAGGGTTAGTTTTAGGGGATAGAAATTATTGTTAGATCTGTATAAAATCCATAAAATGCATGGAAGTCTATTGAGAGTCCCCACAATGATATAAAAACGTGTGTGTGTGTGTGTGTGTGTGTGTGTGTGTGCAAAAATGAATGCAAAAAGCACACTGTCAAATGAGAGAATCTCTAAATCACATCCATCAATATTTACAGACATAATTCAGATAATTAAAATACATTACATTATTGTGGCAGATGTGTAAAGCATTAGACAATAAAAAACAGCTTTAAAAGGCAATATACAGTGTATATATACTGTATATAGAATGCAATATACAGTATATATAGGAAAACATTACAGTGTAGGTTATCGATTAAAATCAGAGAGTAAAACATAATTTTTGCAAATGCTGTTAGTGGATATAAAATGGTTTTATACTGTATATATAAAATTGTTTTAACCGCTGGTTTGTACTCCTTGCCTAATACTCACCTAATTTGATCTAGTTCGTTATTGTCTGATACTTAAGGCTGCTTATTTAGCCACTGTGATGTAGTACAGTAGTTGTGATTTAGCAAGTGTTGTTTTTAAAACTAATAATAAAATTATATAAACTACTACGACTGTTTCTGTCTCATCTGTATACATGTTTGTGCTTATAGAAATGTTAAGTGCACATTTTATTGCTTGTATATGTCGCAAAAAACATTGAACCACACACTGATAAACTGTGTGAAGGTTAGTCTCAAATGACAAGCAAGCGCATATCATTTGATTTGTATTAGTATTAATGGACCACACAGCAGGTTTATATAACATGTTTGTGCAGTGCATCAAGGATCATTAATGACACACCTTTTATTTCATATATTACAGCAATTATGGATGATAAGATTTTACAGAGCAGAACATATTTAATGTGCAAAGAATCGAAAATAAAAATAATAAATTATTTTTACCATAAATTTCACTCAGTGTAATGCTGTCTGAAGTGTCACAATACACTTAGAACCAGTAGTGTAATGATAAAAGAAAAGGTGGGTAAACCTTCCAGTTAGTGATTATTTTAATAATAACAGTCACCACTACCAGCAACAGCCTTTTAAGAACTACAGAACTTTAAGAACTAGAAAAACTGTTGCTGCAACAGGAATCAACAGTTGCTGCAATAATGAATCAGATTTATATTTTTTTATATTTTTAGAATAAAATAGGAGTGGTGTTTGTCTGTCCCAAACTCGCCACCACAAAGCAAGGATGTTGTGGGTGGTTGTCAGGGCGTTGCTTTGCTGTTGCAAAGGCATTCTGGGAGGTTTTAGCATGTTGCTATACACTCAAAAAATACATTTTTGCTCCTTGTTGAATTTAGTCACTTAAAATAAACAACTTGATTACTATTTGTAAAATTGCAGTTCACTTAATCCATTTGCGTAAACTGAAATAAGTTTAGTTGGCAATAACTTGTTATGAGGAGAAGGGGGGTGCGGAACGTTATCACTCGATGATTCCTGTTTCCTGTTCCTGTTGATGCTAGCGCTTGTGTTTGTAGCCTGCTAGCCTGCTTAGCATTGCTTATCTTTTTATTTTCAGCGTTTAATCTGTAATCTCTCCCATTTTTCCGAGCGCATTGTTTTTTCCGTTTTTATACTTATAACGTGATACAACTACATGCATTTTACCACGCACACCCGCCTTTCTACTTTTATCGCACTTAAACTGCATGCTACTGCACGCATTATTTACACGGATCTTTACAACGATCTCAAACCACATGTCACATGTTTACTATAGCTTTTTCCATCAGCACTGAGGGATTCACATGTGATAATTGTAAGGAATTAGTCAAGCTGACGGAGAAGATAAATGAGTTAGAGACATGCATCCGAATGCTAGTGGAGGTCAGTGAGAAAGAGAAGCCGGTAGATACTGTTTCGGATGCAGGTAAAAAGCGAGCAACACACACACTTTGGTTCCGGCTGTAGAGCCCCCACAGCAGGGTGATTGGGAGACATCTCGTCAGCATACTTGTAGGGCAAAGTGACACCACTCTCCCATTCATATTAGTATTTCCAAATGATTCTCCCCACTCAGTGATGCATCCACTGAGAATCATGTTGAAAGCGCCCTTGTTATTGGTGACTCTATTGTAAGGAACGTGGAAATAGAGACTCCAGCCACCATTTTTAAATGCATTTTGGGTGCCAGAGCATGACAATTTACAAGTGCTGGCTAATGCTAAACGTAGATTTTCTAAGATTGTTATTCATGTCGGCACTAACGATGTCTGGCTTTGCCAGTCAGAGATCACTAAAGATAATGTTAAAGCGGTGTATGAACTTGCAAAAACTATGTCAAACACTGTAATATGCTCTAGCCCCCTCCCTACTCGTCATAGTGATGAGGTTTATGATTAGTGTCACTGAATGGCTGGATGTCTGAGTGGTGTCCAGAGAATAGCATAGGATTTATAGACAATTGGAAGAGTTTTTGGGGTAGACCTGACCTCCTAAAGAGATACGGACTCCATCCCTCCAGGGAAGGGGCCGCTGTCCTCTCTGGTAATTTGACTTATAGTCTTAATAGTGATAGTATTTGACTACTTTGGGCCCAGGTCAGGAAGCAAACTGTCTTATTCAAACGTCTGCTAGCTGCCTTGAAATATCACACAGGTCACATAAACTGCAACACATAGAGACTGTATCACCTATATATCATATAGAGACTATGTCTGTTTTCCGAACTCCCAAACACAAAACCCACATTAAGTCATTTAGAAAAAATTTTATTGATGTCAAACTTGAAAAAAAAAAAAAAAAACTAAAGATAAACAGCATATTAAGGTAGGGCAACTAAACATTAGATTGCTTTCATCAAAATCACTAATTGTAAATTAAATTATTACCGAACATAGTTTGGATTCGCTCTGTTTGACTGAAACCTGGATTAAAACAGACGAATATATTAGTTTAAATGAGTCTACTCCCTCTGGTTATTGTTATAAACATGAGCCTCATCTGAAAGGTCGAGGAGGAGGTGTTGCTACAATTTACAGTGATATTTCTAGTGTTACTCAAATGTCTGGATATAAGTTATTATTCTTTTAGACTGATAATGCTTAATGTGACATTGTCAGATATAAATAAAAAATCTCTGTCTTGTTTTGTTCTTGCAACAGTATATAGACCACCAGGGCCATATTCTGAATTCGCTGATTTTGTGTCAGATCTAGTAGTTGCTGTGGATAGAGCTTTAATCATCGGTGACTCCAACATCCACATAGATAACGAAAATGATACACTGGGATTAGCATTTATCAATATTCTCAACTCTGTTGGGGTTAGACAAAATGTGACAGGTCCAACCCATCTCCAAAATCATATGCTACATCTAATTTCGTTAAATGGAATTGATGTTGATAATATAGAAATTTTGCCGCAAGGCGATTATACCTCAGATCATTACCTAGTATCTTGTATGCTGCGCTTAGCAAAGGTCATTCAATCTATGCAATGTTATCATTCAGGTAGAACTATTCTTTCAACTACTAAAGATAGCTTCACTAATAATCTTCCAGATTTGTCTCAAATACTCAGTATGCTAAAAAGTTTAGAAGAACTTGATGTTGTCACAGGAAATATGGATACAGTCTTCTCTAGCACTCTAGATAGTGTCACCCCTCTTCGAATAAGAAATTTAAAGAGAAAAATACTGCACCATGGTATAATGATCACATTCAT
Source organism: Myxocyprinus asiaticus (assembly GCF_019703515.2). NCBI lineage: Eukaryota > Metazoa > Chordata > Actinopteri > Cypriniformes > Catostomidae > Myxocyprinus > Myxocyprinus asiaticus. The sequence continues at coordinate 7,871,193 of NC_059370.1, read as the reverse complement.
GCTCTCAAGAGAGCAGAAAATGGAACAGAAGCGAAAGAATACAAAATTAGAGGTATTTTGAGGTGCATGGAAGATAGTGTCTCTAACTACAGACAGGCTCTAAAAACTGCCAGGTCTGCATATATGAACAAACTCATAGAAAATAACCACAACAATCCTAGAAGTTTATTTATACTGTGGCTAAACTTGTTAGGAATAAAACTTTGATTGATCCAGATATTTCATCGCAGCATAATAGTAATGACTTTAAGAATTTCTTTACTGAAAAAATTGAAATCATCAGAAACAAAATTGGAATTACGCCAAACAGCACACCAGAAAACTAAAATTATTCCCTACAAGAAACTTCAATCCTTTGCTATTATTGGTCTGGAAGAGCTAACAAAAATGATTAAAACATCAAAATCAGCAACATGTTTGTTAGATCCAATACTGACTAAACTTCTAAAAGAGGTGTTTCCTGTAATCTCAGAACCTCTTCTTAATATTATTAACTCCTCATTATCCATAGGACATGTCCCAAGAAACTTTAAACTGGCAATTATCAAACTGCTTATCAAGAAACCACAGCTTGATCAAGGAGAATTGGCTAATTATAGACTGATTTCAAATCTACCATTTATGTCGAAAATACTAGATAAGGTAGTGTCCTCCCCTCGTTTTTACAGAGAAATTGTATATAAGAAGAATTTCAGTCAGGATTTAGGCCCCATCATAGCACAGAGACTGCACTTATCAGAGTTACAAATGACTTGCTCTTATCATCTGATGCTCTTAGATCTTAGTGCTGCCTTCGACAACATAGATCATGACACTCTCTTGGATAGGCTTGAAAATTATTTTGGCATTTGTGGACAGGCATTAGTTTGGTTTAGGTCCTATCTCTCTGAACGCTACCACTTTGTCTGTGTAAATGAGGAACTGTCAGATCAAATTAAAGTTAAGTATGGAGTGTTACAGGGATCAGTTTTAGGGCCTCTGCTTTTCTACATATATATGCTCTTTCTGGGAGACATTATCAGGAACCATGGAATTAGTTTTCACTGTTATGCCGACGATACCCAACTTTATATTTCTTTGAAACGTGATGAAAATTCACAATTTTCCAAATTAACTGACTGATTAATAATATCAAAAAGTGGATGGCTGGAAAATCCCAATAAAACAGAGGTACTAATTATTGGGGAAAAAAACCCTCAAAAAATAAGACGCTAAAATATAATCTGACTCTTGATGGATGTACTGAAATGTCAACTTCTACAGCAAAAAATTTAGGTGTTATATTTGATAGCAATCTAACCTTTGAAAAACACATTTCCAATATTTGTAGAACTGCATTCTTCCACCTCAGAAATATTTCTAAGTTATGACACATGCTCTCTGTTTCTGATCCCGAAAAACTAATTGATGCATTCATGACCTCAAAACTAGATTATTGTAATGCATTACTAGGTGGATGTTCTGCAGGTTTAATAAATAAACTTCAGTTGGTTCAAAATGCAGCAGCTAGAGTGCTAACTCGAACCAAGAAATATGATCATATCAGCCCCATTTTATCAGCGTTACATTGGCTATCTGTTTCGTATTAATTTTAAAATTCTGTTAAACACTTATAAAGCTTTGAATGGTTTAGCCCCAAAGTACTGCGGTGACCTTCTATCATGCTATAAACCATCATGCTCAATAAGATCGCAAAACTCCAGACTGTTAACAATACAGAGAATATCAAAATCCACAAAAGGAGGGAGATTATTATATCCTGAGGTTACCAGAACCTGCCAGATCCATCTCTGATCCTGCCTGATGTCTGACTCCCACTGTGTCGCTGAGTGATGATGACCAACTGCAGCATGTGCCAGCCAGACTTCACTTCAGTCTACTAAGACTTCACAGAGGATGAACTGATGCAAACTCAAAGACATGGGATTCTTCATGAGCCTCTGTCTGAAGCATGGGTTCAGGATGGAGTTCACCAAAGTTACCTGCCATAAAATTCCAGCTGGACTGTGAGGCTCCTCACAGAATAAACCTATATCAACTTGGTTAAAGGAGGGAAAACACTCTCTTTAAAAAATGAACTACATAGAAAATGAATTAACAACTAACAAAAGCCATCATTGGTGAGAAACAAAGGACAATGCATCTACGTGTATTTCCTCAGTTAATTTGGGATTACTTCAAGGACTTTAACACTAAAACTTATAGTACATACAAAATCATTTTGTTTAACCATTGACCCACAACACTTACTTAGTTTACTAACTTTAACCACTAATAGTTCTAAACATTAATAACTAATATTGGCATTATATTCATTCATTTTCATTTATACTGTACCATAATTTCATGTACAGCTGCTTTGAAACGCCTGTTGTGAAAAGCGCTTTACAAATAAATTTGACTTGACTTGACCATGCGCTACACGGATGGGTTTAGCATTGGACACCCTCTCTGTGTTTACATCAGTGTCTCCCGCTGAATGCATTTACATATGCGCCCTCCCGAGAACGTCGACGGGAGATGTGAAAGTGAAACTAAACAGGCACCACATGTGACTTTCAGATGTAAAAGTTAAAATGAAAGTGGAGAAAAGGACTTAAATATTCTTGACCACACCTACTATATCGCTTCTGATCCCATTCACTTGCATTGTATGAACCTACAGAGCTGAAGTATTCTTCTAAAAATCTTTGTTTGTGTTCGGCTGAAGAAAGAAAGTCATACACATATGGGATGGCATGAGGGTGAGTGAACAAATGATGAGAGAATTTTCATTTTTGGGTGAACTATCCCTTTAAGAACCCTGAATGCCTGGTTGGAATGCTTGATTTAAAACTGTTCTGCAAGATTTTGTCCTTTATTGCTATAAGCTCATGGCTTGTTACTCTTACAACAACAAATGTTTGAAAAATAAATAAATAAATAAATAAATAAATAAATAAATGTGTGTACAACAAGAATTTAGCAAACTTATTTAAATAAATTCGTTTTTGATTTATTTGTATGGGAAAGTTTTCCTTAGATTTAAGAAGTTCATTGAACATTGTTATTTTTGGAGTGTATGCAGTTTCTAGGTAGTTGTTTAAAGGCTGAAGTCAAAAGAGTTAAAAGGTTACCCACCCCTAAGTATCTATGATATTCCATTCTATAGATTTGGCTGGGGCTTCTCCTTCAATGTCAAATCTATGGGATTTCTTTCACCCGTTAATCACTGAATCAACCTGAACACAAAAGGTTACACCAGCAAAACTCATTTTAAGGGTTAGCTAAGGTAGAAATAGCTCCTTTATGATAACAATTGTAGGTTACCACTTTTTCAGCGTAGTATGAGCAAAGTATGAGCAATAACAAAAGTAATGTCAACAGTGTATGTGTTTGAGAGCAAGTGTGTGTGTGTGTGTGTGTGTGTGTGTGTGTGTGTGTGTGTTCTGTCACTCATCATATGGAAAAGGAGGGCATCCACTACTCCTCACCCCCTTCATCAGGGAAATCACACTCACAGTCTCCTTGGGCCCAACATTAACAGGCAAATTAATTTTCAGCTAATCATATTCTCTATATCTCTCGACATCTCTCTTTCTCTGTCTGACAAGAGACTGCTCTAGAAAAAGACCATCAGAGGAGATGAGAAAGGTGAGGTTTTCAAGCACTCACATTCTTGTTTGAAAGTGAAATATTCAGTCAGATGTCTACATTCATGGTTTCCCCTCAGTAGAAACAGTGTCTTCGGGTAGAGGATTTTCAGTGACCAGAGGTATAGAACACACTGAGAGAAAGAAAGACAAAAAACATGTGAGAGATGATTTCACAGACCCAAGCAAGATATTTGACCTAAGATAGTTTGAACTGAGATCAGATCAGATTTATTGATGTATTCACACTTTTGAATGTCAGTTCAGGTATAATCAGTTGGAGTGTATCTAACTGATGCAGTGTGCACTAGAAAGAATGCCTAAGCAGGGTGAAGAAGAACACTCACCTCAATACTGAAGTACCCTCGGTCAACATAGTCTCCTAGGAACAGGTACCTCGTTGTCGCAGGAGACCCGCCAACCTCAAATAACTTCATTAGGTCAAAGAATTGCCCGTGGATATCTCCACACACTATAATTATAAAGAAAAACTACTGAAACATCTCTCCAGTCTGTCTTATTAAAGAATGAAAAAGACTTTAACATTTGTTAATGTGCATTCAAAACCAAACAGCTGTCTCTTACTGTACATTCAAATAAGCAGAAAATTCTGTCTACATGCCCAAAAAAAAAACAAAAAACATATATATATATATATATATATATATATATATATATATATATATATATATATATATATATATATATACTTTCTATAAAGTCTGTATATATAATGCATTATAAAGGCATTCATTGTACTGTATCTTATTATACACACTGTAATCCACAATATCTTTTCATAAATTGTAATGCAGGTTATAATCCACGATAACAGCTTCAGGACCCAGATTTTAAATTGGATTTCAAGTGGTGAACCGATACTGTACCAACATCGTTTAACATACAAAATAAACAAAAAATGCTAATCTAACATTCAGATAAGGTACACAAATGAATCTTAAAGGAATATTCCAGGTTCAATACAAGTTAAGCTCAATCAACATCATTTGTGACATAATATTGATTACCACAAAAGTTTAATTTGACTCGTCCCTTCTTTTCTTAAAAAAAAAAAAAAAAAAGCAAAAATCTGGGTTACAGTGAGGCACTTACAATGGAACTTACCATTTTTGGAGGGTTTAAACACAGAAATGTGAAGCTTATTATTTTTTAAAGCACTTACATTTATTCTTCTGTTAAAACTCATGTATTATTTGAGCTGTAAAGTTGTTTAAATCGTCATTTTTACAGTCGTTTTAGGGTTTTAGGGTTTGCTGACATTACATCGTCATGGTAACAAAGTTGTAAAATTAGCCATAACTTTACACAGAAAAGGTTAGTGATTTTATCATACTAAAATCATGTTTACACGCATATCCTTTATGTATTATGTCTATACTTTTGAAAATGTGAGTATTTTAACATTCAATTTTGGCTACATTCACTTCAATTGTAAGTGCCTCACTGTAACCCAGATTTTTGCTAAAATACTCACATTTTCAAAAGTATAGACTTTACTGATCTGTTCACTTTCACTGAGAAAGAAAGAGAAAGAATAGGTGATAAAGCGAGTATTGTTTCATATCTAATGAAGACATTTAATTGAAACTATTCTCATTTGAGCAGATGTGCCTAATGGGAGGTCAAAGGGTTAAAGGTCATGAGGGCTGGAATGATTGAAAACATACAAAGCTAACCATCTCCCCCTCTATAATGGGTTCCAGGGAATTGAATGAGCTATCCAGCGAACCATTAATGTTTAATGACTCCTGTGTGTGATATTCACCAGGCCACCAGCTGATGAGGCTTCACAAATGCATGCTGGGAGGAAGGGGTGGAGCAAAGGTTTGGTCTCAGGTGTGAGGAAAGGTCCCTGTGCCTGTTAAATTATGGCATATTTTTAATGGCTGGGGAGCAGCATATTTGTCTCATTTCAGACCTGCTAGCTGGGATTGGGGCGACCCTGTCATTATCTAATGTAATTTATTCACCAGCATCTCCTCAGCACACAGTGTCAAAATATTTTTTTTTTCTTTACTAAGGTGAGAGAAGTAACCTTTTTCTGTTATAATATACATTAGTATGTTGTATGTAGAGTGCACACATATATGTGTACATTTATTAGGACTGTCAATTTAAACCGTTCATTTAGTGCAATTAATTATATGAAGAAAAAAACTACTTAGAAAAATGTACATAATCAATCATGCCCCCCACCCATCTGTAAATTCTGCAATATGGAATGTTCCTACCATCGGAGCAATTCAAGCTTGATGTACCACCTTGATGTTTTTGCAAATTTGTGGCAGTTGGGGGCAGTCAGCACAACTACAGCTGTACAGGCAACACGTAAATGTAAATATGTTTGTTTATAATTATTCTAAATTACCAGTATTTTTAGACCTTTCTCAGTCAATATTGGTATGCAATTTATTGTGATTGATTCAATTAATAGGCACATTGTGTAATTAATTTGATTAAAAATTGTAATCAATTGGCAGCTCTAGTCTATAGTAAACTCTTTGCTCTTAGTTTCAAGAGACCTATATTATTTATTAATTTAAGCATAGTATACATTTCTTTATATATGTACTGTATATATATGTATACACTCAGTGACCACTTTATTCATTAGGTACACCTGTACAGTACATCTACTTATTCAAAAAATGTGATCTCAGTGATTTCAACCTTGGCATGATTGTTGGTGTCAGACAGGCTGGTTTAAGTATTTCTGTAACTGCTGATCTCCTGGGATTTTCACACATAACAGTCTCTAGAGTGTATAGTGAATGGTGCCAGAAACAAAACAAAAATCCAGTGAGTGACAGTTCTGCGAACGGAAATACCTTGTTAATGAGAGAGATCAACGGAGAATGGCCAGACTGGTTCGAGCTGACAAAAAGGCTATGGTAACTCAGAAAACCCCTCTGAACAATTGTAGTAAGTAGAATAGCATCTCAGAATGCACGTCGAACCTTGAGACAGATGAGCTACAACAGCAGAAGACCACGTTGGGTTCCACTTCTGTCAGCCAGTTACAGAAATTCTCAAACCAGCCCATCTGGCACCAACAATCACTGAGATCACATTTTTTCCCCATTCTGATGGTTGATGTGAACACTAACTGAAGCTCCTGACCCGTATCTGCATGATTTTATGCACTGCACTGCTGCCACACGATTAGCATATTAGGTAATCGCATGAATAAGTAGGTATACAGGCGTACCTTATAAAGTGCTTGGTGAGTGTATATACTGTATACTGTATGTATATATATATATATATATGATAAAAGATAAATTTGCTGTAGCTAATGTTTACACTTGTAATAAATCATGACATCAAGCAAACGATATAAAGTTAGTGTTTCCTTCTCATTAATGTTAACTTATGAGTCTTCATACCTCAAATGCATACAGCAGTTATTTCTGTCTGCTTGAGTCTGTCAAACTTGTTGATAACTTTGATTCCACATTAATTGCTTAATTTAACAATTTTATTTAAAAAAACAAATAAAAATGCTTCGTAATGTTACTCTTCATTCCAGCCCATGTAACAATAATATTTGTTCTGTGTTTACAGAGGATGCCAATAAAGTCTGATGACGAATCTCAGTTGCCTCCGTGTCTGAGACCATCAATCCGCGCATCTTATCGTGTGGCTTGTTGAGCACGTTACCGCGGAGACATAGCGCGTGTGGAGGCCCACGCTATTCTCCGCAGCGTCCATGCACAACACACCACGTGCCCCACCAAGAGCGAGAACCACATTATAGCGACCACGAGGAGGTTACCCCATGTGACTCTACCCTCCCTAGCAATCGGGCCAATTTAGTTGCTTAGTAGACCTGGCTGGAGTCACTCAGCATGCCCTTGATTCGAACTCGTGACTCCAGGGGTGGTAGTCAGCGTCAATACTCGCTGAGCTACCTAGGTCCCCCTACTGAGCTCATTGTTATGTATTCTGGGATTGCATTATCCACAAAGAATACATTTGATACTGCAGTACATTTTGGCCCAGACGAGGTGTCTTATCAGCCAGCATGATTTTGCTGCCTACTTTTTATGTCAGGTGTGTACACATTATGTCTAAAAGTTTTGCCTCAATAGGCAGCTCACTGGATTTTAGAACAGAGCCCTTTCCAACCCACTCTATTTCGTTAAGTTCATCATAGTGTTTTTAATAAATGTCAATATCTGTAAATCACTTTTTTTTTTTTACAGAAATGTAAGTGCAATAACTACAAATTCTGTCACAATTAACTCATGACTGAAAATGGGTCTCTTGTGATCTATGCTCAAAACAGAGTGACACTATCTTATTACCCATTTGGCTAGACATCAAAAATGTTTCAATGTTGGCTTTGTAGGGCAGTATGTATTCATGACACTGACCTGTGACTGGGGCCTCTATGTCCAGCATGGTTTTCTCCTGGCGGAGGATGGCGGCCCCCTCATTAATGATGCGCAGGGCGATGGGCTCCTCCACGCGGCCCTCTTTAGTGAGGTGAGCCTTCAGCAGGTCCACACGAGGTTTCCCCTCACTGTCAAAAACCTCTCGCATGCTTAACCTGTGGCTCAGTGGAAATGGCACCGCTACAAAGAGACAAGGATAAAGTAAGGGACAGAGTGTAAATTAAACTGTAAGCCAAGAGGGAAAAAATAAATCCATCCATTGTAGAGTGACATCCTGAATGCTGATTATTAGTTCTGAATTCAGTGAGCATTTAGGGATGCAAACGCACTAAGTTTAGGCTAGTTTGTTAAGTAGGTAACTTTTGTTTAGCATGCTTCAGTCAGTTCAGATACTGAAGTGTAGATGAGGACAGCTCAGGCCAGCCTGATCTCGTGAAAATTGTGTGACTGTGGCGATATTTTTGCAAAATGATATTACAAGGGTCATCACACGTATCGTGGCAGATCCATGGCTAAATTTCCACTGTGTGGCACTAAAAGCATGTTAAATGTTCTCCCAAACAGATGAGGTTTTTAAGGTTAATAATGCAATCACTAAGTAAGATGTACATTGGTGCTATGAACATGAAACCTCAAACAAATCTCAAATTCTTACATTGAAGGGCGACCCAAGTCATGCTCTTTTGACTTGTTCCAGTAAGCAACCAGCCCTAGCAACCACCCGGAACATCCTAGCAATTGCATAACAACACTCTAAAAACACTTAGAACACCTTAGCAACAGCATAGCAGTGCCCTGGCAACCACCCACAACACCCGATCATAATGGCAGGTTTTTCATAGGGGAAGCGGCAATTAAATTTTCTTCAGAATATGCACAAATCTAGCTGTTATTAAACCATTTTCAAAGGTTAGTACCTTGAGATTAAAATCCTCTTTTTTGAAAGACATCTAACAAAAATGGTGGCATAAATCATCATAACAATAATTAAAACAAGGCAAAAATGAAAAGAATGTGTGAGAAGGAAATGGGGCAACTAGAGTTGATATATACTATACTTTAAAAACACTAACTTTGGCCAGTATTTATTTTTAATTTTTTTAGGTGCCTTTGATCTGAGACACTAGAGTTTGTAGTTTTAAGTGGTGAATCTTGTGAAAACTCAGGAACATGTCTGGGTCATACTTTTGTCTGGCCCCAAATCAATAAGAAATAATATTCTGCTTGAAGAATGAAGCCTATTTTAGCACCATTCAAATTATTTTGCACTATAACATTATTTACAAAACAATTAAGCACATTTTCCACCCCAATTCCCATTACAGTAATGCAAAAAAGTAGTCTCATTATTGCAATGCAAATGTTTTTTTTACATTATTTAAATTGTAAACTACTTGTACATCACTGTAGTATTTTTCATACTGATGCATAGAGTTAAAGATGCTATATTGTTATAGACACATACTGTAATAAGAATTTTGGGGGAAGTGTGCATAACAACCTTTTTTTATTTTTTTATTTTTTATATTAGGGTAGAAAGTTACACAAGCCTGCTTCTTGTGATTCATCTGTAGAGTATTTTAGGAAAAGTGGTCAGTGGATAGCAAGTAAACCCAATAAAACAATCATAATATTTGTTAATTTGCCAAGTTTGGCATACAGATGCCGGCAATGTTGATGAAAGAGAAAACAGAGATAAAACTAAAGGAAAACAAGTCTGGGAAAGGTGAAATGAAACAAAATTGTTGTAAAGTGTTCCCAGGCAACAGCAGCCAGAGGTTGGCATGCCACCAGTAAAGCGTATAACACACACACACACACACACACACACACACACACACACACACACACATGTTGGTGCAGCTATCATTATGAGGACTCTCCATAGACATAATGATTTTTATACTGTACAAACTATAGATTATATCCCCTAAACCTAACCCTCACAAACAAACTTTCTGCATTTTTACATAAAAAAAAAAAACATAATTTAGTATGCTTTTTAAGTGATTTGAATTATGGGGACACTAGAAATGTCCTCATAAACCACATTTATAGCACAATACCCTTGTAATTACCAGTTTGTAACCTAAAAGAATGTCCTCGTAAACCACTTAAACACACCCACCCACCCACACACACACACACACACACACACACACACACACAGAGTCATAGCAGCCCACATGCTAACCCATTTCTACATCCAACAAATGTGTTTTCAAAAACGTATTTTTCAGTCCTTATTCAAGCATTTGAGCTGCACAAACACGCTGCAGCAGCCAAAACAATAACTGTAAACATAAGATTGAATCCAGTCAAACATCTACAGTACATATTGCTACATAAATAGAAGAATGATTTTATTTCATGTTATTGCTCAGAGGTTGCTCTTTCATAGCTCATGAGACCTAATGGAATTCTCACTTATGTTTAATATAAGTATAAACTTTGTTTCAGATGTTTCTTCAAAATTTTGCTGCAGAAAAAAATATGGTCACAAATATGACAATTGCTGGCATAAGGGCTTTGACATAAGGCGACGTGATAATGGGAGACGAATCACAGACAAATGGCCCTTTCCAGGGCTCGACAATTAAGCATTGTCATGTGCTTGTCCTTCGAACATGTAAATTGGTCATTCAGTCAGAGTAAAAAAGTTTCTGATGCCTCTTTTAGCAGTGATTGGACGATGCTGGCCATCACTTTGAATCTGAATTATTTATGCTAATTACTGATTGGTAAAATGCTTCAGCACCGGCTATCACTTGTTTGTTTGACAGTGCAAAGATAGAACATTGAGATTTTGTTGCCAAAGTAGAAAAAAAAACAACAAAAAAACATTATAATATAAGTCAAATTAAGTCAAATAATTTTTGTGTTTATTTGTTTTTTATTTTACCACTCAGCATTTCACCAATCAGAAATTACCATAATTAATTCTGATTCAAAGTAATGGCCAGCATCGTCCAATCACTGTCAGCCATGTTAAAATAAAATTATACATTATAAATTCTGAATCTATGTACTGATTATCATTGTCCTGTGTCTGCCAAACATGTTGAGTGATCCAAACATCATCTGCAGCCTGAAACTGAACTTTTGTTCAGATGTTAGGAGTGAATGCACTTTGCATCATAGGAAAGCTATAGGATGCTCCCTTGCTCCCTATTTAGTGAATGACTTAACCTTCAGTGTGCTGTCTGTCTCCACTGGTCTCAGAACAGTTTGAAATTCACCTTTTTTCCCCTCCTTACTCTGTATAAAGTATACAGTGCCTCTGAAAGCAAAATATTTCAGCTTTTGGATGAACTCATTGATTCTCAATGTAATAATGCACAGTAAATATAGGATTACTAAGGGAAAAATTAGACGAGCCCTATTGTCCTCGTCTGCGGTCATTATGTTTAGCAGTGTGCCCTTTTACGATAAATCAATGAAATTTTCAAAATGGATTGATAAAACTAGAGACTCGAGTCTAGTCTTTTGACTCAAACAGGTTTCAATGTAAAAACTTCTTTTCTTACCAGATGTAGTTTTGTTGGCGTTTCTCCCAAAGACAAAATTCACTGAGATCTGCGCCATATTGTTTTGTCACATGACTCGATGTGTCAAAAGTTTAACCCTTTAATGACAGTCCAGAGTGTCTTGAACTGAGATCAGGCGGTTTAAATGAAATCAAATTACGCATAGTTTATAGCAAAGACAAAGCACAATGTGTAACATGCATGCGGACGAGGATATACAACCACAGTAAAGATAGTTTGCGGTATGAAATTCAGACTTCAATTGGCTATAAATCCGCCATGCACTGTCATAGACATGTAAAAAATTTAGCATTTGATTCTTCATGATTTGTGAATTCAGATGACATCATCCTCTGCTCTGTAATCGGTCGTTTAAATTTTATGACTCTTAATTTTTTAATACAAATAGCTCCAAAAGTTGAACACCTAGAAGACTGAAACCACTCTCATCTTAACCAGTCTGATTTGTGAATTTGTTCACAGCAGTTTGTTTTCCTGTCAACCCTTTTTAAGTCCATGAGTCGGGATGGTGACAAATAAGCGCTCTTCACTTTTCACTCTTCACTTTCACATTTCCAACAAACACGCAGTCTGGGTTCATGCAAATTGACTTGTTTTAGATAGAGCCTGATTTGTGAAACATTTCACTATCACATTTGGTCACGTTTAATTGCGTCATACTGCTCTACCTCTTGATGATTTGTGAATTTTTTCACAGATCAGTTTTTGTCTCTTAATCATTTTTTTAGTTCTGGAGTCAACGGTTTACCTGAAAAATCAGTGTTATAGGCTTTGAGAGGGCACATTCTGGAAACATGATAATTATGATGGAAAAACACTAATTTCACACAAAACTGGATATGTGAAAACTTTCACAGATTGATTTTACTCAGTTTGATGGCTTTGGTTTTGTGTTGACAAATCAAATTTTTATATGGATGATACGTCAACTTGCTAGTCATTTTGTTTAACCCTTGTGCGGTGTTCGGGTCATTTTTTACCCATTTTGATTTAGTTTCTCTAATAAAAATGGTATCCTTCATCTCGGTGGGCCAAGGCTTGGTTACTTTTCCTACATTTGCCATCTGAACACACAAAACAATTGGATTGTATTCAATGAGTTTAGGCCACGTGACAAAAAAAAGTAACCCATGGTGTTCCAGTTCATTTTTGACCCACCATAGGAAATGAATGGGAAAGACTAAAACACAGAGCAATTACAACACTAAGCCTATAACTCTGATTTTTCAGGTAAACTGTTGACTCAAGGATTCAAAAAAGGGTTAAATGACAAATACTGATCTGTGAAAAAAATTCACAAATCAGGATGGTCTTTTTAAGCATAGTGTGACCCGTCTAGCTTGTCGTTTAGTAGAATTAAAAGACATTTATTGGTTTTATGCCATATAAAATACAATGCCAATATGCATGAAACCATCAAACTGAGTAAAATAAATCTGTGAAAGTTTTCACAAATCCAGTTTTGTATGAAACTAGTGTTTTTCCATCATAATTATCATGTGTTTGCAGAATGTAACCTCTCAAAGCATATAACACTGATTTTTCAGGTAAACCGTTGACTCCAGAACTCAAAAAGGGTTAAGAGACAAAAACTGATCTGTGAAAAAATTCACAAATCATCAAGGTCTTTTTGAGCCTACCGTGATCATCAGTTTTTAGAATTATAAGTTGATTCCCTATTATTACTCAAGGCAATGGGGGTAGAGCAAGTCACAATCAAATGTGAACAAATGTGATTGTGAAATGTTTCACAAATCAGGCTCTATCTAAAACAAGTCAATTTGCATGAACCCAGACTGCATGTTAGCTGGAAATGTGAGAGTGAAAAGTGAAGAGCGCTTATTTGTCACCATCCCGACTCATGGACTTAAAAAGGGTTGACAGGAAAACAAACTGCTGTGAACAAATTCACAAATCAGACTGGTTAAGATGAGAGTGGTTTCAGTCTTCTAGGCATTCAACTTTTGGAGCTATTTGTATTAAAAAATTAAGAGTCATAAAATTTAAACGACCAATTGCAGAGCAGAGGATGATGTCATCTGAATTCACAAATCATGAAGAATAACAAGCAACATTATTTACATGTCTACGACAGCGCATAGCGGGTTTATAGCCATAGTCTGAATTTCAAACTGCAAACTATCTTTACCATGGTGGATAACCAGTATATTTGTGTTATACATTTGCTCAAAGCCCTGCTTGTTACAAATTAAATGTTCCAAGAGTCTATATAACGCAAGCAATAAAACAAAACCATTATTACCAACTGACCCATTATTAGATAATTTAAAACGTAATGACAGCACAGTTGTTAATGACTGTAAATGACAGCACAGCAATAATGATTACATAATTTTGAAGAGACACCACCACGTTTTTGGTATACATGATTAGAAGACACAAATACAGAAAGCACTGCAAGTCATAGCAATAGTATTAATATTATTAATATTTGGTGAAGAAACACACTTAAGATCAAAGTTGTTTATTAAAAAAGGTGATAAAAAGGCAAATATGCCTTGATATACAGTATATTATATAAAAGATATAAGAAAACTCACGAAAGATTAAAAGCAAAGGCAAAAAATGCAGCAATATGAAATGCATTATGAGATATTCCACATCAGCCCAGAGAGTTTTTTTTAAAGGGGATGTAAGTCAAGAATGAAGCAATATAATTTTATGAGATCCCACACAACAAAATTTGTTTGAGTTTCAGGCATTTGATGTTAATGAGATACACGTCCTCACTGCTGGTTCAGGATTTCTTCCTCGAGTTACTTTAGCGTTTAATGTCGGTGGCCGACACATCTTTCAGCGCTTTAGCACCACTAGATGCGCTGGTTTTGGTAACTACACAGCTTCAGACACATGATCTAAAACATATATTTTATTGGTTGGGGCATTTTATCGGCCAGCGAAGAAAAAAAATAGACACACTCATCTTAAAAAAACAAAACACCTTGCTTTGTCGGCAAGCTAATGTTTACTCTAGATGTGAAAGGCTTCATAGGAATCCTTTGTTTCGATTAAAAATATGAATTGCAGCAAGAAATCGCGGCAAAAATTCAGGTTTGGTGTGCAAAGGCCTATATAGTGAGAGTTGATAAGAAATGTTTGAGTTTACATTGAAATCTCTGACTGCAGTCTTTGGTATCTTCGCAAATCTTAGCACAGTTCAGGGGGCTTTATCTCAGGGGAAAACTTGAAGCAGGAGACTTAACCAAAAGTCTCCATTTGCTGTTCATTTAATCTCATTACTGTCTAAGAAAAACAATTGAGATTTTAAAGATAATTTTCTTTCCTGCAGTAGGGGTATACTGAGTATATTTTTGTCAGTATGTCTACAAAAATATTTACAAAAGCATGCACAAAATTATTGAATTGTCATTAAGATTTATGAAGGTTAAGCTTTTAAATGAGTTATGCATATTTCTTTTTTCCTTTCATGAGCTTGTGTGTGTGTGTGTGTGTGTGTGTGTGTGTGCACGCGCATTGGTTATCACGTGCATAAAAATGCTTGTATGGTCGGCAGTGTGTGTGTGTGTATGTGCAGTGCATTTGCCTAAGGAGTGTTATATAAGAGACCTCTGCTGCATACTGCACTTCAATAAAACACCCATACTGCTAAATAAAGACAAACACACACACACACACACACACACACACACACATTAACAAATAATATACAGAGCCAGATCAGATTCTTGGGACACTTCATCTAAACCTCTCTCTTTCTCAAATGTGATATTTATTGTCTCAATTGTTCTTCCAAGACAGCAATGAGATTAAATGGAGACCACATGGAGACTTTTGCTGAAGTCTCCTGCGTCTCAGATTTTTCTACTAAGAAAAAGACCCAGGTAATCTCACGTGTCTCCTTTATAGCTTCAGAAGAAATCATGACAATTTTACTGTGCTCGGATTCAGCAAAATACCAATGTCTGCATTCTGCAATCACAAGCCAGAGACTTCAATATGAATTCAAATATTTTGCATTAATATGATAAATATCTCCAGTCAACATAACATCATCATGATGAAATAAATGACTTTTCAGACTTTCAGTCAGTGGCAGTTCTAGCTTGTATGGCACTGGGCGAACCCCCCACCCCTTCAGCACCACCCCATCCCCGACATGGGTGGCTGCCCATGTTGCCCATGCTTAAATCCGCCACTGCTTGCAGTTCAGTAGTCTGATTCACTGAAAAGAACTGCATTTTAAGAGTTATTAGTTTGAGAGGTAGTGTTGTCCATTTTGCAAGGTAGATTCAAAAGAAAAGGCTCGTTAGAGTCATTTGTTCAGGAATCAGACTACGTTGGTTGCGCTGTATGTTTTGCGCTGTAGATACAAAAGAACCAACTCATAAGAGTCATTCTTTCCGGAATCGGACTACACTGGTTACGCTGTATGTTCTTGCTGTAGATTCAAAAGAATAAGCTCAGAAGAGTCAACTTTTTCAGGAATCAGACTATACTGGTTGCACTTTATGTTTCGTTCTGTAGATTCAATAGAATCGGTTCATAAGAGTCATTCATTCAGGAATTGGATTACATTTGTTGCGCTCTATTTTTCATACTATTGAAAGAATCGGTTCATAAGAGTTATTCATTTAGGAATCAGACTACACTGGTCGCGCTACATGTTTCCTGCTGTAGATTCAAAAGAATCGGTTCATGAGAGTTATTCGTTTAGGAATTGGACTACACTGGTCGCACTATGTGTTTCCCGCTGTAGATTCAAAAGAATCGGTTCATAAGAGTTATTCATTTAGGAATTGGACTACACTGGTCGCACTATGTGTTTCCTGCTGTAGATTCAAAAGTATAGGCTCATAAGAGTTATTCATTCTGGAATTGGACTACACTGGTTGTGCTGTATGTTTCGTGTTGTAGATTCAGGAGTGTCTCAGTATTTTAGTAAGGTGTTCCATTCGCATCAGCAGAAGAACACACGTGCAAGAACTGTTAACAGATCCTAACATTATGACAATCATTCAGTTCCGGTATTTTTGACAATATATAAAAGACATAATATGCACCGATTCTTGGTTCCCAATCACACTCATGAATGTCCACTATGCTATCCACATTCATTTTACACCATTATACTTCTAATGTATGTCATCAATTGTCTCATTTGAGTCTATGTTTATTCCTCCTTAGAAATTTCAGGAGAAACATCAGAAAAAGACACAATTGGCATAACAACAGATGTAACTCATCCAAGTCCAATTCTGGGCCGGGACCAGAGTAGGTCGAGTTCGAATCAAGAACAAGATCAGAGAGGGCCGAGTCCGAGTCTGAGTCTGAGTCGAGACCGAGGCAAGAAAAGGCAAAGACTGTTTATGAATGTATTAAATGTACAGTTTAAACAAATGTAAACTTTATGCTCATTTATCAAATGTACCTCATTTATTATTTGCTTATGCTTATGTTGGTTAAACAATATTACCAGTCAAGAATAAAAATGAAATAAATGCCACTTCCAAGTTTAAGTCAACACAATTGTATTACAATTAGGACATGTCGTGTAAACAATATGTCAGTGAAAAACTCAAATTAAAGGAGCAAAGTGCCTATTTGGCTTTACATGGCAATACAAACGACCAGCTTCCTGTTATATTCTATTCGTCAAGTAAACATAACTGTTCTATAAAAAACAGTAGTACTGTACTATAGTTAAAATGGGCTTAAAACCTAACAGTAATGTATTAAATATGACAATATTTACACAGAAAGTGAATCTAAACCTTTACATTCAATTTGTTTACAATTTCCTCAATAGCACAACTATACTCCATTAATTATAAGTAGGGCACTATTGTCTGCGATTTGGTGATTCATTTTCAAATAACTGCGATTATGATGATTAACTGTCTATTTAAGGACTCTCATGATTGTGAAGATTTATCATCTGTTTAAGGACTCTCACGATTATGAAGATTTATGGTCTGTTTAAGGACTCTCATGATTATGACGATTTATTGTCTGTTTAAGGACTATCACAATTATGATTATTTATTGTCAATTTAAGGACTCTCATGATTATGACGATTTATCATCTGTTTAAGGGCTCTCACGATTATGATGATTTATCACCTGTTTAAGGACTCTCACGATTATGAAGATTTATGGTCTGTTTAAGGACTCTCACGATTATGAAGATTTATGGTCTGTTTAAGGACTCTCACGATTATGAAGATTTATTGTCAGTTTAAGGACTCTCACGATTATGACGATTTATCATCTGTTTAAGGGCTCTCACGATTATGACGATTTATCACCTGTTTAAGGACTCTCACGATTATGACGATTTATCATCTATTTAAGGACTCTCATGATTATGATGATTTATTGTCTGTTTAAGGACTTTCACGATAATGACGATGTATCGTGTGTTTAAGTACTCTCACGATTATGATGATTTATGGTCTGTTTAAGGACTCTCACGATTATGATGATTTATTGTCAGTTTAAGGACTATCACGAGTCAAAATGATCACAAGTCCATGAAAGACCAAGACCATGAAAATATAGTCTTGGACTCTGACTCAAACTGAGGGCACCATTAAGTCTCCTGAGCTATGAAAGAGTAATCTCTGAGCAATAAAATGTTCCTCCGGGTACCTAATACACTTACAGCAACACAAACACACACATGATTTACTATACAAATATTTTCATACATTCTTTCAGATCTACTGCACATATACTGTATACTGTCCTCTCTTTGAAAATGAAAATAACTACTGTTGTCGTGGACACAGTCATACATCAATGGGTTAAACACACCTCATGTCAATAAACACACACACATACACACACATGCACGTGTGGCCCATCTTTTCACAGGAATTCCAATGTAAATAAACACAAAAAATAAAAACACATGTCGGATGATGAACCACACCGATGCAATGCAACTCCATGAATCATTGATCATACAACAGACGAAACTGCATAAACAATGTGTGCTAAATATAAAAGCTACTGTTGCAGAGATGGGAAACTCAACCACCACTTACACAAAGATAAACAATAAATACACACATTCACACCTACAGCATCAAGATTTTAGGGTAAAATGTATATAGGGTGACCATACGTCCTCTTTTTCCCAGACATGTCCTCTTTTTCGGACCTTAAAAAAGCATCCGGCCAGGATTTCTATATTTACGAAAATGTCCGGGATTCGGCTTTAGTTGCATTATGATGTGCATCTGGTCTAATACTTCATTGTGTGTGTGCGCATATTTGCATTGCTTTAACCCCTCTTTGTAAGTCCCGCCTTCTCGCACAACAATTGGTCAATTATAAGAGGCTTGCAGCAACTATTGGCCAAATTCCTACCTGTCAATCTCTCTGCGAACGCGCAAAGCGCTGTTGTGTTCGGCATCAAACAGTTGCTAGGCAGTAGCAGCAAATGACAGCTGAGTGGAAACAATGCCCAAAAAAAAGTGCAAATTTACAGAAGATTTGTAGTCCAGGTCGAAATCTATGGGAACCAGAATGTATGACATGTAAAGCTGGCACTCATGTGTCAGTTGCTAATAAATGTGCAAGTGATTTAGAAGCACACATTAGCTCTGCGAAGCATAAAGGGTCAGCAAAAAGTGAAAGTTCATCAGGTAAATTAATGGACTACTTTTTGTGACCAGGTAAAATTGTTATCACATTGCTTCATTTTCCATGGCCATTCAAAATCATAGTAATAGTAAATGAAGATACACTCATGGCATCAAATATTTTATTTTAGTACATGGACATATCCCCCCCCCCCCCCCCCACCCAAGAGGAGTCCTCTTTTTGGAAAACCAGAATATGATCACCCTAATGTATATGAATGTGTAAGAGAAAGTATATATCATAGATGCTTTCCCTTAAAGGTGAAGTGTGTAATTTCTGCACCACTAGCATCACCAATTGGTATTATGATTGTTTTCAAACAGGTCTTTCATTGGTCGAAAAAAAGACAGTCCTCATGCCATTGGTTGAGCTAATGTTGCAGTGTTGAGTTGGGATATTCAAATATACAGAGCAATGTTTTGATAGTACTACAGATCCACAGTGCTTACACTTTTCGGGAAAATCAACCTAAACAAATGGCTTGCTTATAGTTGTCTCTAAGGTGGTATAGAAGAAGGTACATTTACAGTGCATCCGGAAAGTATTCACAGCGCTTCACTTTTTCCACATTTTGTTATGTTACAGCCTTATTCCAAAATGGATTAAATTCATTATTTTCCTCAAAATTCTACAAACAATACCCCATAATGACAACATGAAAGAAGTTTGTTTGAAATCTTTGCAAATTTATTAAAACAAAACAAAAATCACATGTACATAAGTATTCACAGCCTTTGCCATGACACTCAAAATTGAGCTCAGGTGCATCCTGTTTCCACTGATCATCCTTGAGATGTTTCTACAACTTGATTGGAGTCCACCTGTGGTAAATTCAGTTGATTGGACATGATTTGGAAAGGCACACACCTGTCTATATAAGGTCCCACAGTTAACAGTGCATGTCAGAGCACAAACCAAGCCATGAAGTCCAAGAAATTGTCTGTAGACCTCTGAGACAGGATTGTATCGAGGCACAGATCTGGGGAAGGGTACAGAAACATTTCTGCAGCATTGAAGGTCCCAATGAGCACAGTGGCCTCCATCATCTGTAAATGGAAGAAGTTTGGAACCACCAGGCCTCTTCCTTGAGCTGGCCACCCGGCCAAACTGAGCGATTGGGGGAGAAGGGCCTTAGTCAGGGAGGTGACCAAGAACCCGATGGTCACTCTGACAGAGCTCCAGCGTTTCTCTGTGGAGAGAGGAGAAACTTCCAGAAGAACAACCATCTCTGCAGCACTCCACCAATCAGGCCTGTATGGTAGAGTGGCCAGACGGAAGCCACTCCTCAGTAAAAGGCACATGACAGCCCGTCTGGAGGACTCTCAGACCATGAGAAACAAAATTCTCTGGTCTGATGAAATAAAGATTGAACTCTTTGGCCTGAATGACAAGCATCATGTCTGGAGGAAACCAGGCACAGCTCATCACCTGGCCAATACCATCCTTACAGTGAAGCATGGTGGTGGCAGCATCATGCTGTGGGGATGTTTTTCAGCGGCAGGAACTGGGAGACTAGTCAGGATCGAGGGAAATATGAATGCAGCAATGTACAGAGACATCCTTGAAGAAAACCTGCTCCAGAGCGCTCTGGACCTCAGACTGGGGCGAAGGTTCATCTTCCAACAGGACAACGACCCTAAGCACACAGCCAAGATAACAAAGGAGTGGCTCCGGGACAACTCCGTGAATGTCCTTGAGTGGCCCGGCCAGAGCCCAGACTTGAACCCGATTGAACATCTCTGGAGAGATCTGAAAATGGTTGTGCACCGACGCTCCCCATCCAACCTGATGGAGCTTGAGAGGTCCTGCAAAGAAGAATGGGAGAAACTGCCCAAACATAGGTGTGCCAAGCTTGTAGCATCATACTCAAAACGACTTGAGGCTGTAATTGGTGCCAAAGGTGCTTCAACAAAGTATTGAGCAAAGGCTGTGAATACTTATGTACATGTCATTTTTTTTATACATTTGCAAAAATTTCAAACAAACTTCTTTCATGTTGTCATTATGGGGTATTGTTTGTAGAATTTTGAGGAAAATAATGAATTTAATCCATTTTGGAATAAGGCTGTAACATAACAAAATGTGGAAAAAGTGAAGCGCTGTGAATACTTTCCGGATGCACTGTACATACACGTTTATGCATATTGTATTCAGCAATGTCAATACCTAGCCACAATCTGCCTTGTGTTAATAGTAGTGTTGACCTTTGTCCTCTGATATGGCATGTTAATATCAGCAGTTCATGTCATGAGAACAAGCCTTTGTTGCTAATTCGAAAATGTCACATTAGAACGAGCAACAGAGGATTGTGAGGCTTGCGCTGCTTTACTGGAGCACTTACTGGAGTAACAAGTTAGTGCGTGTGTGTGTGTGTGTGTGTACAGGTTTATACTACATTGTGGGGACCAAATGTTCCCACAAGGATAATAAAACCTGAGATCACCTACCTTGTGGGGCCCAGCCAGCAGTCCCCACGAGGGAAATAGCTTATTAAACATACTAAACGATGTTTTTTGGAAAATGTAAAAATGCAAAAAGGTTTCTGTGAGGGTTAGGTTTAGGGGATAGAAATTATCGTTAGATCTGTATAAAATGCATGGAAGTCTATGGAGAGTCCCCACAATGATATAAAAACAAGTTTGTGTGTGTGTGTGTGTGTTTGTGTGTGTGTGTGTGTGTTTGTGAGAGAGAGAGAGAGAGAGAGAGAGAGAGAGGGGAAGACGAGGGAGCGTGAGGACTATTTTTAAACAAAATTGAAATAAATGTAGGATATTTTACACATTGTTTTGATGTTCTTAGCCAATTTACTTTAACCACTGACGGTTTTAATTTGTTATTTTGTTGTGGTAGCCTGTAGGGCTCTCTGAAATAACTGAAATAATTTGTCGAAGTGATATGGAACCGTTATGCGGTCAAGACTTGGAACTACTTTATAGCTGTGCATTTACTTGAAAAATAATTGCACACCTTAGAATGTCCGTTAACCAATCAGAATCAAGCATTCAACAGACCTGTGGTATAAATATATACTGTATATAGAATCATAAACAGCCCTTTAACATACGTAAGCATCTTTATCTCAGAGATATGACAATACACTGTAAAAAGAGAGATACTGTGTCCAGCAACAAAGACTGTGTCATTGTAGTCAGTGACCGTATAATGAAGCAAGAGAGATGACACAATTTGTCATTAAAAGACTATTCCAGCTTATTTTCAACCTAATATGTGCATCTGTGGCATGCTTTCATTTACCACACAAAATAACTTGTCGAATAGGAAACATAATTACTGCTATATTACAACTGTGGGCCAGAAGGTTTAAAAAGCAGGGTTAGCACAAATGTGAAGCTCTTATTTTCGCTAAAGCACTTGACCATCTGTTATAGAACTGTGTTACCGATGTAATTCCTGCAGAACTTAAACAGTGTGATAGTGGTATGTTTTAAACATTTATTCTTTGTGCTGCTCACTTGCCTGCTTAGTGTCCATTGTAAGTTTATTACCCAAAGAATGTTCATTGCTTCTTGAGACAAGAAACAGAAAACAGGCAATTAGAATCATCATGGCTTCGCCTAATGGTTGCTCAGGAAAACTGTGGATAGAGTTTTAATTCAACAAAACTTACCTCCCTACTGTAATCCTTAAACCTAAACCTAACTGATAGTGTCATAAAAAGCAAACATGATATGAAAAAACCAATTGCTGAAGCAGCCACATCATTTTGGAGAGGTGAAGATTTTGATTCATTTCAGTGACTCGATTCTTTTTATTTCGTTCACCAAAAAGATTTGTTCAGATTTGTTCAATGATTCGTTCACTTACCATATCTTAGTTACACCTTTGTGCCTGTAGTTGCCCCATTTTTTAAGTAAGTGCATTGAACTCAAAGCAGTAATTCTCAACCAGAACAAGTCTAATTGACCAACTGACTGCGGTGGCATGGACATGTAATCAGAAGCCACGAGGCCTCTGTGGTGAAGACAGCGATGAGACTAGACCCGGCTGACCAGCGACCAAAAGGTCAACCAAAGAATCGGTGGATGGATACCATCAGAGAAGATATGCATGCCGTCTAAATAAACTCAAAAGATGCACTGTATCGGAAAAAGTGGCGAGCTGCATGCAAAATAACAGACCCTGTGTGACGAGGCAGGCGAGGAATGAGGATCTAAACGCAGCTTTATTAACAAAAGAATAAACAAAGAAACTCAGAATATAAAAAACAAACCACGGGAAACCAAGCACAGAACATGACAACACATGTAAAGACTGACAAACTAACCAGGGGAAACAAGGGCTTAAATACACAAGGGAAGACAAGGAACACCTGGGGAAACAATCAGAGAACGAGGAACACATGGGGGAATAATCAGAGAGAACCAATCATGAAAAAAAAAAACTACAAAGGACTACAAAACCACAGGAAACAAGAACTAAACAAGAATTTCAACATAAAAGTCTAAGCAAAAACACAGGGAATACGTGACAGAGCCCCCCTTTTAAGGAGCAGATTCCAGATGCTCCAAAAACAAAACAAAACAACAAATTGTCCATGGGGTGTAGGAGAAAACAGGTAGTCCAGGGGGGTAAAAGGGGCAAGGGGAGCAGAGGAACAAGGCAAAGTCAGGGAGGCTTGGAACCAAGGTGGAGCCGGAGGGATGGAGAGCCAGGGCAATGCTGCAGGCTCAGAGGACCAAGTAGACCAGAGCACATCAGGCAGGCAGCCAGGAAACCAGGGAGACCAGAGCAGATCAGGCGGATGGCCAGGAGACCAAGGAGACCAGAGCAGATCAGGCGGACAGCCAGGAGACCAGAGCAGATCAGGCAGACGACCAGGAGACCAGAGCAGATCAGGTGGACGGCCAGGAGACCAGGGAGACCAGAGCAGATCAGGCGGACGGCCAGGAGACCAGAGCAGATCAGGCGGACGGCCAGAAGACCAGAGCAGATCAGGCGGACGGCCAGAAGACCAGAGCAGATCAGGCGGACGGCCAGGAGACCAGGGAGACCAGAGCAGATCAGGTGGACGGCCAGGAGACCAAGGAAACCAGAGCAGATCAGGCGGACGGCCAGGAGACCAAGGAAACCAGAGCAGATCAGGCAGACGGCCAGGAGACCAGGGAGACCAGAGCAGATCAGGCGGATGGCCAGGAGACCAAGGAGACCAGAGCATATCAGGCGGATGGCCAGGAGACCAAAGAGACCAGAGCAGATCAGGCGGACAGCCAGGAGACCAGAGCAGATCAGGCGCACGGCCAGGCAACCAGGGAGAACAGAGCAGATCAGGCGGACAGCCAGGTGACCAGGGAGACCAGAGCAGATCAGGCGGATGGCCAGGAGACCAAGGAGATGACCTCAAGGTAGGGACTGGATCAGGAGTCCTGGGAGGTGGCCGGCAGAGACCGTGGGCATGGGCAGAGACTCAGGAACGACCTCTGTGGTCGTGGGCATGGGCGGAGACTCGGGAACGAACTCTGTGGTCGTGGGCATGGGTGGAGACTTGGGAACGACCTCTGTGGTCGTGGGCATGGGCGGAGACTTGGGAACGACCTCTGTGGTCGTGGGCATGGGCGGAGACTTGGGAACGACCTCTGTGGTCGTGGGCATGGGCGGAGACTTGGGAACGACCTCTTTGGTCGTGGGCATGGGCGGAGACTTGGGAACAGAAACTTTTCTTCTCCTCCTCCGGATGGCCGAAGTTGACAATGCTGACTCTGGGACGGACGAGGCTGGCAACGCTGGTTCTGGGACGGACGAGGCTTCTAGCTTGTTGCTGTGGCAGGCATGGGTGTTGGCTCGTTGGCCATGGCAGGCGTGGGTGCTGGCTCGGCGTGTGCGCTGGCTCGTTGGCCGTGGCAGGCTTCGAGACCACTGAAGCTGGGGTCAGCGTAGGGAGAGGAGGATCCTCAGATTCCAGAGTGTCCTGGGTTAATCTCACATATTCCCTCCATGTGTAGTTTCCCATCTCAGGCAATTCCCTCCACCGATAATATTATATATTAGTATATTGCCTTGAGATGGGAGTCCTCAAAACCTGTGAGGCTGGCAATGGCGCAGAAGAAACGGGAGTATTCTCTAATGGGTAAATCCGCCCGGCTCAATTGAGTGAACATGGCTGCTAGATCCATTTTTTTGGTCAGTCTTTCTGTGACGAGGCAGGCAAGGAATGAGGATCTAAACGCAGCTTTATTAACAAAAGGATAAACAAAGAAACTCAGAATACAAAAAACAAAACATGGGAAACCAAGCACAGAACATTACAACACATCTAAAGACTGACAAACTAACCAGGGGAAACAAGGGCTTAAATACACAAGGGAAGACAGGAACACCTGGGGAAACAATCAGAGAACGAGGAACACATGGGGGAACAATCAGAGAGAACCAATCATGAAAAAACTACAAAGGACTACAAAACCACAGGAAACAGGAACTAAAGCAAAAACACAGGGAATACGTGACACCCTGCAGGAACATCATTAGGAAGAAGAAGAAATTTGCATCTCAACAGTTCTACTAAGACACCCTGCAAGAACATCATTAGGAAGAAGAAGAAATTTGCATCTCAACAGTTCTACTAAGAGACTTCAGCAATGCAGTGTTAAAGCATCATAAGTAACCCACAATAACCCACAAAGTAACAGCATACTATATCTATCATATTGTGAATTGCTGAGCATGACTTTTTAATCAAGCTATTCAAAAAAAGAGAACAATACTAGCTAAAAAATAATTCTGAGTTTCAATAATGTCCGTATAACATTGTAATGTGTGGTCATCACTCAATTTTACTTATAATTCATCTGGCCCCTTTTCTTGTTGAACGAGATTTACGATATGGACGAACGACATGCAGCTCCTCCTCTCGGTCAGCAGATCATCGTTCATGGTGAGTGATTCGTTCATGTCGGTCGGGAACAAGTTTACGAGTACATTCAGTTTGTTCACTACACGAATAGAATGGAGAGGGTCCTCGCTGCAGACTGTAGCACGATGACGTAGTGGATCTAATCCTCTGCGTAGTGGATGTTTTGGTTTTTATGCGTTTATGCGTTTTATGAGTGCTATATTACTTAGTATTAAAGTATTACACTAAGACATTTGTTTAATATAGCTTAGCTTTTAAAATGGCCATAACCATGGATTTCGTCAATTACTTTACCTTGTTTTTCCTCTTCACCCACATCAAAAACTATATAAATTAAGCAATATACTCATAATATTCACTATAAAATGCTCCTCATTTTAACATCTCCTCCACTGTACATAAATACCTATGCCATGGGGTGAATAATTTGTATTTGTATTTTAACATGTAGCAGCCAAACATATTTGGAAGTATGCAAAAGTGAAATTAAAGTGAATCTGGAGCACTTTAAAAATGACACACTCAGCATACAGAGCTGAATGGAGCATATCTGTTACTCTGAGAATGAGATGGAGTTGTGGAGCACCAAACTGCTCTGAAAAACTGCCATAATGCTTAAACTGTCACGATTATAGAGAGAGAAGCAGGACCCAACACTCAGCGTTCCCATGGAAATGCCAATCACCTATCGGCAGCACCTGACACACATGAGAGAAAACATCCATACACACAGACATGGCACACACAGACATGACACTCATACGAGACAGACAGACAGTCAGGGGAGGCACAGTCTGGGCCGACTGTGACAGTACCCCTCCCCTGATGGATGCCTCCTGGTTTCCACAACAGATACATCAACACAAGGAGACTTACCAGGGAGGGAGGGTGGGAAGAAGACAAGTCATGGAGCATAAGTGTCCGGATCCCGACACCAGAACTGAAACAGAACTAGACAAAAGAGTCAGGGTCCAGACA
Organism: Myxocyprinus asiaticus; assembly: GCF_019703515.2. Lineage (NCBI taxonomy): Eukaryota > Metazoa > Chordata > Actinopteri > Cypriniformes > Catostomidae > Myxocyprinus > Myxocyprinus asiaticus. The sequence goes on along the minus strand of NC_059370.1, from coordinate 7,844,117 downwards.
CCATGCTCCGAACATGAAACACAAAACAGACGAAGAGCACACAACAAGGAAACCAAAACCGTGCGCTCACACAGAGACAAAAAACGAAACACAACACACAGACAACAAAAACCCAGAGTGAAAGTGACAGGATCCTGACACTACCCCCTCTTTAAGGGACGCCTCCTGGCGTCCCAAAAGAGGAACATCAAACACCAGACAAGACAAACAGGACAAGCCCTAACACAGAACAGAAAAAACAAAAGAAAGGGAGGGAGGGAGGGAGGGAAGCGAGGGAACCAGGGAGGAGGTATTAGGAAAGGGGCAGGGTCCGGCAGCCTGGCAGGAGGCCTCAGGAAAGAGGCGGGGTCCAGTGGCCTGGGAGAAGGCCTCGGGAAAGAGATGGGGTCTGGTGGCCTGGGAGGTGGCTTCAGGAAAGGAGTGGCTGCTGGACTGGGGTCAGACCAGCAAGGGTGATCACTGGACAGAGGTCTGACTGGACGTGGGCAGCTGCTGGACAGGGGCCTGACTGGATGTGGGCGGCCATTGGGCAGTGGTCAGACTGGACATAAATGCTAAAGCCACGCCCATCCGGCGAAATCTTACCCAAGGTTGCACCATGAGAGACCCACTCCATCTGGCCGGGAGCTGGGTGGAGAAAAATGCCCATACCTTCTCTGCTGGGTCCAAAACTGGTCAAATCGTTCTGTCATGAATAGAGAGAGAGAGGCAGGGCCCAAATGCAGGGAGGCAAGGATAAGGGCTTTATTTACAAAACACAAAAATACAAACAATAACACAGATGAGGAGGAAAAACTGAAACAGAATAATAAACTTGAAAAACTCAAAAAGCAGAAACCGACTGAGTGTATAACAAGAGCAGGACAAGACCAACGATTTGACACCGGACTCAACACGAGGAGAGCTTATATGGAGTGTTAATTAATGGGGAACAGGTGCCGTCGGTCCGCTGATGAGCTAGGCAATCCCATGGAAACGCAGATCATCGATGAGCTGGCGCTCAGCATTCCCATGGAAATGCCAATCACCCACCAGCGGCACCTTAAACACATGAGGGAAAACACAGATACACACAGACATGGCACACACAGACATGACACTCATACAAGACAGACAGACAGACAGTCAGGGGAGGCACAGACAGACCTGACTGTGACATATATACAATAAAGACAGGACAGATTAGCGTGCATAAACTTTGAAACGAGCAGCTTGATTGATTTTTTTAATGTAATTAAATCGTCATAGCACAAAGCACAACATTTCCATCCGTAATTCATGTCATTTTAACTGCACGTCTTCAGTCATTATCACACATTCATAAATTGGGGATCATGTTCTGTGTATACCTATAAACTTGTCTTCTTAAGTGCATTTCACCCCTCTCTCTCCTTGTTGAACATGATTTACTAAAATGCCAAACTGAACAAACAACATTCCTCCATCTTGTTCAGTCGTTCAGCAGATCTTTCGCGAATGAGTTTACCAGTACATTCAGTTCATTCACAAACCACCTGACCGACTAGTGAAGGGGTGTATTCGTTCAGCGAATTAAACCAATTATATTCTATTTCACAGCCAGCACTCGAAAGCTATTGGATCGCGCTATAGTCAGTCTTTACAGGCATGAAAAGCAGTAGAGCTCATTGGCTTCATAAGGGAAAGACGACAGTGAACGAGAAATATGAGTCAGTGTATGGAGGTGAACGAGAACGATTCTTTCACTTAAAAGATTCAGTCAAAAAGACTAATTTGTTCACAAACTAAACATCACTATCATTTTTTGGTGCTTCCATGACATGTGTCAACTTGCATGCTCTTCAGGACTAGTACCCTGGTCTTTTGTATTGCAAGTGCAACACTATCAATTGAGCTACAACATAATTTGATCACACTTGAAGAAGCTTGTAAATGTAGTTGGTGAAGAGTAAGTTTTTGTAAACTGATAATCTGCTGTTTATGGTTGCCTTTGTTGTAGTAGCACCTCTAGTGTTTGTTCCACCTGGAAACTCCTGTGATACGTACAATGAGCCGTGTAAAAATCATTTTGCAAAAACATAGGTATAGTAACGTGATTCTATATGGCCAGGTTGTCTTTTTTTGTCTCTTTCTCTCCACCCTTCCCTGTTCCTTTTCTCCCACTCACCTACCTCACCTTGACTTCTGCCTGTTTGATACTTTCCTCTTTGAGTAACACTTACAAACGGCTGGCCCACCGTCCCTTCACACATCCACAGGATTGTTCTGTGGATCCATTGAGCCTGCTACAGCCCCTTCAGTGGTAACACAGATAATGGCCTAGAATCATACTTTGGGAAAGTAGGCCGCTGACAGGCTCGCACTTGTTCCCAGACCACAGAGGTACGAGGGGAGGGATTCATTCAGGTCACAGCTGTGCTAGAGCCTTCCTTCAACTCATTCCCTTGGTCTTTCACTCTCAATCTTTCCTCTTCACCCTCTGCTCCCTAATCACTCACTCCTGCTCTTGCCTTGTCCTGACCCCCAGATAGGGGAGACACTCCTGTAGGGTTGAGCTGTGCAGGATATGCCTCCTTCTACGATTACGGCACTCCACAACCCCACTTAGACATCGTGCTGAAAGCACTTCTTTCTAACATTCTTTCAGTGTGAAACCCTGCTGTGTAAGAGAAACCAGCACCATGCTAATGCAGGGTTCAACCTCCTCATGCTGAGAAATGCCAAGAGCATGCTACCTCCAAGCAAACTGACTCCAAAGACTACAATGTTTTATAATTAAGGGTTTTTTACACTTTGGTTACTTCATGTGTTTTTACTGATCGGATAGCTATCATGAAAAGACCAAGTGCATATGCCCTCAATGATGCAATTGAGATGCATAGTACCTCAGAAGCCTTAAACAAAACACCTTGTACAAGACTCGGTCAAATGTAAATGCGTCTGGCGTGTGTTTCCCAAAAGCATTGTCAGCCAACTATGGTCACAAGTTCCATCATTACCAACATAGTTAAACGATTTGGTGTTTCCCAAAACTGTAGTTCTAACGAACATTCGCAAACAGCATCTCACAGTTGTATGGTTAAAACTACAGCTCTTTACCTGTGGTTAGAAGCATAGTTCCTTAATATTTTGCTGTGTGGACATTATTTGACTTCGATGAGGCTTCAATATATTTAATTCTGTCAACATTTTGACCACGCTTACATGTATTTTAGACAATGGATTATTCCGGGGTTTTGCAGAAAGTGGCGTTCTGAAACATAACGTAAACGTGAATGCAGCCTTTTAAGGGATTAATGTTGTTAAGAGAAAGTGCTTGAAAAAGCTTCATCACACACAGTTTCTGTTGGAGAACACGGCTTCTATATGGTTATGTTAACGCATAAGTGCTGATTATATGTTTTTGAACATATGCTCAAGTGCATCGGGGGGAACACCAAAGTCTGATATAGAGGGAAACTCCACTATTGCAGTGTATGTATCTGTTACATTACACAGTGCATGCAGCTTTCAAATCTTTAACAGATTTAAAATTTTTAAATGAGATTTAAAAAATGTATATTCGCAGAAGTTACTACACACCCTGCGAAAGTCATTAACGACAGCTCTATGTTGCTAAACCAATGTGGTTCAAATGATGGATGTGCGACATAGTTACTAAGGTTTCGGGAAACTATCATGACAAGCTAGTTCATTTCTCCAACGATGCATTGTACTATGGTGGTTAAGCAGTGAGTTACGTCGTTGTATGGGAAACACACCCCTGGTTGTTCAGGCCACATACGTACACTCTACTCCCCCTACACGGAACTACATCAGCACACAGACATTTGGGCCCTGCCATCTGCATGTGAGCAAGCAAACATAGATGAGACCCATGGATAAGGCAACTGCAAAATTCGAACACTAATAGAGTTCACTATAGAGTCCACTAATAGCCTGTCTACCTTTTCAGCCATCTTGGTATTTTTTTTAAAGTATTTTTACCATTGATTTTCTCCATAGGAATTTCATAACATCTTTCAAAAAAAGAGTTCTAAGCCATGAACCAAACCAACCAGCTCTGAGGTGAATCACTACATTACAAACTCTGATTTGAAGGTACAAGACTGTGTACTGAATGTCTTTCATTGGGGAATGAACTGCAATCCCATAATGCATTGTAAATGATGATGCTATCAAACTATAACCATAAAAAATATAAATTATTGATTTATAGGGCTGGGTATTGATACAGATTTCCCAATTTTATTAGATTCCGATTCACAAGCTCTCAATTCGATATCAGTTAATATGGGTATATTTCAGTTATGTCCCTTTTACTTACATATTAAAGAAATTATCTCCTAGCTAATTCAGTTAATTATACAGGGGACCTTCTAACTAGGTGCGTTTACGAAAATATACATTTTAATAATTATATTTTATTAGTTTTTCATCATTTTGGTCACAGTTTAGCTTTTTTTAAATGAACAAATATACAGTATGTATTCAGTAAATAAATATGATATTAATTTATATTGCAAATATATTGTATATATTTTGTTACATGTTTACAAGTATAAGCATTGATTAGTTGAATACGTGCTAAAAACCGGTACTGTGTCTTTAAGAAAACCAGCTGTTCTGTAAATGAGCGCATATTAATAAGAGAGACACGAATGGCTTTACCTCATCTGTGCGATGCATGATTAGAAATACATTTTCCTTTTTTTTTTTCTTTTTTTTTTTTATCAACAACTGACTGTAAAAGACAGAAAGGATATTAAAAGAGACTTTATTCGATGACAAATGGGTCACGTGGATCTCATCCTTGGATAAACATTACATGGAACAACTTTTACTCTCAACACGAAATGAAAGGATCTCGCTGCTGAATACTCCACCACTATACTACACAATTACTGGAGAGTGAAATCTAAATATTTACCTGCCAGTTGCCAAATATATAACATTTTAATTGCATAGCGTGAAATTTTGTTGCGAGTGATTTCCTTTCATTGTAGTAGAGGGTTGCACATAGAGTAAAAGATTTAAGAATAGAGATCATTCAAATAAAGATTGCAATGCACTGGAAAATACATTTTTTACCCACCCTTATTGATTGAAAGTTGCTGACTATAAGTATTGAAACAATATATTTAAAGTTTATTGCAAATGTTTCACATACAAATATATATATAGTGTAATGATGGTCTAAGCCGTTTTTCATAACACTGCCATTTCCATGGAGGTTAGACACATAAGAATTGCACGCCTGAAGCCATAAACTTGCAGTGTAACAGTTTACTTTCTGTTTGTCAGAATACAAAAAGAATCAAACTTGAGAACTATTTACACGTGGACAAGTTTAAGATTAAATATGGTTTCACAGGCAAAAGACTATCTAATTCAACCTCCTTTGTTCTTCTTCTTCATCTTATTCAAAAGTTAACCGTTATTACGTATATACAGGGTTGGAAGGGTTACTGTTGAAATGTTTTCCACTACAGATTCCAGAATACATGCTGTAAAAATGTAATTTGTAACGTATTCCGTTAGATTACTCAAGGTCAGTAACGTATTCTAAATACTTTGGATTACTTCTTCAGCACTGGTAGATTTTTTCACTTGTTTTGACTATAAAAACTCTGCCAGTACAGTAAGACAAAATACACATGTTAAAAATACATTCTCTGAAAAACCTAAATATCTTATGCAGTGTTGTTTCTAAAACAAGATAAATCAAATTGATCTTGTTTTAAGGATTTTTAGATATTTTTACAGGAAAACAATACAAAAATTATTATCATGAATATGATTTTTGCCCTAATATCAAAGGTCTTACTAGAAAAAAGGAAATTATGATCCAACATTAATTTTCTTGATAAAAAAAATATGATCGTGCCTGGTAACGTGCTTGTAAAATGGCTAGAAATAGCATTTAAGCTTATCGTAAAGCTGACAATTTACACAAGGTTTATTTCTATTTCTTGTGCTCCAAACTTACTTCAAACTTACTTCTCTGTCTGCTCGTATGAATGTAACACATCATAAGAAAGTGTTTCACCGCTGTTCAAATGCACTTTGGATCGCATCATTTATATGTATGAATGTTTTTCATCTGAAAGGACTAAATATTAAATGAAACAAATGACAATAAAATGCAAAGTAATCTCTTCAGTAATCAAAATACTTTTTGAATGTAACTGTATTCTAATTACCAATGATTTAAATTGTAACTGTAGTGGAATACAGTTACTTATATTTTGTATTTTAAATACGTAATCCCGTTACATGTATTCCGTTACTCCCCAACACTGCGTATATGTATTACGTATGAAAATGGCATCCGTCATGTGATCCAAAAAAAGAGGGACTATATTAATTTGAATGTTCTAATATAAATGCCAGGATATAAGACCAAATAATATTAATTAATGACATTATATAGTATTAATATTCAAAATAAGCATATCTTAATATACAAAAACACACTTTATATTTAGAAAAATATTATGAACCTCTTATGGTTTTTAAGGCTCTAACATGTAGTTTGAGAGATTAGGGAGACCGATTTTATTGTGTCATTCTTCGTGCATCATGCAAGTGCGCTGTCACTGCTGGACTTATCTGTGATTCTCTGATTGTTGGATCTTCTCCCTTAGCATCATGGGTAGTGTAGTTCTTACACTATTTCAGCCATGACAACTTTCTGAAAGATTTGGCATGTTATTGTGGGTGTGAAATAACGATAGGATATTGGTCTTGGTATCTACTACGCTGCTGCTTTAGAGCAAGTACGGAGACTTGGTACTGCTAGTACATACAAAGACATACATACTGCTGCTGCATGATTAGAAAAACACAAAACATGCTGCATCGAGCATTTAGGACATGTTGCTGCACAAATAGATGTACAAACAATCCCCATGTAGCAGATCTAGACAATTGAAGCTGGGGTGGAGGAGGGTTTCAGAGAAAAACTCTCACAGCACGCTGCAGCGAAATCATTATCATTTTATAGACATGTTTATAAAAACACACACATCCAGTTTAATGGCACAGACATTTGAAGGTAACATTTATTTGAAGTTAACTCTGTCGCCTCCTTTAGTATTTCCAGAGTGGTATTGTCACAGTAACACAACAGCGCATGTTAACAATGAACAACGGGACCAAAAGTGTGTTCATATTCTTGTGAAGAGAATGTTGTAGAGTATAATGGACCATAGAATTTAGTTTTGTGATTAACTTTTTTATGAAACTGGAGACACACAATAATGACACTCCTTTAACTGTGCAAGGTCATACTAAGATAAATTCTTTCTGAAAGGAATTTTTCAAAGTTTGTATTAATTATGATGAATAGATAGCTAACTCTATTAGACATTTCACATTTATTTCAGATACAAGGTCATGCTATCTAATGGACATTCAGTTCAAAAATAGAGGAACGATGGATTAAAAAATATATATATATGTACTGCCACTACACTATACATATTCTGTACCTTCTTATTTGAGCTAAAGGCCTGTGAGAGCAGCCGCAACCAATTAACACTAAGACCCTGATTAACATTTCTACATGTGTTATTATTCCTGCAGAGGGCTTCTACTTTTCTCCTGGCCTTATAATCAGCACGCTACAAACTCTCTTCTTCTGTAGCCACATCATCCATCCACCATTCCCATGCAGTCTCCTGCATGGAACTAGAACAATACAGTGATAAACAGCAGAGATGAACCTCCTGCCAAAAGAGGAATGAGTGATATGTGTAGAGTCAGCGGGAATTGAGGCGTAAACTCCACACTGTGCAGTCTTTTAAAGTGAATGTAAAGCACACACCTGCATTTGGATCCCTCCAAACCTCTTGTATCAGTACACAGCTGAGCGAAAGAAAGCTGTGCAAATGTTTCTGGCTCTAAAACTCTGATTGGATAGGCCAAGTTCAAATGCAGAGCTAAAGTGTGGGGGGTAAACTAGTTACATGTTAGGCATGTTATGTAATCAGTTTCTGGAAAGATTTTGGAAGTAATGAGTAAAGTAATGTAATGTTGAATTTACACCACAATAGGGATGGGCATGTCATGTAATTTTGAAGCTGAGTACTCTAACCCACAAAAAAATGAGCAATCGATTGCTCATCAATGAAAATTGGTGTGTTAAATGTTTATTTAGTTTTATTCAGAAACGTTACCAAGAACATTTTTTTTTTTAATAGCATACCTTCAACAAATTATGCTTTTCTTCTGAGAAAAATAATTAAATGAAAAATATGCATTAATTAAAATGCGAGAAAAAAAAAGATTAAAAAACAATATTAAACATCTGCACTCACCCAGAGATTGCATAGAAACTAACACTAAGCATTATTTTATTGCACCAGTGGCTTAGCTGCCAACAGTGTGGGTAGGGCTGCCACACTGGTGACCATGGTTTAGGGGGGCTGTGATGACTGGGCTCTACCTTAAAACTTTGCACTGTTTATGGCACTATTAACACCTTCACTAGCATACAATACATGCAAACACCACAGATGCTACTATAGAACTGCTTTATATTTATAGCTGGACTACACACTATGTATCTCATCTATGGTAACATTTTTTTTAAATCTAAAAACTTCTAAATTATCATTTATTATTAACATAACATCTTACTCTAACCCTAATTAAAATATTTAATTAGAAATTACTAATTTTAAGTGATACATTGAACGTTTCTCTGCATTTTTCATTCATTCATTGTAGGGATTCTATTATTGGACATCTCCAGCATGAAAGTTCAGTTGATCAAGCAAAATATGTCTGTGATGTCAGGTTATCTTTAAGTGTCCTGTCATTTTGTTCAGGAGAAAGCTGATGATAGTGTCATAAAGAAACTGACAGTAAATTAATCTAGTCCCAAAAACACGGCTACGATCAGCTGGATTGCTGGTATAATTGTTTTTATTTTAATTTACTTTTTATTTTATTTTATTTATTTATTTATTTATTTTAAATAAAATGCAGCCTTTCAGAATGAATAGCACAACTCATTTGTGGAATTCCATTTTAATCATTTAAGAAAGACATTTTAAGATAAATAAGATATTTCTCATAATTTCTGAAAACGTGCCTTGAGAGGATCAAATGTATTGAGACATATAGTAGCAATATTGCGCAAACAAAAAAATTACATTATAATGTCATATACTTTAAGTTAATTCTTGTAGGCTACGAGTGGGTGGGGGTGGCAGGGGGCCCCATCAAGTTCTTTTGCACTGGGGCCCACAACATCCAAGTTACGCCACTGTATTGCGCATACTGTATATGGCTTTCATATTTTTATCGTTTCACATGTTATTATTCAGAAAAACAAGTGGTGAAAGTTGGCTTTTTATAAAATGCGCTCTGCCTGTGTACAGAGATTTAACACACATACACACATGCCGGTCTGAAAAGCTTCTGAGTTTCTTGTTACGCTTTGCATTTTCTTTCCACCATAAAAGCAGTTCCTCTTCCGTTGGTAGGCATGACTTCAACAAGAACTATATACCAATAGATTAGAATTCAATAAGACTAATAAAAATATTTCAAATATTGCCACACTTGGCTTCAAAAGCACAGGCGCCATCATATCTTCTTCTCTCATCCAACACCGCAACACCTTAATTGATCGTTTGCTAAGCTCCGCTCCCCTTAGTTACAACTGCTCGCTCTGACAAGCTCTGCAGAACTCCCCATTGGAATGAATGGGAGATTGCCGTGAACTATGTATTTTTTGGCAAAATATTCTTATAAACGGAATGGATAATATTTTTACGTGGGCTGGTATGTAGAGTGACATTGAAATAAGAAATTGTTAAATTACCCAGTAATTTGATTAAAAACTGTGGAGACTGTAAATCAGAATCAAGGCAAATGATTATTACAGTCACTTGAAAAGAGAAAATTTTTATTTAATAGCGATTACACATCTAATAACATTAGCGTAAGTGAACAGAGCTGTTTATAACGTCTCATAGCACACTCATTTTGATGCTGTGAACTGTTTATTTACTATCAGTTTTACCATGACTTGAATCAATACATAAATGAATAAACGTTCCGTTATAAGCTTTAATTTACCTTGGAGCAAATGTAGGTGTTGTTGCAGATGCTATATGTTCATTTGGGAATGAGGGCTGACACAGTTTAATCCATAACATGCTCTTCTCCAGATTTATTTAAAGATTATAAAAATAAAAAAAAGAAAGAAAAACACTGTGTGTATCCTCTCTTGGTAACTCGTGTCACTATTACAAATGACCCAGCAACAACTTGTTTTACATTTTTTTACTATTTTGATTAAATCCTGCTTAAAAGTACTCAAACACACATTACTTCCATAAGCTGTCATTGGAAAATAGAAAACGCGTGTCAGAGTAATGGCAGCAGGGCAAACGTTGCTAAGACAGGATTGGTCAGAAGTGTTTTTAAGGCGGGGCTTAGCGAAAGTTCAATTGTAACTGTGAGATTTGGTGAGAGATTCAGAGGGAAAGTACAGTATAATTCAGTGTTGCTCATGGCAGGCAAATGCGCAGAGGAAAATCAATTTGCGATATTCGAGTAGTGTTTGCAGAACGATTACTCGATTAGTCGATTACTCGCACACATCCCTATACCATAACGCACCATTAAATCCAAATATTGTGTGCTTTTAATTGTTATCTGTTAGCTTTGAGGCCATCTACAGTATATGCTAGTGTACTCAAGGCGCCAATATGCTTCTAGTGAAATCTAAGACAGAACGTGTGTGACGTCATTTTAATACAAAATCTGGCCAAAAAGAAGGTGATTTTGTTCAGAAAAACTTCATATTGGCTGTTAAACACCATTGGTCCACATCATCAGTGGGTGTGACCCGGTGCTCCACCTACATTAATGGCAATAAAAAAAATTCTGTTGATTTCTTTACTCAGTCAAGATCAGTCTACATCTACATGAAAACACCCCTTACAAAAAATCAAGAGTTCTGCTAACTAGCCACAAATTTGCTGCATATTTGCCACTCATTATTTTCACATACAAATGAGCTTGTGATTTGCCGCAAGTGTTTGCCAGAAGTTTGTAGCTCTTCACCGGTAGTGGTGAACCTGCAGCAAACCTTTGGCGACAATGGACAATTTGCCGCAAGTTTGCCGCAAAGCTCATTTGCATGTGAAAATGATCAGTGGTTAATTTGCTGATTCTTCAGAGAATTTCAGAAAAGGTAGTGTTGAAAAACAACTTGGGAGATCTGAAACAACATACAGCTGAAACCGAAGACCATGTTGTCCTAGAACAACTTCCACAGTGCTAGCTTCAACATCCTGTAATTAAACTGCTGACAATCTGAAATACATCATCCTGTGATCACACAACGTTACAGCTTTGTTTCAACCCCTAAGACAAAAAAAGACATATTTTACTGTGTATCAGACAGAACCGTTGTATTGTTATTGCAGGCTAGCTACAAAGTAGAGCCTCCGTCTTGTCCAGAAATCCCAAAATCTGCAATCTAAACAAAGGCTACGTTTACACAGTCAGTGTTTGGGAGTGACCACCAGATTTACTAACAGATGTGACTCTGGAATGGTCCTGTTCATACAACAGCTTATAGCATACTGTCTGTATGAACGAACAACCAATGTCAAGCCGAACTATGTGTAAATGTTAGTGTCGAGGGTCATTCTTCATTTGCGGTGGAAAATGGTGATCAACTTTAGATATCAATAAATCGTAAAATGTTGACACATTTGCATTCTGTGGGGTGAAAGCAATTTGTGCATTGTTAAAAGTTAAATTTTTCTCAAAATACATTTTTATTGAGTTTGAGAGATATTATGTGTAACAAAATCTGCATGTCACCTTCATACCTCAAAGAGGTATCCTGGGATATTATGGCAACCATTACATTTTATATATTGTGTTATATATAATAAAGTGTTTATATTACGAAAATAGATTTAATGTAACATGTATCTATTAATTATATTGTTAAGAAAAATAGATATTTTGAGATATTTTAAGAAAAAGTTGTGTCCCTCAACTTAAAGGAATGGTTCACCCAAAAATGAAAATTCTTTCATCATTTACTCACCTTCATGCCATCCCAGATGTGTATGACTTTCTTTCATCAGCAGAACACAAATTAAGATTTTTAGAAGAATATCTCAGTTCTGTTGGTTCATACAATGCATTTGAATGTTGACCAGAAGTTTGAAGCTCCAAAAAGGACATAAAGGCAGCATAAAGTTAAGCCATACGACTCCAGTAGTTTAATCCATGTCTTCTGAAGTGATCCAGTTGGTTTTGGGTGAGAACAGACCAACATATAACTCCTTTTTCACTGTACATCTTGCCATTGCAGTCTCTAGGCATGATCATGATTTCAAGCTCGATTACACTTCCTAGTGCTTGATGCATGTGCAGAGAGCTAGATGCCACTATAGGAAGTGTAATCGAGCTTGAAATCATGATCACCAAGAAGACTGCTGTTAAGATTTATTGTGAAAAAGGAGTTACATTTTGGATTGTTCTAAATAAAAAATGATTATAACGATTCTGAAGGCATTGATTAAACCACTGGAGACATATGGATTACTTTTATGATGCCATTATGTGCTTTTTGGAGCTTCAGAGTTCTGGTCACAATTTACTTGCATTGTATGAACTTACAGAGCTGAAATATTCTTCTAAAAATATTTGTATTCTGCAGATGAAAGAAAGTCATACAGATCTGGGATGGCATGAGGGTGAGTAAATGATGAGAGAATTTTCATTTTTGGGTGAACTATCCCTTTAATGTCTGTGGTGTTACAACAATGTAAAATCGCCCCTTTAGGAAAATAGGGAATTCTATTTGGACTACATCCTTTGTGTTTAGACAAAGCCATTTTAGAAAGTTACTTGGCGGCCATCTTTGGAACACTCATGTGGAGCAATTTTTCTATGTAAACAGTCAAGCAGCATGCCAGTACAGGTCCTATCTACTTGAAAGGGAAAAGACCAAAATCTCCAAAATGGTTGGTCAAGATTACGATCAAAGAACATATTTAAAATCAGCAGTTAGCACTCTAAAACAAGACTGACAACTGCATTCTGCTGCTGTATCAACTTAGCCAGAGAGACAAAGACAAAGAGAAAGATAAAAGATTTAAGGATTGGGAACAGGGAAGACTGAAGAGATATAAGGAGAAAGAGTGAGAGATAAAGGGAGGGAGACTCATTCGCTGCACATGCGTCCTGGTTTGCATCTGACCCAGATTGGGAGAAGGTAGCATAGCATCATGCGCCTTTGATGGAAGGATTTTTACAAGGGCCGTTTGAAGTTGCACAATTAATGCATGCTTCACACATGAAGGGGCCATCTGCACACTCATACACAGATGGGAGGCGGGCTTTCAAGTACACAATTAGGCAGATGAACCAATCAGCACAGTTAGCTGGGTTGATAAAGTCATCAACTCAGGCGGCAGCAAATACAGATAAACAGTGGAGAGACAGACAGATCTACTGGATTTCTGGATCACAGAAATGCTCCTGATTTTGCATGGCCTCATTAGGTCTGCGCTCCACACCATTCCACCATGTCCTCTATGCTCTAAACTCACACCCAAAGTATTTATGTTAAAGAGGCTAAATTTAGTCTCTCTCCTTCTCTCAACCTCTTCCACTCTTCTTTCTCAGTGTTACCTTTATTATGTTTTGAGCCACTTTGTGGCAGCATGTTATTTTTACCCCAGTCCACTTCCTGTGTTGTGCACTAATGATTTAGAAAATGTGATGCCAAAGTTTCCTAAAAGTCCTTCTGTTAGAAGGTGCATCCTCTGCCATGTCCAATTGTCAGTTTATCCAAAAAAATAAAAATGCTGTCATTATTTACTCACCATTATGTCATTATGTTGTTCTAAACCTGTATTCTTTTTTTCATGAAACAATAGGAGAAACCCAAGAACAAAGGACTTAATGACTACAGACCCATCACTTGGACGACTGTGGTCATGAAGTTATTTGCTTGTAGAGCAAACAGGTCTATGGATGACGCAGTCAACATAGGATTGCATCATATCCTGCAACATCTGGACAAACTAGGGACATATGCAAGGATCGTTTTTGTGGGCTTCAGTTCAGCTTTCAACACCATCATCCCAGCTCTCCTATGGAATAAATTAACCCAGCTCTCTGTTCCTACATCTATCTGTCAGTGGATCACCAGCTTTCTGATGGACAGGCATCAGCTAGTGAGAATGGGGAAATTCACTTCCAGCACATGTATGATCAGCACTGGTGCCCCCCAGGGATGTGTGCCCTCCCCACTACTCTTCTCCCTGTATATCAATGACTGCACTGCCAAGGACCCCTCTGTCAAGCTCCTGAAGTTTGCATATGACACCACTGTCATCAGCCTCATTCAAGATGACAATGAGTCTGCATACAGAAGGTTGGTTGAACGGCTGGCTCACTGGTGCAGTCATAACATCCTGGAGCTCAACACACTCAAAACAGTGGAGATGATTGTGGACTTTAGGAGGAACACCCCAACATTCACCCTGCTCACCATTCTGAACAGCACTGTGGCAGAAGTGGAGTCATTCAGGTTCCTGGGCACTACCATCTCACAGGACCTGAAGTGGGAGACCCATAATGACTCCATTGTGAAAAAGGCCCATCAGAGCTTGTCCTTCCTTCACCAGTTGAGTAAGTTCAACCTGCCAAAGGCGCTGCTAATCCAGTTCTACTCAGCAGTCATTGAGTCTGTCCTCTGCACTTCAGTAACTGTCTGGTTTGGTTCAGCTACGAAATCGGATATCAGAAGACTACAAAGGACAGTATGGACTGCTGAGTGGATTATTGGTTGCCCCCTGCCCTCCCTTAAAGAACTGTACACTTCCAGAGTGAGGAAAAGGGCTGGTAAAATGAATCTAGACCCCATTCACCCAGCACACTACCTTTTTGAACTGTTGCCTTCTGGCTGGCACTACAGAGCACTGAGCACCAGAACCGTCAGACACAGGAACAGTTTTTAACCTCAGGCTATCCATCTCATGAACAGTTAAAACTGCCCCATTGAGCAATAATTAAGTGCAATACACAGCTTTTTGTCAATTATAATTATATTCAATTAAGTCAATTATATTTATTTAACATATCCTACCTCTTCTGTATATAACAGATTTGTATTTGTACATATGTATATACAGTTGAAGTCAGAAGTTTACATACACCTTAGCCAAATACATGTAAACTCATTTTTCACAATTCCTGACATTTAATCGTAGAAAACATTCCCTGTCTTAGGTCAGTTAGGATCACTACTTTATTTTAAGAATGTGAAATGTCAGAATAATAGTAGAGAGAATGATTTATTTCAGCTTTTATTTATTTCATCACATTCCCAGTGGGTCAGAAGTTTGCATACACTGTTAGTATTTGGTAGCATTGCCTTTAAATTGTTTAACTTGGGTCAAATATTTTGGGTAGCCTTCCACAAGCTTCTCACAATAAGTTACTGGAATTTTGGCCCATTCCTCCAGACAGAACTGGTGTAACTGAGTCAGGTTTGTAGGCCTCCTTGCTCGCTTTTTCAGTTCTATCCACACATTTTCTATCGGATTGAGGTCAGAGCGTTGTGATAGCCACTCCAATACTTTGACTTTGTTGTCCTTAAGCCATTTTGTCACAATTTTGGAGGTATGCTTGGGGTCATTGTCCATTTGGAAGACCCATTTGCGACCAAGCTTTAACTTCCTGGCTGATGTCTTGAGATTTTGCTTCAATATATCCACATAATTTTCCTTCCTCATGATACCATCTATTTTGTGAAGTGCACCAGTCCCTCCTGCATCAAAACATGATGCTGCCACCCCCATGCTTCACGGTTGGGATGGTTGCAAGCCTCACCCTTTTTCCTCCAAATATAACGATGGTTATTATGGCCTAACATTTCAATTTTTGTTTCATTAGGCCAGAGGACATTTCTCCAAAAAGTAAGATCTTTGTCCCCATGTGCACTTGCAAACTGTATTCTGGCTTTTTTATGGCTTGTGACGCATTAATGTGACTCCTTAGGAAGGAGACGCATTCTGTCGCCTAAAGATGAATGTAGTTTGGTGCAAAAAGTGCAAATCAATCCCAGAACAACAGCAAAGGACCTTGTGAAGATGCTGGAGGAAACAGGTAGACAAGTATCTATATCCACAGTAAAACTGGTCCTATACAACATAACCCGAAAGGCTACTCAGCAAGGAAGTAGCCACTGCTCCAAAACCGGTATGTGATGAGGAGGAGGGCGGGGCCGGGCCGTGAGAACACACGCCCGGCCCCCAATTGGGCTAATCAGCCGAGGAGGGGAACTGCCGCATCTGGCTGCCTTTATCCCTCTCCTTGGTGAATTACAATTTAATGTGGTCTTAATGCTTTTTATTTATTTTTTATTTATTTATTTATTTATTTTTTGCAGTTTGACAGCCATGATAACTATAAACTGTATGGAAAAGAGACTGTGAATATTAGTTTAAAATGTAAGTAACACTTTCCAATAAGGTTGTATTTATTAACATTAGTTACCAACTGTACATCAGTTAACATGAACTAACAAAGAAAAATAATTTTAGAGCATTTATTCATCTTGATGTTAATTTCTACATAATACTAATCTTTTTTTTTTTTTACATTAAAAGCTGTATATGTTAACATTTGTTAGCTCATGTGCAATATGAACAATGAACAACAGTATTTTTGATACATTAACATAAAAATGCAGTAAAATGTCATTGTTCACTATTAGTTCATGATATCTAATGCATTTATTAATATTAACAAACAGAACCTTAAGTAATTGTTAAGTTTTACTAAAAGAATACAGGTGTAAAACAACAACAACAATAACAACATCAGGGTAAGTGAAAAATTAAATGAAACTATTCCTTCAAGTGAAGATATATGAAAAATAATATGTGACACAATAATGGGAGAGTGTGATTTTAGCTCGAGGTCCTGCTTGGGGCACAGATGACCGCATTTGTGTTCCATTCCACATTGTGTGTGTGTGTGTGTGTGTGTGTGAGAGAGAGAGAGAGAGAGAGAGAGAGACAGAGAGAGGTAACTGTGTGTAAAGGTGGCCATAGGTGTGAGTGTTCTCGATTACATACATCTGTATGTATTTGTGTGCATGATCAAGATAACATCTGTAGTGACCCACAACATGTGTATGTGTGTGTGTGTGTGTGTGTGTGTGTGTGTGTGTGTGGGTGTGTGGGTGTGTGTGACGTGTGTGTGAGAGTGACTGTATGTGTGTGTTTGTGCCATTGTGTGGGAGGAAACAGTTTTCATCATCCTCCTGCAGTCCTGTATCACCACATTTGATGTGAGATTGCCTCTCTCTCTCTCTCTCTCTCTCTCTCTCCATTGCATCATTCAGGTGGGCGATGAAGTTGATTTGATCAGTATCTGGTTAGATGGGCAGCACTTTAGGTAGTGCTCACCTCACAGTAGGGCTATGGTTATTTGATAAAATCTCAACAATCGCGATATAACGCAAAAGCTGCAGTTTAATTGAATATATAAATAGTCTGCACATTTGCTTGCTGCACTCACTGTATGTGCACAGGTCTGCTCTCTGTAGTGTAGTATTACATATTCTCAAACCACACGTGAGGCTAATGAGCTGAGCACGTTAAATTTACATCACTCTACATTCACTAATTGCACATTTGTATAATTCCAAATATGCCTGGTCGCTGAAAGTTACAATTCAAATGTAAAGTAACTTCATAACAACGTGGGTTTGTGGACAGAAGAGTGGATAAGAGCACTTCAGAAATGTCTTCCTACTATGTACCACCAAAATAAAAGCTTCTACTAAAATAAAGACCTGCATAGCTATGCCACATGCAGAAGAAGAAAATATTACATAAATATGGTACTGTTTTATGATGATAATAATAATAATAATAATAATAATAATAATAAAAGTTTTTGTTGTTAATATTATACAAAAAATATACTTCCATTTTCTTTTGTTAACTTAATAATAACTTATTATTGGGTTCCAAAAAATAATGATGAAAAGTGGGCTGAGTCATTATTGCAAACTCAACAAAAACAGGTGCATAGCGAACAGGTACAATGTGTAGAAGATGATGTGAAGCTGTTTTTCCCCCCTTTTTGTTTCACTGTATTTTTGAATTTATTTAGTCTGGTTCTTTTTAAGAGGACTCAAATGTGAACACAATTTCTAGAACAGTATTTATATTGGCAGCAGAGTATGTCTGCCTGTGACATAATATTATTCATTTTTTTGTTTTTTGTTTTTTATGTTAATAATCATATTCAAATCGCAATATTTTTCAAAATAATCACAATTAGATTTTTTTGTCCAAATCTTTTAGCCCTACCTCCCAGAGCTCAGTATACTGTAAAAACAGCCTCGAATTCACACATGCATGAAACAACAGCATACTTCCATACTACTCTTAGTATTTTTGTAGTATGCAGTATGAAAACTGTGCACACAGTATGCACATTTTCACTATGCATGGATGGGCCTACTACAAATGGCAACTTTATGGAGCTAGAACAATGACTAAAGTATCTGATCCTGGATTTTGTTTATTTGAATTCTAGACGTGACATCTATTAAAATTGTGAATTTATGTGGCGTATTTTATAAATTTGTATTTTTAAACAGCATTTTTTTATATATATTTTAAAGGTGTAATTAGCTGTAAATATTCCGATTATAAAATTACAGGTTCAGATTTATAACTCAAATACAAGTCCAACCGTGCCAGGGAATTCTGGTAGCTCATTGGCCAAAATGCTAAGTTCGCCTATTCTGATAACCTCTTTTTCCCCGGAGAAATACGGAAGCTTGACCTTTGACCTAGTTTGTTTACAATTTGAATTTGTAAAATCAGAATTTTAAAGATCTGAATTGTTTTAAAGAAATGTTTTAACTACAATTTTATAATATGAATATTTACGGGTAATACCACCTCTAAACAAAATTCCAAACAATAATCTGCTGTTTAAAAATACAAATTTATAAAATCTGCCACAAAAATCTTTAATTTGGTGAAATGTCAAATGTCTAGAATTCAGATGAACAAAAATCTAATTCTTGTACTTTAGTCATTCTTCTAGCTCCATAATATTGTTAACGCTCCATATACAAACATGACATTAGTTAACATAAACTAACAATGAACAATTTGGTTCCCGCATCCTCTTTTCCCGAACCTTGTTACAGTGTTGTATTTATTTATTTCCAAGAGGACAAAGGGATTTCACTCTCTGAATTAAACATGCATGTAATGAGGTCACGTCACGTGTCAACGTGTGATAAATGTGATGAGGTCAAGTGACATTATACTGTTTGCAATGGTTATGTGTTACGTGTTACATAATGAGTACTGTTTCACTTTTTTTTCTTTTTTTTTTAAATAAGGCAATATTATATACTGCTGTGCAGTATGCAGCACTCCAGTATTCCATTCCATTCCAAACATATCCTGTGCGTGCTCCTGTGTGTGAGAGAGGCTACTGTATTGTCATTCAGGTATTCTATACATACAGAAAAGTTGACCCTGATACCCAGTATACTGTAAATAAATACTACAGAAATAGTAAGGGTAGTATGGTGGTATGATATTTCAGAGATAGCCTGGGAGATTTCTGGGATACAACCACAAGCACATCCATCAATTTATCTACTGCCAAGTGCCTAATTCCCTGTCTCTCCCACTTCTCATCCTGTGTCTTCTTCAAACATTGCACCTCTCTTTTCTTTCACCTCCTCTCATTTCATTTATTGCCAGGCTCCTGTCAACACTCAGTCTCAGTTTCTCTGCCGGGCTTTTAACATCCCGTTCATGTTGTGTGTCGGCAGGAGGCATGCATGAATTAACACAGACGGAGAAAATGTCCATCTTTGAAGCAGTCTGAATTATGCTGTAGCTCTCGCTGAGTGCTTTGAATGTATGCAAACAATAATTTTTTTTTAAAGCCACTGCATTCTCAGGAGCCAGGAAAACCGATTAGTACCGATCATAAAAAATACAGTGCATGCAATTAACATAACCTGGTTATTATTGCGCATTACTACATTCCTTTAGGAGACAGATGGCAGTGAGCTGTGTTCTATCTAATGGTGAATGCAGCACATAATAGCTTGTTACTCCCAGTTACTCACTGTGTGCTTTTGTTTAATTATGTCAAGAGTTGCATATTCAAATACTACCTTTACTCTCTTCTTCACTAACAAAAAAGCACCAAAATGTACCATGGTATTATTATACTATTTTAGAAATAGTACCATTTTAGTACCATAATATTTGGACATGTACCATGGTATTCTTTGAAGTACCTTGTATCATGTAAATAATTATCCAAAGCATGCCATTTTCCGAACACTACTCTCTTATCGTCATTAAAAAGTACCATGGTATTATCATGCTCTTTTGGACATGGTACCATGGTAATACTATGGTATTCTATCAAATACCTTGTACTTAATAGTTTCACATAAATAATGATCCCAAGCATGGCATCTTCCAAACACTATTTTCAATCTTGCCTTTACTTGCAAAAAAGTAACAAAAAGTACTACGCTACTACCATGTTTTTTGGATATGTAACATGGTAATTTTGTGGTTTATAGGACATCAGTCATGGCAATATAGAGTTTTTGGACATGCATCATGATAATATTGTGGTTTATAGGACATGTACCATGGTAATAGCATTTTTTTTTTTTTTTACATGTACCATGGTAATAACATGTTTTTGGACATGTACCATGGTAATATCATGGTTTATAGGACATGTACCATGGCAATAGCATGTTGTTGTTTTTTTACATGCACCATGATAATAACATGTTTTTGGACATGTACCATGGTAATATCGTGGTTTATAGGACATGTAACCTGGTAATAACATGTTTTAGGACATGTACCATGGTAATAGCATGTTTTGGGACATATTCAATGGTTATAACATATTTCTGAAAATGTACCAATAGCATGTTTTTGGACATGATAATAATAGCATGTTTTTGACATGTGTCATGGTAATAGCATGTTTTTGGATATGTATCATGGTAATATCATGATTTATAGGACATGTACCATGGTAATAGCATGTTTTTGAACATGTACCATGATAAGTTTGTGGTTTATATGACATGTACCATAGTAATAACATGTTGTTTGACATATTTTTGGATATGTACTATGGTAATTCATAGTATTACATATGTACTGTGGTAATATTGTGGTTTATAGGACATGTACCATGGTAATAGGCCACAATGTTTTTGGACATGAACCATGGTAATAACATGTTTTTGGACATGTACCATAGTAATAGCATGTTTTTGGACATTTACTATGGTAATATCATGGTTTATAGGACATGCACCATGGTAATATTATGTTTTTGGACATGTACCATGGTAATAGCATGTTTTAGACAAGTACCATGGTAATATTATGATTTTGGATATGTACCATTGTAATATCATGGTTTATAGGACATGCACCATGGTAATAGCATGTTTTTAGACATGTACCCTGGTAATATGATGTTTTTGGATATGTACCATTGTAATATCATGGTTTACAGGACATTCACCATGGTAATAGCATGTTTTTAGACATGCACCATGTTAATAACACGATTTATAGGACATGCACCATATTAATATCATGTTTTTGGACATGAACCGTGGTAATAGCATGTTTTTAGACATGTACCATGGTAATAGCATGTTTTTGGACATTTACTATAGTAATATTGTGGTTTATAGGACATGCACCATGGTAATATTATGTTTTTGGACATGTACCATGGTAATAGCATGTTTCTGAATATGTACCATTGTAATATCATGGTTTATAGGACATGCACCATGGTAATAGGATGTTTTTGGATATGTACCATTGTAATATTGTGGTTTATAGGGCATGCACCATGGTAATAGCATGTTTTAGGCATGTACCATGGTAATATCGTGGTTTATAGGACATGTACCTTGGTAATAGCACAGTTTATAGGGCATGCACCATGGTAATAGCATGTTTTTAGACATGTACCATGGTAATAGCATGGTTTATAGGACATGAACCATGTTAATATCATGTTTTTGCACAAGAGCCATGGTAATAGCATATTCTTAGACATGTACCATGGTAATAGGATATTTTTGGATATGTACCATGGTAACATCATGTTTGTGGACATGTACTATGGTAATAGCATGTTTTTGGACATGTACCATGGTAATAACATGTTTTTGCACATGTACCATGGTAGGTAATATTGTTGTATATGGGACACGTACCAGTGTAATAGCATGTATTTAGACATGTACCATGGTAACACTATGGCATTGTTTAAACTACCTAATATGTACAGTAAATACTATGTTATATGAATGAATATGATACCACTCTGTACCATGGTATATATCAAAGAACCATGGTATTACGATCTGATACTATACCATGGTACTGCCAGTCTGCCAATGTACTTTTTCATAAGGTTTTATCTGGGCAATCGTGCTGTTTCTCATGTCTTTTGCATCCTCCAAATACCTTTCTCACCTTTACAGTGGTTGATTTCTGTGTATGCCAAGTTGCCAACTATATGTGGACATACTATCATACACCCCTTGCCTAAAGCCAACTATCCAGGCCACCTAACGGTTAATATTACATAAGTGTGACACATATGCCACAGTATGATTATTTCATGCAGAATGGCATATGTTGCTAAATAATTACAGGCGGCCAAACTCCAGGGTTGAGGGACAGCCCCTTACAGTACACACATACTGTACACTCTCCCTCCCTATCCAAAGCACACTCACTTTACACACTACGGTGGTCCAAAATGTGTCCGCTCAGTTATCTTCCATAATCCAAACGCATTTCAAGTGTTCATCACATACCCAGAGATGCTTATTTAGCTCGTGGTGGCTGTTTCGTGTGCACAAGAATTGCTGAAGTCTAATTAACCCTTCTCTCCACTAACCACCCACACCATACATCCACAAACACATCAGATATTCCCACATCAAGTGATGCTGCAGTGCCCTGCATCCTAACTAGGGCTACACAATTGCTTGAAAAAATAACCACGTTTACAAATACAGTTGGTGCAATTAACTAATCGTGAACAGTGTCAATTACAGCACTCTGTTTGGGGCTTGTTGCCTCAAAATTTTATCTTTACAATGTATTTTTTGTCCGTTGTGTGCAAGTGCAATGTTGCAATGACAAATCAGTAGCATTTAAAATAGTCTAGTTTTGTAGAATTCTTGCATTGCTCACTTTCTGTTTGCAATTTATTCCAGATTTGACATGGCATGCAAATAATGTCATTCAGGTACACAGTTTTTAGCTGGTTTTGGATGTGCGGCCTACAGAAAGAAAATGGCATGCAGTTACCCCACACAAAAGAAGTATTGTAATGTAAATTCAATTAATCAAAATAATCACAATTACAATGTCAACAGCAATAATTGCCAATAATTGTGTTTTTTTGTTTGTTTGTTTTTTCATAATCGTGCAGCCCTAATCTGAACTATACCTCTCCAGTGGGTGATATGGTTACAGCATACACGATATCCAAACATTTATTATTATGGAATATTTTTCTATTGCTAAAAATGAAAATAATAAAAAAAAGGCTGTAAACAGGTTGTAAGCAAGTATAGTTAAGGTTTGAGAAGATGCTTAAAAGAACATTTCGGGTTCAATTTTACCTTAATTGACAACATTTGTGGCATACTGTTTCTTACCACAAAAATTAATTTGGACAAAAATCAAGGTTTCAGTAGAGCACTAACAATGGAAGTGAATGGGGCCAATGCATAAATGTTAAAATACTCACAGTTTCAAAAATATAGCCACAAGATGTAAACAATATGTGTGTAAACATGATTTTACTGTGATAAAATCACTTTCTAAACTTTTCTGTGTAAAGTTATAGCCAATTTTACAACTTTGTTGTCATAACGTGGTAATGCTGTAAACCCTGAAACCCTCAAACGACTCTTAAAATAATGATGAAAACAACTTTACAGCTCAAATAATACACAAGTTTTAAAAGAAGACTTAATGTAAGTGATTTTATAAGTTTTCTATAAGCTTCACAATTCTGCCTTTAAACCCTCCAAAAATTGGCCCCTTTCACTTCCATTGTAAGTGCCTCACAGGAACCTCGATTACTGCTTTTTTTTAAAGAAATATAAGGGACGAGTCGAAATAATTTTTTGTGGTAATCAACATTATGCCACAAATGCTGTCGATTGAGCTTAACTTGTATCCATCTATTCCTTTAACCATTTTGTGCATCATCATTCATCTTAACATTAAATATACAGTACTGCAATGCAACTTGTTTTTCTGTTTTTTTTAAGTAGCCTAATATTTAGATTGAATGCCATTGGGATGTGCCGCCTTTCTTACGGTGTCTCCCTGTGTAACACTGTACCTATCGATAAACTGCTTCAGAATGATGCATGAATGACATTATTGAGCTTCTAGTGAAGGCATGCATGGGTATAATTAAAATGCGTATGATGGGCATAGTTACATCTGCATATCATCATCATCATTACATGAAATATAAAGAGCTGCGACGCACAGAATACAGCTTGTTTTTTGCAATAATATTTAGATGTAATCCCATTGGGATGTGCATCCTGTGTGTAGCCTTGTTTACAGTGTTCTCTTTGTAACGCTGTATCAAACGAATCGATAAACTGCTTCAGAATTCTACGCTAAAATATCCTCATATAGGCCATTTGTGCGAGGATGTCCATGTCAGTGCACAAACGAGCTGACATTGCGAGCATCCCAGCGCATTTGCCCTGCTTGACACGAGCATTGTACATTTCACATCATTACACGCATAAATCTGTACGGTAACTCACGCGATCTTCTCGCTGTCTGAGCGCTGGTATCGACCCAACAAGCGCGCGCACCGACACGCGTACAGTAGAACTCAAAAATGCATGAAATAATGTATGAATGCAATGCAAAAGAACGCTACCTTTAAGTCGTCCTTTCGCTGTCATCCTTAAAGTGCCAAAAATATTTCATTGGAACGAGATCTCTCTCTCTCTCTCTCTCTCTCTCTCTCTCTCTCTCTCTCTCTCTCTCTCTCTCTCTCTCTC